>NC_055993.1:108272890-108582466 GCF_018446385.1 Zingiber officinale | reverse complement strand
CGAATGAGGATCAAATGCAATGATAACCCCATTTAATCTGACATGAAAGCTAGTAAGGAACCACTTCACAACCTTGGCAATTGTCTTGACTCCTTCATGAACATCTAGAGGGATTGAACCATGGTGGTCCTGAGCGGTCCCGCGCTCAATTTTGTCAGGATTGGCAGTCACAAATTGTTGATGATCATAAGACTTTGAGCTAACAACATCAGATTGGGCAATACTGCCCCCTTTAAATGGTTCAAGCACAAACTCAACTTCATCAATTTCTATCTCACAATTTCTTAGCTTCCAAGGGATTTTAATAGATAAAGATTTTATAGATCCTTCTTTGACCACAACGGGTGCACCAATAATCTGAAAAGAGAACAATTTAATTTGAAAATAAAGGGGGAAAAAGATGAGAAACATTAAAAGGCTGATAATAGGATCTGCAAGATGGGAAGTAGATGCAGTAATCACCTTAAATTTTTTTTTCAAAAATATACAAAAAAAACGATGGGTTTCCTAAGAAAAATTGCTTCATTAAGATGAATAATGAAGAATGATGAAATAGTTAAATAATCCTTGCTTACCAAGACAGATTCTACATAGCAATATGACAATATCACCATTGTTAATGCATAAAACAACCATAGAGCAATTAAATCATTTGTTTCAAGTGGAGGAGAACAAAATTTCACAGGGGTTCTCTAAAAAATTCGCAGAACTTTCAACCTATGAGTTCAATTCCATCAGCTTACCAACTTTTTTTCAGCTGATCAGCCAACAAAAGACTTTTTACACGAACAATCACTATGTCAGTGAATCTGAACTACAGCTTACCAACTTTTTTTCAGCTGATCAGCCAACAAAAGACTTTTTACACGAACAATCACTATGTCAGTGAATCTGAACTACAAGCATTCAATGTTTAGGAAGAGGATTTATATGTAGAATAACCCTCAAGTTTTAATTGGAGTAGAGAAACCCACAACCCAGAACAACACTGTCTTATACTATCGGGGACTAAAATGATGGCCTCACTTTAGATTACGACTCAACAAGTACAACAACCTGAGACTATAATTAGCATGGTAGATGGACTAGCATTTGCCAATCCTACGATAATCAGACAATCCCAAAAAATAAAAATAAAAGATAAAAATAATTGTGAACTATGCAATAATCTCAATCGCCCAAATCAACGATCTATATAGATCCAATATTAAATTTCAGTCTTTAATTATCAATAACGTAATAAACTCAGGAAAATAACTATATACGGAGAAACAAACAGCGTCAAGTTCCATCCCAATTGCAACCAGCAGAAAAAAATAATAATAATAAGAGGAAGCCGCTGAGCAGCAGAGATAAGAATCATCGACAAGATCACCTTTTGGTTAAGGAAATCGACGTTGAGAGCTAGGTCAGAGAGGTGGATCGTTCCGGTGCTGAGCTGGACATCGAGCTGATCGAGGTCGATGTCGCCCAAAATCACCTCGCCGAGCTTCTTCTTCAAAAGAAACTTGCAAACGCGCTTGATCACGCTCGATCGCGAAAACATTGGAATAGCTCCTCTCCTCGCTGCGCCTAGGGTTTGCCCATCCAATCACGCGAAGGTGAAGAAGACGAGGGAAGGAGACGAGCGTGTGGTACCACGCAATCCTTCAACCAGCCTATATATGAGCCGCATCCGACTTGGAAACTCGCAGCATCGGATGGCGATCACGTTCCGTATGGACAAGATACGCTGCAGCAGGAGACAGGCGGAGATTATTAAATTCTTAGGTTGGCCGCATTGAGACATATATAGAGAGCGACTTAGTTTACGACTTGCGGTACGATAGACGGCGCCCTCTCAAAGTACACGTGGCTTTGCATTTGGCCGCTATCTAACGCGATCATTTCGTGATTTGCTTAGTTTTTTTTTTATAATTCAGTTATCGATCCAGCTGACTAGCTCCCCACAAGTTTTTGCATCGGCCACCCAACAAAAATCTAGATGTACAGATGACGGTCCATATAATAGTCCAATGATCCCAATAATCAGAACGTCAATTTAAATTTAACTGGTCGAGTTAGTTGACTGTTAAATAATTTAAATAGATTAAATTAAAATTTTATTAATTTATTTTAAAATAAATATAAGAGGACCGACCCGTCTGACTCGTGACCCGTACAAGTTGGTATGTGGTGGACTTAATTGACTCATAGATTGATAAAACAAATCTCCAAATTTAAAATTAAAGTGAATAATTCATTAAGTTCATGAATTTGATCCCTCTAATCTGTAATCTAAATTTAAACTTAAAACTCTAAATCTGTCTAACTCATCTTAGATTGAGTTAGAGATTTTTTAATCTGTCGAGACAATGAATCGACCTGCACCATCCTATCAAATGGTCGGCTCACTACGAATCGGCTCAATCCACTATTGGTCGATTTGTGCTTACCTATGTGATGATTTTCCGATGTGAATATGATTTAAGGTTAAGGTTATAATTTAATGGGCAAAATTATAAAAGGTATTTTTTTAACTATAGTGTTTTTTAAATAATAAATAAATAAATATATTAAAAAAATATTTTTATCAATATTTTATAAAAAAAATTATCTTTCTAAACCAAATAATTGATTAGATGATATATTCTCATTGTATTTGTTAAAAAAATAAAATAAAAATTCTAAATCTTAACTATTAGATTTAATAATTTAAGAATTAAGGTTCGATTGTACGTTATAACTTATAGGTTCATATTTTGTAGGGCACATGCAACTATATGTGTTGGGTCGGCAATATAAATTAAATTTTTTATTGGTGTTTTACAAAGGAAAAAAATGTTTGAAAATTATAACTTTATAAATTATGTGTTCAATAAACAGTAAAATAAAATCAAAAAATATATTGAAAATCTAATTAAGAGCAACCAGGTATTTTTTTTTTCACCTCATAACTCAGAAGATAATGAATCTTAGTTTTTAGAAACAACATAATTTAGTTTTCTAAATAAAGAAGTGTGTTTTATGAGTTTTTATCTGGCCTTTTCTTTTTTGGCATCTATCCAAAATGCGCACTTAGTTTTTATTTAATTTTTTTATAAATTAATTAATATATATCTATATAAATCTAATGAAGGATTAGAGTCAATTAGGACCAAATTCTAATTAGAATCCGACTACAATTAAAAAGGGGGCCAGAAAAAAAGGGAAAAAGGGTCGCTCCAAAACTGACTTCTGTTTTTTCATTTAAGTAAACAACATAATTTTTAAAATAAAGAAGACCTTAGACATGAAAAAGTAATTTCCCAAACAATTTGGGTGAAAATGCAACTGCTCAAATTATTTCGGTTTCTTCGGGTGCGCAAGCAAACAGCAAACTCAACACCAAACTGCTACAGTGGCGTCTTTCTCCTACTCCATCAAAAGCACGAACCCTAATTCCCTGGCATCCCCATCGCCCCGCGGCTATTCTAAGGAGGCTGGAAGAACTTGTAGGAGGATCCGCGATGCCCCCGTCTTCCTCGTCTTCGTTCACGAGGCCGTCGCGGCAATCGGATTACGCGCGCTTCTCTCCGACCACCCCCATTGTGATTGACAACGGTGGCTCCACCTTCCGAATCGGGTTACGTGCTGCACTCTCACCTTGGTTTAATTAGATGGCTCGTTGATGCCGTCATATCTTGTTTGCTCTTGCCCTCGCCAACGTTTTGCTTTTTTACAGGTGGGCTGGGGAGTCGGATCCACGGATCACCTTCCGCAACGTCGTTCAGAGGCCTCGTCACAAGGCCACCGGTCAGGATTTAGAATCCTCTCTCATTTTTATCTATGTGAAAACGAAGGCTTTTAAGGATAGCATTGTACTAATCTAGTTAAGCAACACCTGAATTATTCGTTTATAATGATATGATTCTCGGTCCGACTTTACTTACATTTCAATATCTTAGATTTCTTAATTTTTGACACTTCAATACAAACATATTTTTTCTTCTTAAAAAAATTGAAGATTTTTTTTTTTGACCTATTGGAAACATTCTATTATCTATCCTAGGCGAAAAAAACACTAAAGGAAATGACTTTGTGACACAAAGGTGTTACTACTATTGTTGACCACAACCACATAACAGGATCAGCTCTTCTCTTTTTGTGATTTTGTATACTTTCTTTCTCATACAAAGGAAAAGAAGTGTTCATCTAAATGACTATCGTTCCCTTTAAATATTATACTCCTTAGTTACTCATACCATGAGGTAAATGAGTTGCCTTTATATACAACTTACTGGAATTTCACATGATTTCTTCCTGGTCTATTATCATTTATGTCTGCACTGAGTAAAAAAAAAATCATATTGTTCAATTTAAATTTTATTTATTTATTTATTCCACTTTAAAGGTTACCTTTGAATGCAACTTTGTGATACGACCTATATTCAGGTTTATTTCAAGATTGTCCAAGAATTTAATTGCTGATATTTCGATATTTGTAATTTAACACCTTTTCTGAAATACAGGTGATGCGGTCACGTTAGTTGGTGATCAAGATCCTGCTTTGATGAAGTACTTTGATTGCACAAGGACATCATACCGTTCACCATTTGATTGCAATGTGGTTTATCAGTTTGAAATCATGGAATACGTGAGCTCCTGTTCTGGTTTTAGGTCATGTTAGTCTATGCACCTCCAATTATGCAGGCATACACTTCACTTCATTTTTTCTATATCTGTTATGCTCACTTGATTAATATACACATCAGGTGCTGGAAACTTAAGTGATATAATAAATCAGTGTCGTACATTTACAAAGCAGTACTTTACTTGCATGTATTGGATTGGCTGACTATTAGCATTGCATACTTATTGTGTGAAGAATCAAAATACTAAGGAACCCATGTCACATTATTAGTATTTGTCTTGTGTGGATAATCAAAAATACATAATGTCTTATCACAATATTAGCAATGATACATTATTATCATTATCAAGTTATTATCATTTTGTTATTATTTGATAAAATTATATGAAAGCACTTTCAGGTAAATAAATATGAACTGTATCATTAATAAATCATGACTCATATTTATTAAAATGGAAACAATAAATAACATAGTTGTATTATAATAAATAACAAAATCTAAATTTATTACAATAAATGTTGAAATCATATTCTTATAAAGTTATGGAACAATATATTGTTAATTATATGCGATAAAATTAGTCATTATTAATTATTTTATGTTATAGGGTTTGGTTGGGTTTTTTTATCGATTGACAACAATTTCTCTCGATTGGCTCTTAGAGGTACAAATAGGACACTTGGTCTACATAGTGGCAATTTATGAGTAGTAGTGGGGTTGAACTATTGATCCGTGACAATCTAGAATGGTTAAGTTAGAATTCAAGAGTTCTGAGTAGGCTCTCTCACTCTCTTGTGCATTTGCTAGACTTAAAGGTGGGATCAAAAGAAAAACTTCTAAATCCTTGAGTTTGCTAAACCAATTTAGTTCGGCCAATTTTCAATTGCTTCATTCATTTTCACAATCATCTTGATTACGTTTCAATCTATTTTCTAGTGGAATCTAACTTGTTTCTCACTTCTAGATACTTTCTTAATCTCAAGTTTTTAAAACTTATCTAAGGATATTTCTAAGATGACTGATTTTCTGGAAAAGATTGATTGACCTTTGCCAACGCCTATCTAACTTGGGTGATCAGTAACTGTATTAATTGATCCTGACAAAGATGGTGCAGCTGATGCTAATGTTTATTACAAAATGCGGACCACATATGCACCTGAATATGTGGATGTATACTGCAAATGGTTTACGTAATGCTTGACCACATTCCACCTGTATAGTTTCTTTAGAATCTTGAATATGAGTGCTACGGTTCATTGAGCTAATGTAGAAAAACTAAAGGGATATTTTATGGTTTGTTTGAAGAGACAAATTCCATTTGAAATACTTTGTGGTTTGGGTGATGATGAGTCATAAGACAGGAAAGCAAATATTTCACTAAAACTATGCTACCTTTCATTGAGAAGAAGTAAGACGAATCAAAATTTTAATTTCCCTGAAAATGCATTATTAATCAACTTAGGAAGATGAAATTAGCTCGACATATCATTTTAACAAGAAAGCAACTAATAGGAATGTCAGGACTAATGCCCATCAATGTATGACAAACTTCAATGCGGACTATTGTTAGAATATGTTCTCAATGTCTAAATAGAGAATTTACTTGACGTGTCCGAGTATCTATTTTGCTAAAAAGCAACTGAAAGTATGTACCTAGTAGTCCATATACTCCCTAATTATCCTCTTCAAAGTTCAAGAACATCACCATCCAAGTTCCCTAATGCTTGGCTTTTGCCACTTTTTTTATGTCAAATCTATATATACAGTTTCTGTTTTCTCTTAAGAAACTTTCTATAAGCAATTTTTTTATTAAACTTTTGTATCTATGTTGTTGTGCTTTTCTGATACGTTCAATAATTTTTTGCAGGTACTTGACTATGGGTTTGAGTGCTTAGGTGCTAATTCAGAGGTTATCGATACTACCTTGAACTAATTAATTTATTCTCATTGTCATTATTGGTATTTTAGTCTAGCAGTTTTAACGAGCATGCTAATGTATAACCAATAGTCATCTTCATATATGAATTTATAATGATGCATTATTTATGCAAAGTCTTGAACTTTGTTTCATACTACTAGGGATCTATCTTCCTTGTTTGTTTTATCTGAAATTTAACTTTTTGACCTCATTTTACTGTTGAGATTCTCTTTATGTACTAAGCTTCTTAATTGGGTCAATCTAACAGACATAACTGAAAAAATTAATAGTTTTGATAAATATGATTAAGATATATACAATAAAGGCATATGCAGGTGGTAAGTGGTTGATCCACTACATTTTGTATATGCAACATACATGAGCATATACGTTAAGTATTATCAATACTTCCATTTCATAGTTCAATTTGGGAAAAATTTTCAATCATATAATATCTACAATGTAGAATAGAATATAAATGATATACGAGTGATATGCATATACAAGCTTCCTAGTGATAATATTTCGTAGCTTTAAGGTTCTAAGTCAATTTGGTTCAATCTAATCAGTTCAAGTGACCCAAATAGAACCTTTTTTTTTCCAATTGCGTATGTGTTTGGATATGCCAAATGAGGCCGCTATGCATCATATTTGTGGCCCAAGTGTTGCTTTCTAAGACCATGGACTTCATCGTACACTCATCATTTGACATTCTTATGGGCATAATAATGCCAAGAGTATCTGGGCTTGTTTGTTTGGGCTTCTGTATTCTATTTCAACTTTTCATATTCGAATAGAAATTGAAAGTAAAAAAACAGTATTTGACAGGATGACATTTTATTTTAAAATAATATTTGGAACATGACAAGATGAAAAAGTGTAGGGAGAACATCTAAGTTGTTCCTGCTATATCACCACCTGTTCTAAAAGAGAGTAATGAATAGCAGCAAATTTGAAAATGGATCACAACAATAGAATTTAGAAAATATCATATAAAATATATTTATTTAATAATAATAGTATCAATATTATTGGCCGAAATCAAAAGGGAGCCTTTGTTTCTCCAAATCATCAAAGGGGCGCCTCACTTTGAATTTTTATGAAAAGGGTGCCCCATCCCACTGTTCAACCGTGTACAATTACCCAACTGTCCTCCGGTCCTCTTACTTGAATAGTATTGATTATATTATTATCTCCCGCCTAAATCTTGAATAGTACTGTTACTTGAATAGTGCTGCTGCAATGTGGATTCAACCTTGCTCACCTACCATTTATGTTATAGCAACTACGAAATCGTAACTGTTACAATGCGGATTCGACCTGCTCACCTAACATTCACATTGCAGCAGCTTCAAAACCATAGCTTCAACATGTGTAGCAACTATACTTTCGTAGTTGCTACAATATGTCCAACTGTTTCAGAATTTAGGCGGGAGATAAGATGGTAAAAATAGAACAGTAGTTTGCGTACAACATTCTATAACTGAAATTGGGAGACATTGGATGAATCATCTTGAAGTAGTATGGGAAGGATCAGATTGAGAATTCTGTAATTGAATGACTCCAAGTTGGAAAGCTTGTAGAGATCAGTAGGTAGGGTAGACAGCCTATGGAGAAGAAGGAAACTTTTGAGAGGTGCAATGGGCAATTGGGAGAAGGCTGCATGAGGAAAGGTCTTCAGGTAGTGCCATTTTGCTTGTGATGTTTTGTGGTTGTTCATTGGTTGTCTGCGTCATTGTTGCTTTCGGATCAATGCAGGAAGACAAAATAGTGAAGACTAGGTTAGGTGCATGAACCAAGTGTAAACATAGTTTATGACAAATTATCATAAATTCATATCGCGAACATTAATTGAAATTAAAATTAAATCAAAAGTAGTCATCTTAATTTGAAATAGGATTGATATCAAATTGTTATTAATCAGATTATTATTAAGTTACTAATATTTTATTAGCATCATTTGTTTTCAATGGGGGTGCAAAAAACGAGCTTAGGTGGAGCACAACACCAATGATCAACATAATTAATAATCTGATTGAGATATATAGTGTGGAGTCATGTCTCATTCTTTTTCTTTGGTGTGGCTGTCCCAATCATGCACATAATCTTATAAGCTTAGCGCTTTTACTATCTCTTGCTCCTGGACTTGAATATATGATGCTAAACTTCAGTTTCTCCTTGCACACATTGAATTCTTATATTCCTTGAAACAATATTACGTTAGGAACATTTAGAAGAAAGGCTAAGTTATGTTTTAAATACTTCAATTTTGTGGTTCGAACTGCTCTGATCTTATATTTTCCATTTTATTTTGCCTTGAATAGGTCAATCATCCTATTTTAATGACAGAATGTATATGTAATCCACTATCCTCACGCAGTAAAATGGCTGAACTTCTCTTTGAGACTTATGGTGCACCATCCATAGGTAAATTTCCCTCTTGCTATTCTATTGTAATTTTCTTGTTCTAGAAAGAATGTACTATGTTTGAGTTATTTGTATTGGCTTGGAGTGATAGTGTGGGCTTTTCTGTTTCTATTTTCTCTAATGCTTTGAGCATGACATCTAGCCTTTGGAGTTGATGCTATCTTTAGTTACAAGTTGAACCAACAGTATGGAAGATGCTATGAAGATGGTCTCACTGTTTGCTCTGGATTTTCAACAAGTCATGTGATACCAGTAAGTGATTTTGGCATGTACAAAGTTATGTACTACATGTAAATCATCATTGCAAAGTACAGACCTGAATATGCACATATTGTGGAACCCAACATATTTCAGCCAATTTTTAACTTAGACAACACATCCATACAATGTGTTGTTAAGACAACCTCATCAGTATTAATTTAATCATTGTAGTGTGTTTATTTGGACATGACGTGTCTACTTTTGTTCTTTTCCTCTTATGTTGTCAATTTTAACTCTGGATCTTTTTATCTATACATTTTGATTAACTGTGGTCATGTAGATTGTGCAAGGGGAACCTGTTACTAAAGCATGCTGCAGAACAAACATTGGTGGATTTCATATTACTGATTATCTGAAGCAGCTTCTTTCCCTCAAACACCCACAACACATGTATGTTGCAGCATGAAATGTCACTCAACTCTATGTTTCATGTACTATCTATTGTTTTTGTATTTCATTCTCAATTTTCCTTCAATAGATCAAACATTACATGGGAGAAGGCTGAGGAGCTTAAGATGGAACATTGTTATGTAGCACAAGATTTTACTTCTGAATTGCAGCAGTTTCAGGTGGGATACCTATTATTCTTGACCTAATGCTTTGTTGTACTGGACAATCAGATATTAGGCATATGGATGATGGGCTTCTAGAACTGGGTCACTGTTTATAGGAAACTCTAGAGCATCTCGATCATTTAAAATCCTTTACCTTTGCATTTGTTTGTTTTTGGATACTATGAATCATGTTTTCCTAACTCTGTATCTTCATTTGATTGCAGAAAGGAAATGAAGATGCTAAAGAAAAAACTAGGTGCTGGCAATTGCCATGGGTTGCACCTACTCAAGGAGAGGTACCTTCTGAAGAAGAACTTACACGGAGAGCTGCTTTAAAGGAGAAACAAGGACAACGATTGCGAGATATGGCTGCTGCTCGTAGGTCTTTGAGGATAACTGAACTGGAAAATGAACTGAATGGTCTGGAAAATTTGTCGCAACAACTTGATGAGGTGGATGAACATGATGTGTCATCTATCTTAGCTGGAACAAAGTTCTACTCAAGGCAAGAAATTGAGTCCAACATTATTAGGTTGACACAATCTTTGCGGAAGGCTAAAGGTGAGCCTATTGAGGTTGAGGAGAAAAATGATGCTTCATTGTTGGAGAAATATCCACTTGCCAGTGTACCCGATGAGATGCTAACCCCTGAACAGGTATCTTATATATAAAGAATATCATATATATATATATATGGATTGGACTCTTGATTGATTTGGCACATTGATAAAATGTAATAGAATCTCATCCAACTTGCTATCTGGGCAAAATAGTTATAGCTTGCTTGAAAAGTGTGAATGACTTCTTATTTGACACTTCAGCTTCTGCTTAACAGTTGAAAGAAAAGAAGAAGCAGATATTTCTAAAGACCACCTCAGAGGGCCGTTTACTTGCCAAACAAAAGCGTCTTGAAGAGGAATCAATACGGGAGAGACAGAATCAACTAGATGAAGAGAAGCGTTTGTATGTGTTTTCCCAATACACATAAACCATCTTTTACTTATTGACAAAATTTTTATACTGAAGCACAGTTTGACTGTGTTATTTGTAAATGTTGCATTTGGTTCCTTATGAATCCATGACTTTTTGATAGAGAAGAAAGGAGTATGTTTGAATGGTAACATATGATTTAAAATGAGCATCTTTGGATGGTAATCTTGTGCCAAAGTATTTTGCAATTTAAATTTCGTGCAGAAGGATGCTTGCATTTATTGATGGTAATCTTCTCACAAATTGTTGTAGGGAGAATGGTTATCATGGAAGATAAAGAAGCTCAGCAAGGATAGATGGAAGAATGTTATTATTTTTTATGAGTTAAAAGAAACTATAGTTATTAATTTTGATCAAATGACTTTTAATTTGATCTTGATTTTGTATCAATCTTGTAACTAGCTTTGTATATCAAATTGCTAAAGGCGTTGTTCTTGTTTGTTAATCATTTAGTAGAATTTGTGTGATGCTATCTATTATTATGGAAATTTTCTTAAACTTTGCCTTGCAGAAAAAATGAGTGAACTGTTCTCTGCTTCAATTGCAGGGAGAATCCAGAGTTGTACCTTGAACAAATGCATGCTCGATACAGAGAATTGTGCGAGAGAGTTGAGCAAAGGAAAAAGCCAAAAACAAATGGCAATCATAACTTATTAGGAGGTGTAGGGCGTGGCGAACGCTTGACTGCTGCTCAAAAGGAAAGGATGCGCCTCTTAACATCTGCTGCATTTGACCGAGGAAAAGGTGAAGACACCTTTGGAGCTAGAGATGAAGACTGGCAGCTCTACAAACTGATGAGTAAGGACAATGATGATGATGACAATAGCCTGGATGAGGAGGAAGCAGAACTAGCTCGTGTCACATGCAGGCTCCAGGTTTGTTTGTGCTACTTCCCATTTAGATTTTTTTTTTTTGTGCGTGTTATTTTGTGTGTTTAGTACTTTAATCATTCTTGCTTTTGTGACCATAGTTGGTCACTTATTGAACATATGATCACTAAGGTATTACCATATTAGTTATAATAAAAATTAAAACTCATTGAATCATGCAGATGATAAATATAAAATAAGACAATGAGCAATGTTGAACTTTGACTAAATTTGTTACGTGCACTGTTTTAAAAAGCATATCATGCTGCATCATATGTATCTCCTCATGCATTATTTTCAGTTGTCTTATCTATACTGTTTATTGTTTTGAACTCACATAGCATTCTTCAAGTTACACCAAGTTGCAACAAAGGAGGTCACATGACTATGCTGATGCAGTAGACAGGAGGAATTATTTTTTCCTAGTAGAAAGAGAGTTTTTTGCACGTGCTATATCTTTCAAATAGGGATAGGTGTTAGAAACTTAGATATAGTCTTTGTGTGGTAAATCTGAATTATTTTTTATCAACTCTTTTTTGATTGATTCTTTGTAGAAATATCTTAGTTAGAGTTTTAAGTCTACAACTATTTTTCAGCAATTTATCTTGATAAGGACAACATATGCCTTACACTTCTACATAGCCTGTAGGCATTTGGCAGTGATCTGACTGCCTACTTCCAGCATAAGCTGTTAAAATGGTTATTTGATAATAAGAAAAGAAATGAATTATCAATTGAATGTATATAAGATCTTTACTAGTAAGGGTTTTATAAATCTTTCATTTGTTATTCTAAATGAATAAATTAACCAAGATATCATAAATAGGAGATTGATCGATTAAGATACAGAGGGACACCTAGAGTTTTTGACCATATTGTTCCCTTGGGCTGAAATGAAATTTTTATAAGATTTTGGTATAATCAGCGACGATCCATTTTTCTGGAAGTCAAGAAGAATTGCTTATAAACAAATTAGTTTAGCTGCTACATGCCCATGATGGTATAGTCAGCCCCATGGTTTCGTTTTTGTTTCATATCTAGAATATACAACAATAACAATCAAGCTTTATCCCGCTAAGTGGGGTCGGCTAGTTTCATATCTAGAATATGCGTTTAATTAATAGTTGTAACCTTTGTTTTCCCTACAAGCATCTATATTCTCAATTCTTAATAATTATAGGATGGTAAAATCTTGCTTAAGAAGGATTATCATTATCATTCTTAATAAATCATGTGTATTCTCTACTTGAGCTGAAATAAGGAATCATGGAAATGTTTATAAATCACGTGCCTTCGATAAATCCACATTTTTTTAAAAAAAGTCTTGGCGTGGATAGAACTATTTCTCTATGACTCACAAACGTGAAAAAAATATCTACGTACATGTGTTCCTAGCCATATTGTTGGTAGTTTGCTTGACCCTGGAGTAATGCTTTTAAATTGTACGGCTTCAATCACGCCGTTCTCAAGTTTCTATGCATTTCTTTGCTCTGTTATTAGTTTTTTTTTAACTTCATGTTTCATACAAATTGCAGCATCTGTTTGCCAAGTTATCTAGTGAATTCTCAGTTTGATGTGTATGCACCCACTACCACAGTTCTTCATTATGTTTGTACAATGTTCAATCCACTTCAGAATCATGTTCATCTTAATCAATGACTACATTCTATAGGCTAATGATCTTTCCCCACTTCCACAGGACATAGATCCAAATTTTGTTCCTAGATCAGATTTAGTCCCAATCCCAGGAGGAACCACTGAATTTCAGAAGTTCCGTCCCCAAACTGCAGAGGATTTCCAGATCATTCTCGATGTGGAGCGTTTTAAATGTCCTGAAGTTCTATTTCAGCCCAACATGATTGGTATTGATCAAGCTGGGCTTGATGAGATGGCAGGAATCTCACTCCGGAGGCTTCCCAGTGTAGACGATTCGCTGAAGGCTGAAATGTCAAAATCTGTACTTGTTACTGGAGGCTGTGCTCTTCTTCCTGGATTGTTGCCTCGCCTGGAAGCTGGAATCAGGCAACTCCGCCCTTACCTCTCTCCTCTAAAAGTGGTCAGAGCATCTGATCCAGTGTTGGATGCATGGAGGGGTGCATCAAGATATGCAAATTCTCCACATTTTACTTTGCAGACCATTAGCATACAAGATTATTACGAGAAAGGGGAAAGCTTGCTGCGGCAGTACCAAATGAAGTATACGATTTGACTTGTTCATGCACCAACATGGTTGCCTGTAGAATAGAATGTAGTTTTAGTTTTAGTCTTTGTCATCTTGATAGCTCCAACTTTTGTGAGCCTGTAGCTATTCATCCATGAGAATTGGCTGTGTTTCCTTGGACACGTAATTGTGAAGCTTAAAAGTGAAGAAGCATGCAGTTTTCAAGGAATCCGGTTAAACTAAAGCACCAAGATGGAACAGTTCAAAGTATGCACAGAAACTGGCGGTACTCAAAATCTTGTATCAGTTTTTTGGTTGCTAAGAAGTACAATCTGTGCGTTTTGGCTCAACATTCTTTGTCACATTAATTTTTAATTGTATTTTAAATAATAATAATAATAATAATATTATTATTATTATTATTATTTTTATTTTTATAATTATTATTATTATTTTAAGTGTGACTGAAAATAACCCTAGCAATTAAAGCACCTTACTCTTTAAAGTTGCAACGAAAAGTTTCTTAACCCTAGGAATTAAATTCTATAACAGAAAATAACAAAGTGTAACAAAGCAATGAGAAACCTCACTTCTCTCCCTAGAAAATATCAATGAACACAAGGGAGAAAGCAAAGTCACCACCCTTACTTTTAATCCACCATTTAAAAAAATAAATAAATAAATATATATATATATATATATATATATATGAAATCACTCACAATTTAAATTAATGGCATTTTTCTTTATCATAATTTTTTATTAAAAAATAGATTATCCATATAATTCAACTTGAATTCAAATAATAGCATATTTTAAATAAATAATAATTATAGCAATCACAAATAGATTGTAAATAATATCAATACAGATTCAAGAAAATAATAATAAATACATATGTCTTCTAAGAAAATTTTAGATAACATATATGCATACGCTATTTAAATTCATATAAGATTCCTATTATATATTTTTGAATCAAATGTATGACCAAACTAAATTTAGTTTTAAAAACTTTATTTCTCAATGACTTAACATGAGATGATATTTTTACCACGGGTAAGAAAATAAATTATTATACTTAGGGTAGTAAATAAATTGAATGCTTGTGAATAAATTTAGTGTTCAATTTGGTAAAAAATTATTTATGTTCGTTCAATACAGATAAGATCAATTAAATGAATAAATTTGAACAATTCATTAAACTAAACGAACAACATTGAACACATATATGTTCAGCTCGATAATGGTCATGAATAATGTTCATAAATAACATGCCCGAAAATTGACTTAATTATACTTGTATGTGGTGTTGCTATAATAGGTCATAAGGTCAATTCCTAATGTGTGTGGAATGCATCGTGGGTCATTTGACCTCCATGCAAAGGACCATTGTGTTGGACGAAGTCTCTTGTAATTTACCCCACTTCCAGATCGCATGAGACAGTCCTGAAGGGGCTCTCTGGTGAGGATTATCACTTTTTATTATAATAAATAATATACGTGAATAATGTTCATGAATAACATTCATAAATAATATTCATGAATCATTTTCATTAATAAAACTTTTATTATATATGCTAAATAAACGAAGAAGCTTTTCAAAGAAGTAAATAAGTTTATATTATCAAACTTAATAGCCAACTAAAAAACTTATAATCTAAATGCTTCAAACAATCAAAGAATTGAGGCCTCAATAATATCTAAATGAATTAAGCTCATAAAATTAAATAATTATTTCAATGGTTTGATTTATTTTACATTTGACTTAATTTTAATTAATTACCTTATTAAATAATCTTGAACTCTATAAAATGTAGTTCGGCTCATTTATAATCTTAATTATATTATTTAAAAATGTCAACTTTATCAGAGTTATGAGATAGAATGAGTACCTTATATTAAATTATCAAGAACTATTTAAATCCATAAAACTATAGAAAATAAAGATTTAGCCTTCCATATCTAAAAGAAACTGCTCATGATTAGAATGAGAACCTCAACTTATTTATATACAATATTTTATTTTATTTAACCTTATTTTTATTAATTTTTTTAACAATTCAAATGTCAGAACTCCACCTGATTAGTTTTAGAGGTAGATAATGTATAATTTAATTGATATAGGTAGGCAAACTTTATTCAATTTTTTCCAAATAGTATGAACTTTCCTTGGCTATTGAATAAGTCTTAAATTTTATGTGATATTTTTCTCTCTTAATCTGATGATTTATCTGATGGTAAATAGTTGACAGCTACTGTAATTAATGTGATGTGTCTGATTCCGCCATTTGACGACGTAAAATGCCTCATGACGGCTTCGTACCATTGCCACGGAGTTGATCAGGAATCTAAATTGATATGTATGCATGATCAAGATCAGTAGAAATAATAAAATCTCCTATTAAATTTTGATCCCGAGCGTTACAGTCTCAGTATCCCTTGTATTTAGCAATTGAGCCAACCCTGTGCTGCCATTTCACGTGAGAGCTCCCTCAAAGGATGGAGCGTGTAACACATCAGATGGCGCCAAAAATTATGTAATAGAAAAAAATTTAATAAATTTAGTTAGCCTCATTGATTAATTTTGAGATGACCGATTCAGTTCTATAAAATTTTTTCACAAGCTACTAAAATAAATTGGAAAACGTTCGTGGTAGACACAAAATTATGTAATAGAGCCCCATTTAGGAAAAATAAAATGTAAAATAATAATAAAAATAAAAATAAAATAACAACACCAACTAAGTCTTATCCCACTAGGTACAGTCGACTATATAGATCATTTTATGTCATTGAATTCTATCTCATACTATATCATCATCTATACTTAAATAAATTTTATCTTATTTTATTATTACTAACTAAGTCTTTTTTGATCTTCTACTTCCTCATTTGATATGTGTGTTTGTCATATTTTCACATATCTTAACTAGAACATTTATTAGTCGTCTAAGTATAGGATCAATGCACGTAAGAGAGGCGGGTGAATCATATGATTTTAGAAAACTATCTTTTTTTATTTTGAAATCGAGTATGCAACGGAAATATAATTAGAAAAGGAGATAAAATAGAAACGTGAACATAAGGGTTTTTATTTGGTTCAGAGCCTTCGATGACTCCTACTCTAAGACTCAGGTCCCTCGGACTTATCGATAGACAATCCACTAAATTCTTTTTTGGATTTGCCGGAAGAGTAATCCAAATACAAAAGACGAAAAAAGTGTAACAACCTTACACTTTTATTTTGCAAGTATATAAACGAAAATGCATAATAAATGAAATTATTATCAACACTTAGAAGAATTGACTTTGGCTAAGCTCGTGTATTGGAGTCAGTTTGCTGGTAATGGTTGGGCACAGTAGAGTCACAACAGATAGAGAATGTAGCGGGAGAATGATCGAAATTGATTATCTGAAGTTCTATTTTCTGAGCTCCGAACGCCCCCTTTTAAAGTCAACTCAAACATGATCCAATCCACTAATCTTAGGATCACTTTTCGAGACTTGACTTTTATCGGTCGACCATTCCTCGTTGTTCAGTTGACCGAACCTTCAATCCACCCTCGGCTTATTCGGTCCAAACTGCTGGTTGGTTATCCATCGTTCGATCGACCGATTCTTTCAGTCGAAATCCAATCCTGAGCTGAATTTTGATTTGATCTTCTAGGGTTCGGTCGACTAATCTCTGACATTCGGTCAACCGATCAAATTAATTTTCTAATTAACCTACAAAATGTTAGTCTTCCTGCAACACAGAGTTAGAAAAACATTATAAAAGCATGAACGTAGTATGACTTAGACCTAATCAAGGTCTAGTTAGATCTCATGCTTAGACTCCTAGGTTGGAGCTGGGATGGATCAGTGCCTAAGTCCCAAAGGGGATCGTCCTCACTGGATCACTCTCCTCCAGTGACTTATCTCACTTATAGGTTGTAATCACTTGACTTGCCTCTTGACCCACTAGATTTTCTTGCAGTTGTTAGGTTCGCAGACTCAACTAGACTTCAGCCGGCTGCCAGGTCCCACAGACCCAGCTGAACTTCCTGCCAGATATCAAGTCATATCTTGACTTATTTTGATTTTATGTCAGTTATCAAATCCTCAGACCTAATTTAGCTTCAGCCTGGTGTTAGGTCTTTTAGACCCGCCAATTCTTGTACACTCAATAAAGAAGTTAGACAAATATAACACATAACTTTAATTTATTTGTCATTCATCAAAACTTGAGTTTGACCATCAGTGCCAACTGCAGCAACGTAAGTGTAAGTATCTCGGGTTAGTTTTGATGTGATCAACCAAGTTAAGTTAGACTATACATATTTGATGTTTTGTGTCTAAGTGTGTAGGGACTTAGGAACATAGGAAGTCAAGCGAAAGACACAGTGAGCTAAAAGATGACACGAGAAGCGAGTCTACAAGCTCCGTGCATCCGAGGGACAAAGGGCTACGGAAGAATACACTAGCGGACGAGAAGGGTGATAACTAGCATTTGGACCTATTATTTTAGTGTAATTTATTGGTGTTTTCCTCCTCTTATGTATCCAAATATATGCTTTTAGTGTGTTTAATGAATATGGATTTTTGTTGGTCTTCATTTTAATTTCGGTATATTTTATGGAGATTTTTGGTTATTATTTAATTATGTTTTATTTTACAGGAATTGAGAGAGACGACAATTAAGGAGGACACTGGCTTAGTCATATTATGATTTGGTTCAATTGCCAAATGTCTAGAGGGGAATAATTGAAGAAAAAGCCCAAATTTAAAGCCTCATTCAAAGCCCAACTCATCCAATTTGAAGCCCAATTTGAACCCTAATCTTTACCCTTAATGAATCCGAATCTAAGCTTTAATGGATCCCCTCCTCAAACCCGGATCCGAACTAGCTTTAATCGGCACAGTTCTCCCACAGGTGAAGTGGCTAGGGCTTTCATGTTTCTTCTCCCCTGACGCCCCTTTCCTTTACTCCCAATCAAAGATGACGAGTTTGTCGATGGCGACTTCAGCGGAGTTGCATCAACGACAATCCTCGGGCGACTCTGAAGTGGTCTCTCCGACGAGATCTTCATTCCTCTCGCAGCCAACAGCGGGTCTACCTTCCGACGCAGTTCACGTAGGTGGTGACACCCCAGTGGTGGTGAGATTTTGGTTCTTCTCTGACATCCTTCCATTTCCTCATTCTCGTACCAGCATCGGAGCTTTGAGTTACTCTGCCGGATACGGTGAAGAAGGCAGCAACTGTTGGGACTGATGTGCCCGCTAGAAGGGGGGGTGAATACTGTTTCGTCGCGCTCCTTGTTGTTGATGATATGCGTCGTTTGCTTCGTCTTGATGATGATATGCAGCGAAAATACAATACAAGACTCACACAACGCTAACAAGTAGATTTACTTGGTATCCACCTCAAGATGAGGTGACTAATCCAATGATCCACATACGACACGCTATCTCCACTATGAACAACTCCTTCTCAATCGCAGCCGGAGGCAAAGAAGCCTCGTACAAACTCACACACAACACAAACACAAATACAAGAAGAAACCTTAAGAATACAAGTGAATATCCTTTCTTCTTGCCATTTTTTGTTGTCTCTTGAACCTTAAAGATACTCCTCAAGTGCCTTCAAAAACTGGCATGAGTGTTAAAGAAATCGCCTTGAGAATCACTGTAAGCTCGCTGAAAAAGATCGCAAAGATCTACAGAGAAAACGCTTCGCAACGGTTATATCCTGTGCTCCCAATCGATTGAAATCAACCCCAATCGATTGCCACGTCAGCTCTGCACAATCCCAGCCGTCCATCACCTGCATCCCGCGCAATGGTCGAATCTCAATCGATTAGTCAATCGATTGGGATAGTCTGAATAGATCGGTGGATCGATTCAGAAGCTTTCTGTGTTCTCGCGATCGCGCAAGAACTCCCAGCTCCAATCGATCGACCGATCGATTGGAGATTCCCAATCGATTGCCCGATCGATTGGGAAGGCCTCTGTGCTCGCGACTTATGTTCCCAATCGATCGACCAATCGATTGGGTCATTCCTTCCTTCACAGCACACTCTAATCGATCAAGTGATCGATTGGACCCTGGTTCAATCGATTCCCCAATCGATTGACCGACCTGGACTTGACTCAATCTCAAGTCCAAAGTCTCCAACCCAACTCCTGGTCAACCGTGACCTGTTGGATCTCCATGCCTAGCATTTGGCCACACCCAACCAACCTCGAACTAGCCTTCTTGCCTCCTCCATCAGCCTTGCGTCCCTCAGATATCTCTCCATCCTTCACGTCTTGCCTTCAGGAGCTTCCTTCTGCCTCATCCTAGTTGTCGGATTCTCCTTGCCAAGTTACACTAGGACTTATCTTGCCAAGACCACACGCTTGGACTTACACCCTTTTCCAAAATCACACTTGGACTTTCCAATTGCCTGACTCCTCACCAGGACTTCTCCTTTACCAAGATCACACTTGGACTTTCCAACTGCCTGGCTCCTCACCAGGACTTTCCACTTGCCTGGCTCCTCACCAGGACTTTTCAAATGCCTAACATCCAGTTAGGACTTTCCCAGTCAAGTCTCCTGTCAACCTTGACCTACTTGACTTGTATTCTCATCAACCTGGTCAACCTTTTGACCATCTCCATAACCGGACGATTGCTCCAGCAATCTCCTTATATTGTCAAACATCAAAACTCAAATCCTGACTTAAACTTGACTCAACTCAAGCTTAGTCAAACTGGTCAAACTTGACATAGGAAAATTGCCCCAATAGCAACCACTCAAAGGTTCAGACAGACCATTTTTCCTTCACCGGAGGGTTCCATACGACGCTCTTCCAAGCTCCGGCATTGCACAACCTTCTCTATCCAACACGGTAAAGAGGGCAGATCTAGGCTGACGGTTCTTGGTAGATCTCCTTCGCATCCAGGAGATTTTGTCGGAGTGGTATCTTTAGACAAAATTGCGCTTCCACTGCCGTTGATTACATCTCTGAACAACAGCGTCATCGTCCACCGGATTCAGGGGATTTTCAAGTGATAGTGGTCTCCTTCCTCGATGGTTCTATTAGTGACAGACAGAGCACTTCTCGTGTTTGGTTGTGGAGAATTGGATTAGTTAACTAGGATTTATTTGTTTCTTGTTTGATTTTATAGTTTAGTTTACTTTCATGTTTAATGTTCATGTTTAGTTGTTAGTTTACTTTGTGTTTAATCTTTTGTTATTTTCTTATGATGCATGTTAATTAGTTTCAGTACTTTGTTTAGTTCATTATGCATGATTGTTGATCTTGTATGGTAACAATGTGGTACAAGTTTAGCTTTTAAACATCATTAGGTTATGTTTAATTATTGTTAAGTTGTTTAGTTTAATTGCTTTTGTTTAATTGTTACTTTCGTTATGCATGTTTGAGTTCTTTGTTATGTTTCATGTTATGTCTATTGATAAATATTCTTGTATCGTAGCGTGACAATGCGGTGTAGGAAAATTTTTAATGATTAGATAAGATAGCTGGTTAATTTCTTTACGCATGTTTCTTTTGTAAAAAGGATCCTTATAGTGTAGAGTGACACTGCGCTCTAAGCTCATTTTTGTTGGTTAGTTAGGATTTCCTTTATTGTTTAGGTGTAGAAAACCCCAAAACAAAACCCCGGTTTGATTTTGTCTGAAAACGAACATCCTGCCATTAGTTCCATGTGAGAGACGACCTAGTCCTCTACTATACTACCTAGTGTAGGTTAAGGGGTTTGGTTGAGTATGAATAAATTAATTTGATGTGAACGAGTGACAGTCACTTTTATCACACATCAAATTTTGGCGTCGTTGTTAGAGAACGAACTCGGGTCACCTGCGTGACAGGTGGGAATACTCACTTTTGAGGGACGAGAAGGGCGCGTGCATTACTTCCGATGGACGAGAAGCCAGGAAAGAAGTCTGCTCGAGAAGAAGGCCAAAGTTGAGTTTGAGTGAGTTCAACTTTGGATGGTCGAAGAATCACCCAAGTGACCGGAGCAGTAACTAGACAAGTCAACGTAAAGTTGACTTGTCCAAGTGCCTGGACTAGTTCGGGAGCTTAGACCAGCTTGGGCCAGCAAAGGCACCCTTTTGGAGACGTTGCAACGAGGATAGAATTTGGGTCTATGTCATTTTTCCTTGACTTTCTCTTCTACTTTCTCATTCTACCGCTAAGATTCCTTACTTAGTGGTGCATGTGCCTTTGACTCACCGAGTACACTCTTAGCTACTATTTTCAACTTTGATATCATTTTATCCCATGTCGTATTAGAGTCACCATATATTTTACTTAATACTTATACTCCTACCTTTTCCTTAAATATATTTTGCTTCGCATCCTTTAACTTCCACCACTTAATTATAAGAGTCGTATATATTTTCTTTCCATTGATACTATATTTGAGTCGTATATCCAACACTACTAACCTATGTTGGATAATTAGGCTTTCTCTAGGAAAAATTTTACAATCTTTACAAATCTTTCTATCTTTTTTTAACCATAAAAAAGTCAATTTGTAATTTATTATTTTCACTTTTGAATATGACTAAGTGATATTCTCTTTTCTTTAAAAAAATATATTAGCTAATATAAGGTCACATGTTATCGCAAAATCTAACATAATTTTCCCTTCCTAATTTCACATTTCAAACTCATAACCCTCATGTATCCTCTCATATTCCTCATTTTTTATTCTGACATGCTCATTTAGATCACCTTCTATTAAAAGTATTTCATTTGATAGAATGATTTATAATATTTCATTTAAGTTGTCCCTAAACATTAATTTGACAGCTTCATCTAACCCTACTAACTACTCCTATAATTTCATCCTTTAACGAATTATCTGTTGGTGCAGGTTATACTAATAATCAAACTCAAATTTTGATGTATGACAAAAGTTAGAGTTAGATTATGCTGTAATCTAATCTTTTACCAAGTGTGCAGGATATGAACTTGATGAGTCTAGAGGACTGAAACACCAAGCTGAAGTCCAACTAGATTGATAGCTGACATGAAGTCTAAATTGATTGAGATTTGGCATGAGGAAGATCAGTTGAGTTGACAACTAGCTGAAGTCCAGATTAGTTGTGATCTGGTAGGAAGTTCTGGTGGGTTAGGGGACCTGACATCAAGGAAGTCTGCGATTAGTAAGTGAAGGTAAGCAATTAGAGGAGAGATTCAGTGAAGATGTATTTTCGATTGAGAGAACAGTAGATGTCAGTTTGACTTAGAGTTTTAGTAAACTCAAAGTCAGGACTCGACAGTCTAGAGACTGTCAAATATTTAATTACTACTCTTCTTTCCATATTATTATTTGTTGTGCTAACTTTATGATGCAAGAAAATCATGTGGCTAAAAAAGGGAGCTCCAGGTTCCCATACATAGTCCAGGGGCCCGAAGGTTCGAGCGCCCGGAGGTGGTCCAAGCGCCCGGGCAACGAGGCGAAGCAACGGGGTGACTGGTTAAAGTGGTGCACACTCGTTGGCAGGCACACGTCAAGTCTAGGTGCTCGGACTGGTCCGAGCGCTCAGAGATGGATGAAATATCAAAGATTGAGTTTCACTAAGGTGCAACCATGTCATCAGCATTCTAGGGGCCCAAGGGTGGTCTGGGAGCCCGAAAATGGCCTATAAAAGGGCCTTTGACCAGAAGCTTCAAGAGAACATTCACTCTGACTTTTGTACTCGCGCTACTTCGAGAAGACTCTGATGACACCGAAAGACTACTCCAACAATCGACACTTAATTGCTCCTCTACTTCTTTTTTGTTGTTGGTAGCATTTACTTTGTAGTTCTTGTACTCAAATTTTATAAATCTTTGCGAACTGATAGTGATTGTCCAACGAAAGCACTCATCGAGTGCGAGCTTTGGAGTAGAAGTTGTCGAAGACTCCGAACCAAGTAAAAATTACTTGTGTTAGTGCTTGATTCTTTCTTTCTTTCTTTGGTTGCATATTATCGTGATTTAAAAAAAAAAAGCTACGAACGCTATTCGCCCCCCTCAGTATCTTTTTGATCCCACACTATCTACAACAATATCCATTCTATTTTTTGATTTACTCTTTCTTGTGTACCATAACTTAAAACCCGAGTTCTCCATCATTTTTACCTTCTTTCCTACCCATTTTGTCTTTTGTACCCACAAAATACTAATTCTTCTCATAATCATCGTATCTACTACCTCTATTGATTTATCAGTGAGAGTTCCTATGTTTTATGTTCCAAATATTAGATTATTAGTTTTCATATCATATTTATTCTTATCCAACCTATAGTGTGAGAGCTCATGCTTATTTAACACTACACTCATGTTTTCATGGAGATATAGCGGATCTTGTAATGCGAACTCTTACATATTTAGTACTACATCCGAGTTCAAAAGATATAACAGTCCTTGTTGAAACGTTACAGTTAGACCCTGTAACACGTTCCTTCTGAGGATAACCTAGCATTAGCACAATAGTTTAATGAATTCATTTATTGAATATTTGTTATAGTTCTAACGATGGCTGTCGGCCTAACACAACCCTCCTCCTTTATCAGGCTTAGGAGCTACATGTATCTCGTGTGATGCAATTTTATCATCCGAATACCAACTGCAAGTACTCTCATGTGGACGATGCCACCACCACTTTTTCTTCCTCCTTCACCAACGGTTAGGAGGTCGGATCCTCTGGACCATTTTTGCGGTCTAGAGGATGGTCCCTTTACATGTATTGGTGGGGATGAATGGTCCCCACCTATTTTACAAGTGGGGGTCATCCATCCCACCAATGCATGCAAAGGGACAATCCTCTGGACCATAAAAAGCGGTCCAGAAGATCTCCTCTAAATGGTCGGCGACCACTTCTGCTCATTCACCGCCATCGACCAACCTTTCCTCACCTCATCTCATCCATCAACCATCATGTGGGCCTACCTTCATCGCATCTTCTCCTAACTCCATTTCTGCCCGACACTGCTTCTCCGCCATTCAGCACTTCCGCCACCGCCGGAGATCCTCTCTTCTTTGGGTTCGAAGAAGAGAGACCTCGACCTTCTCAGTCTAGCCAGAGACTCCGATAACCTTCCAACCATTTCTCCATTCGGCCGACCATCTCTTCTTCGGTTTAGAAGAAGAGATCTGGCCGCCCTTTCCTAGCAGCGGTCCTCTTCTGGCGAGCTCACAGCCACCTCTCCTCTTCGGGTTAGAAGAGGAGAGCTATTCACTTCATCCGCAACACCTACTTCCCATAGACATTTCCGGCCTTCATCATATTCTGAACAACAAACTTCGTCTCCAATTGTTGATGTGTCCATTTGCTTGTGTTGATGTTTTTTATTCAATGCTCATATGAAACTTGATCTTCTTGAATTAGATTGCACAACACTTGGTCTGAATTGTTTCATGCAGACAACTTGTTTGATGAAATGCTCCAACCGTAGTTAGGTTCATACAATAGTTAGGTTCAATTTGATGCATTTTAATTTGCTTAACTCTTGCTTTATACAATCTCTCTTTCAATTGCTCAGTGTTATGTCTTCATTTAAATACAATTAGGTTAGTTAGATTAGATTTTTTAATTTAATGCTTTAGGTTTAATTAAATACTTTACTTTATGCTATTTTTTTTTCTACCAGTGTAGTTAGGTTATACTTGACTCTCATTATTTGCATTGTCTTTTGTTCATTAGATTTTGTTTCATATTTATTTTACTATTTCATTTCTTAGTTTTAGAATTCAAAATCCAAATCCCCCAATTTAATATCAAAAATCCTAAGTAATAACAAATCAATCCTAAATTTATCATCATATCGTTACATTCCTTGTCAGAGGCGACCGAGTCATTTCTTTACTACCTTCGTGTAGAGGGGTTCGATAACTTTAATTGTAATGTGATACACTTATAATACGGCATACGGGTCACTCGTATCAGTGGTCGCTATGCACATGTCTTGTATCAGCTTTACTCGAAGTGGAATCGAATTCAGAAGAATATCATAGTAGTCATTGGTTCTACTGGGCTTCCATGTATTTCACTCATTGTTATGGATTTCCACATACGATGCTAAAATATTCCTGTCCAAGACCAAAGGTGGGTCAAATCCTCTGGAACATCGGCGATTGTTAACTTTTGTTGAGTCTGTCAGCTTCTTCAACTTTGGGTGAGTTTTATCTTTGTGACATGGTCAACTCTTGCATAGAATAACATGCATCGTAGGGTTCGCCGGGAGTTATTCCGGTGAGGTCGATCCAATGACTAGTAAAGTAAACGAGATCGTGGAGAGAATAGCAGAGTATATGAGATAACAAAATAGAACTTGATTGCTCGCCCTCTTACCTTTACAGGAGAAGCCCCATAGACTCATCATTAAAGGGCATTAAAAGTACCAAAGAGTCATTAAAAGTAGTCATTAAAAAGTTATTAAAGCGTTATTAAAAGTCATTAAAAGTAGTCATTAAAAAGTCATTAAAAATCATTAAAGGGTGATTAAAGAGTCATTAAAAAATCATTAAACAGTGAAGCCATTGTGTAATGGTCGTGTCCCTTTGTATGCCGGGAGATCAAAAACTTGATGAGTCGACGGATCGGGAGGTTAGCAGCTTGGCGAGTCAATAGGTCGGCGGTTCAGACCTGCTCGGCAAGTCGTATCAACTCGGCAGCCACGTGGTTCTTTACTCACCTCCCTATCAATGTATGAACATTTGTCTATAAATAAGGTCCAAATTGTCACGCAATTATTTGTATAGAGATCTCTTATGGCACCGGAATCCTTCACCGGAGATGAGAAGCCCACTTATTTCCACTTCTACATGCACGACGACTACGGCGGCTCGAACCCGAGCTCCGCCAAAGTCGTGTCGGGGCCTCCGGCGATGGCGGGCGCGGGGCCGCGGTTCTTCGGCGACATCGTGGTGCTGAACAACGCACTGACGGAGGGGCCGGAGGCGACGTCGCGGGCGGTGGGGAGGGCGCAGGGGTTCGCGGCGCGAGTGTCCAGGGACGGGACGGTGTCGGAGCTGGTGATGACGGTGGTGTTCGAGGAGGAGGGTCCGCACAAGGGCAGCACCATCACGGTGCTCGGCCTAGTGGATCTCAGCCTGCCGGTGAGGGAGCTCCCTATCGTCGGCGGCACGGGGGTGTTCCGTCTGGTGCGGGGGCATGCCTTCACCAAGAGTCACGACTACAACCTCGACACCGGAGGGGCGGTGGAGATGGAGTTCCACCTCATACACAATTAATAATTATCAGATAAAACTACCGTGAAGGGGCCATCATACCCAATCACGTGATTTAATAATAAGATCCTGCGTGCTGTAATCTAATCTCAGTCAACGACTATGAGTTGACCAAAAATCAAGCCCACTGGAGCTCACAGTGACGGTGGTTGGCGGTCAAATATTATGTGATTTATATTACGTGAGTGTGAGTGTGAGTGTTTGAGTGTGAGTGTGAGTTTACTTTCAGTATGAATTGTTATTTTATTATGTGATTGTGTGTTTATTTTTAGTCGTGTGAGTTTATTATATTATGTGGTTATGTTTAATATTCAGTTGTGTAGGCTGTTGAATATGTTATTATATTATTTGTGTATGTATATTAGTCCCAATTGTCATCGGTACAGGGAAGATGTTGCCGGATTTTTGTCTGGAAGAGACTCCTCTGGGGCGTGATAATTTTTGGTATCAGAGCAAAGTTTGCGATGACTATTTTTCGTGTTCCAGATTTTCAAGTTAAGCTGATACCAATTTTTGGTATCAGAGCAGGTTTGTGATGTCTGTTTTGTGTGTTCTGGATTTTTGAGTTAATCTGATACCAATTTAGTGGTATCAGAGCCACAGGTTTACGAAGTCTGTTATCGTGCTTTGTATCTCATGATTTGGTTTTTCGACATGACTTTTCCGATTTTGGGACCAGGCAGCGACAGGAATCTCCAAGCTATAGGAGGTATATGGTATACCGTAATCATACATTTCTGTTATTACTTGACTAGTTTGTTTATACCATGTATGACTTGTGTTGTGTCAGTCAGTAGTTAACTCAACTGGCATTGTTTTCATAAGTATCTCAAAACCTTAACCACATGATCATTTACTAAAGGTCTTGACATTTATATTTTAGATCAAAGTGTTTGACCTTCTTGTCGACAGTTATCGGAGGACATTATACGGGTATGACTATGAGATTGTGGTGATATTCTCTGATGGGTAAACTTTTAGTCTGGAGGTTGAGTGACCATTTGGATTTTGGATTGTAATTTTTGTACTGTGGATACTTGAGTATTTGGAAGGATAAGGATATGATTGGTTTGTCTCACTAGAGATTTATGATAATAAACTTCCCCACTAGATGTTATCTTTGTAGTGGTACGACATGGACATGCAATATTAAACCATGGTGGATATATCTATGTTTGTTGGCAATGGGTGTTGAAGGATGGATGTTTTCCTGTTTACTCTATCATTGTTCAGGTGACGATCAAGTTGATTGATATTGTGGATAGTTTGAGATTGATGGATATTATGAGATCAAATATTGCAATATGTTGATTTATGATAATTTATTAGTGAATATCCTTTTTTACAACATCTAAATGTTATGGTATTTGATGATCTGATACTCTATTAGTGGATGTTTAACTTGGTGATCTATTATTTAGTGCATGACATTGATGGTGATATGAGGAGCAACATGTCTAGGATATTTATGGAGTTGGTGATTTATAGTTGGTGATTAGATTTCAGACTTGTTGTTAGTGATCTTACGGTTGGGAATGTCTACTGTACGGACATTATAAGTTCTTGGTTTTACTATTTAGGTTTACCATGTCTTAGATGTTTTCATGGATTCGATGAATCTGGTATTCTTAGGGAAGTTTGGAATAGTGGTAGTTGTCTTAGTGACAATATTGCGGTATATTCCTGATCCAAGGTGGATCAAGAACAATATTCTCACATACTTCTAGAGATGTTTTGACGAGAACATCTCTATGCGAAGTTAGTAAATGCGTATGTTGGGCTATCTTCTGTGGAAATTTTATGGACACATTGTCTCTAGCAAGAGTATATCAGTGGATCCACAGAAAATAGAAACTGTTACCAGTTGGTAGTAGTCTCGTGCCAGTAGTTAGAATTCCCGTGTAAGGAAAATGAGAGGCCTTATTTCCATTAGAGATTAGGTGTGTTTCTGAGTCACTTCTTATCCGAGAGGAGTTACTGCAGGAAACACATCAATCTGGATTTGTTATATATTCGGATGATATATGTTGTTTAGAGACTTGGAGTGTTCCTATTGGTGGAATGACATGAAGAAAGACATCGCGGATTTTGTAGCTTGATGTCTAGTGTGTTAACAAGTGGAGGATTTGTTGAGATCGAGTGTTATGGACTTCGGAGATAGTTGATTTTATCCACAGTTGGCTAGATAGCAGTGTGAGCGTAGTGAAAGCATAGTGAGCTTATAACCCACACGGTTATCCCTTGCGGTTGGAGATTTAATCTAATACTAGGATGGATTAGTATATGAGTATGTTACTTAGTTGTTACCCTTAGATGAGAATTCCGAAGTTGAGGGATAAATTTGGGGATCAAATTTTTATTAGTGGGGGAGAATGTAATATACCAAAAATGTAAATAAGGATGTAAATACTTGGAATTTGACAATATTGAATTATTATAAGGAAAATAAATATATTGGTCTGGAAAATTTTCTAGATTTTAAATGAGACGTTTTAGATTTTGTAGGAATCAACGGGTAGTGATCCCGTCCGGAAGCTGAGTCGGACGAAGGCCGGTCGCGGTGGACTGGGCGTTGACGGAAAGTCGCGGGCGGTGCAGGCTCCCCACGGGTGGCTGATGCGGCTGCAGGACCCTGCGCACACTCAGACGATCCCCCCCCTCACGTTAGAGACCAAAACCCAGGGAAAAAGTCCCCGGATCAGGCCCTCCGACGCTCAAGTCATGTCCTTTTTTCCCCAGAAAAAAGCAGACAGAAGAAGAAAAGGAAAACAGTTGTGGAAAAAAGTGACGGGGGAGTGTGTGCGCGTACCTGCGTACGAGGGATTTCACCCCTTTTATGCGTCCTCCTGCTAGAACCTGCCCTCCTGTCAGAAAACGTTAGACGTCCGGCTTTGTCCTCTAGTCCTGGACACCTGTCGCGCTGCTATTTGTTGTGAAAGCATCTTTCTGTTTAGAAACCTTCGCCTTCGCACTTGAGTTTTGTCCTGTAGTGAGGAACAGCTGGCAGGATACTACTGGCTATGAGGGCATCTTTTCGTTTCAGGAACCTTCGCCTTCGCCTGCATCGTTGGTATGTAATGATTACCCTGACGGACCGTTGAGATTCTCCGCTCCCGTATTACTTAGCTCCTCCGATTCATTGTGTCCCCGCACCAGCCTGCACCTGTGGTTCGCATTTCCAGGCCTCCAACTCGTAGACCTGCAGCCCTAACTGTCTAGACATAGCTACGCTGATCTTCAACCTGCATCCTGCGCTTTGTACTTCCTGGCCCTTAACCGCAGGTCTGTAGCTCGGGCTGCTTCTGATCAGCTCTGCCGCTTCCGACCCATTGGCCTATACTTCCAGTTCTTGGCCTCTGCTTAGCTCTGCCGATACCGACTTGCATCCTGCGCTTTGTACTTCCTGGCCCTCAACCGCAGGTCTGTAGCTCGGGTTGCTTCTGATCAGCTCTGCCGCTTCCGGCCCATTGGCCTATACTTCCAGTTCTGGGCCTCTACTTAGCTCTGCCGATACCGACTTACATCCTGCGCTTTGTACTTCCTGGCCCTCAACTGCAGGTCTGTAGCTCGGGCTACTTCTGATCAGCTCTGCCGCCTCCGACCCATTGGCCTATACTTCCAGTTCTTGGCCTCTGCTTAGCTCTGCCGATACCGACTTGCATCCTGCGCTTTGTACTTCCTGGCCCTCAACCGCAGGTCTGTAGCTCGGTCTACTTCTGATCAGCTCTGCCGCCTCCGACCCATTGGCCTATGCTTCCAGTTCTTGGCCTCTGCTTAGCTCTGCCGATACCGACTTGCATCCTGCGCTTTGTACTTCCTGGCCCTCAACCACAGGTCTGTAGCTCGGGCTACTTCTGATAAGCTCTGTCGCTTCCGACCCATTGGCCTATACTTCCAGTTCTTGGCCTCTGCTTAGCTCTGCCGATACCGACTTGCATCCTGCACTTTGTACTTCCTGGCCCTCAACCGCAGGTCTGTAGCTCGGGCTACTTCTGATCAGCTTTGCCGCCTCCGACCCATTGGCCTATGCTTCCAGTTCTTGGCCTCTGCTTAGCTCTGCCGATACCGACTTGCATCCTGCACTTTGTACTTCCTGGCCCTCAACCGCAGGTCTGTAGATCGAGCTGACTCCTCTCAGCTCTGCCGATCCCAACCCGCTTCTGCCTATGCTGAGCCCTGACTGCCCTGTCAGCCTTCCTTTTTGACCGCCAAGTCGCCATGACTGTTGACCGCCACCTCCTCGTGACTTTTGACCGCCACATAGCCTGGACTTTTCTAATCCTTTCCTCTTGGGCCCCTCCATCACTAACCGTATCACAAGCCTCCCCCACAAGTCTAGTCGAAGGAGGACGACAGTCTGACTGACTAGACCTCCGCACCTTTCTGTGACTTCGGCATATCTTTGTGATTTCAGTAGATCTCTGTGTATCTACCTCAGCGTATCTCTATGATCTCAGCATATCTCTGCGCACCCTGCTTCCTGCGTCATACATCAGCTTTTGTGTCGCGTTGCTTGGGATACCATGCCTTCTTCCTTACATCACCAGTCGCTTGGGGTGTCGCGCCCTTGGCTTTGCTTTGCTGCATATTTGAAATTCGCGTAAAGTAAAGTTAGATGTAGCTGACCTGATTATGGAAAACGCCCTGCTCAAGGTGAGGCACATCTCTCAGCAAGGTAGTTAGGCATAGGCACCGAGCTCGCTTATGATTTTCAAAGAGGGGCTGATTTTTGATTCCCGCATGGGGCCGACCTGAAAGGTCGTTGGTCGTGAGGACAGAGCTCACTTTTGATTCTCGCATGGGAGCCGACCTAAGAAGGTCGTTGGGCGTGAGGACAGAGCTCACTTATAACTCGCACTGGGGCGAGAGTCTGGGACTACCGACCTAAAAGGTCGTTGGGCGTGAGCACGGGGCTCACTTTTGATTCTCGCATGGGAGCCGACCTAAGAAGGTCGTTGGGCGTGAGGACAGAGCTCACTTATAACTCGCACTGGGGCGAGAGTCTGGGACTACCGACCTAAAAGGTCGTTGGGCGTGAGCACGGGGCTCACTTTTGATTCTCGCATGGGAGCCGACCTAAGAAGGTCGTTGGGCGTGCGAGCAAAGCTCACTTATAACTCGCACTGAGACGAGAGTCTGGGACTACCGACCTAAAAGGTCGTTGGGCGTGAGCACGGGGCTCACTTTTAATTCTCGCATGGGAGCCGACCTAAGAAGGTCGTTGGGCGTGAGAGCAGAGCTCACTTATAACTCGCACTGGGGCGAGAGTCTGGGACTACCAGGGCGTGAGGACAGAGCTCATTTTTGATTCTCGCATGGGAACCGACCTAAGAAGGTCGTTGGGCGTGAGGACAGAGCTCACTTATAACTCGCACTGAGGCGAGAGTCTGGGACTACCGACCTAAAAGGTCGTTGGGCGTGAGCACGGGGCTCACTTTTAATTCTCGCATGGGAGCCGACCTAAGAAGGTCGTTGGGCGTGAGGACAGAGCTCACTTATAACTCGCACTGAGGCGAGAGTCTGGGACTACCGACCTAAAAGGTCGTTGGGCGTGAGCACGGGGCTCACTTTTAATTCTCACATGGGAGCCGACCTAAGAAGGCCGTTGGGCGTGAGAGCAGAGCTCACTTATAACTCGCACTGGGGCGAGAGTCTGGATACTCCGGTCCGAGACCGGTGGCGATGGCGCTTGTCCGAGACCAGTAATGATACTCCGGTCCGAGACCGGTGGCGATGGCGCTGGTCCGAGACCAGTAATGATACTCCGGTCCGAGACCGGTGGCGATGGCGCTGGTTCGAGACCTGCTGGACCCTCCTCGCCAATAGCACAGATGTGATGCTCTCTTCAGCCTCCATCTGCCTCATCTGAACCGCCTTAATTACTTCTACCGGGCTGGGCGTTATTCGCCAGTTTTGCGCTCGTTCTGTCGCATCCCTCGTCTTCCTGCAAGCATACCATGCATAGTATAGGATGTGGGCGAGAGAGAGGGAACATGAACCTTATTCGGCCCCTGGGCTCGCAACGCTCTTCTAGCTTGTGGGAGCTTCGCGTGCCTTTGCATGCTGGTGTGGTTAACGAACCGGCCTGGGGGCTGTCTCCACCGAGATGCTTGCCTAGCTACTCCGAGTAAGCAGCTCCCCTGACTGCCAACCCGTGCCTTCCTAACCTCCGCTGATCAGCCCTGTTCCCTGCGCGACCCCTACTGGATTGCCTGGCCCTTGCAGCTCTGTAAAATATCCCTCTCGACCTTACCGAGGGAGGCCTCTTTTTTAGAGCCACATCTTGTCATGATTACCCCGCCGCTCGCAGTGCTACCTTCTCCCAGCGCTGCAGACCCAGCATTGTCCCACACCTCCGATCAACCTGCGACTGCTTCTTCGCCTACTAGACAGGCTCCTCCTCTCCGTCCTACTCTGTGGCTGCGTGTGACGCACAATAGCAAAAGGACGGCCCCGGTCCCCGCCACTTCTCCTCCACCTTCACAGCGCCAACGCGTGGTGGTTCTTTCTTCCCCCTCCAAGTCTTCGGGCACGAGCTCGACTCAGGAGACAAGTTTGGGCCAGGAACAGGCCTATGACCTTCTGGTGGCCAACCCCTGGATTCGTTGACTCCTCCAGCTAGAGCTTCGACCGAAGTCCTCCATCTTCACGCTCCGGAACAGGTTCTTGTGTTCCCACAGACGGCGCCAAATTTGATCCCGTCCGGAAGCTGAGTCGGACGAAGGCCGGTCGCGGTGGACTGGGCGTTGACGGAAAGTCGCGGGCGGTGCAGGCTCCCCACGGGTGGCTGATGCGGCTGCAGGACCCTGCGCACACTCAGACGATCCCCCCCCCTCACGTTAGAGACCAAAACCCAGGGAAAAAGTCCCCGGATCAGGCCCTCCGACGCTCAAGTCATGTCCTTTTTTCCCCAGAAAAAAGCAGACAGAAGAAGAAAAGGAAAACAGTTGTGGAAAAAAGTGACGGGGGAGTGTGTGCGCGTACCTGCGTACGAGGGATTTCACCCCTTTTATGCGTCCTCCTGCTAGAACCTGCCCTCCTGTCAGAAAACGTTAGACGTCCGGCTTTGTCCTCTAGTCCTGGACACCTGTCGCGCTGCTATTTGTTGTGAAAGCATCTCCTTCGCCTTCGCACTTGGGTTTTGTCCTGTAGTGAGGGACAGCTGGCAGGCTACTACTGGCTATGAGGGCATCTTTTCGTTTCAGGAACCTTCGCCTTCGCCTGCATCGTTGGTATGTAATGATTACCCTGACGGACCGTTGAGATTCTCCGCTCCCGTATTACTTAGCTCCTCCGATTCATTGTGTCCCCGCACCAGCCTGCACCTGTGGTTCGCATTTCCAGGCCTCCAACTCGCAGACCTGCAGCCCTAACTGTCTAGACATAGCTACGCTGATCTTCAACCTGCATCCTGCGCTTTGTACTTCCTGGCCCTTAACCGTAGGTCTGTAGCTCGGGCTGCTTCTGATCAGCTCTGCCGCTTCCGACCCATTGGCCTATACTTCCAGTTCTTGGCCTCTGCTTAGCTCTGCCGATACCGACTTGCATCCTGCGCTTTGTACTTCCTGGCCCTCAACCGCAGGTCTGTAGCTCGGGTTGCTTCTGATCAGCTCTGTCGCTTCCGACCCATTGGCTTATACTTCCATTTCTTGGCCTCTGCTTAGCTCTGCCGATACCGACTTACATCCTGCGCTTTGTACTTCCTGGCCCTCAACCGCAGGTCTGTAGCTCGGGCTACTTCTGATCAGCTCTGCCGCCTCCGACCCATTGGCCTATACTTCCAGTTCTTGGCCTCTACTTAGCTCTGCCGATACCGACTTGCATCCTGCGCTTTTTACTTCCTGGCCCTCAACCGCAGGTCTGTAGCTCGGTCTACTTCTGATCAGCTCTGCCGCCTCCGACCCATTGGCCTATGCTTCCAGTTCTTGGCCTCTGCTTAGCTCTGCCGATACCGACTTGCATCCTGCGCTTTGTACTTCCTGGCCCTCAACCGCAGGTCTGTAGCTCGGGCTACTTCTGATAAGCTCTGTCGCTTCCGACCCATTGGCCTATACTTCCAGTTCTTGGCCTCTGCTTAGCTCTGCCGATACCGACTTGCATCCTGCACTTTGTACTTCCTGACCCTCAACCGCAGGTCTGTAGCTCGGGCTACTTCTGATCAGCTTTGCCGCCTCCGACCCATTGGCCTATGCTTCCAGTTCTTGGCCTCTGCTTAGCTCTGCCGATACCGACTTGCATCCTGCGCTTTGTACTTCCTGGCCCTCAACCGCAGGTCTGTAGATCGAGCTGACTCCTCTCAGCTCTGCCGATCCCAACCCGCTTCTGCCTATGCTGAGCCCTGACTGCCCTGTCAGCCTTCCTTTTTGACCGTCAAGTCGCCATGACTGTTGACCGCCACCTCCTCGTGACTTTTGACCGCCACATAGCCTGGACTTTTCTAATCCTTTCCTTTTGGGCCCCTCCATCACTAACCGTATCAGGTAGGATTTAAAGTTTGTTTTAAAATACTCTATTCAAGGAAGGAGTTGATTGAGATAAAGTTAGGTTTTCGATTATTAAACCCTAAGTAATGTGTTGTCTCCCTCCTCACGCATGTTCGCTATCACGAACGAAACTGCGCCACCGTGCACGATCAACAGCCAGCGGCCGCCCCTTCGCACAGACCGCCTGCAGCCGCGAGTCACCGCCAGAGAAGAAGACGCCACCTCCTCTCCACGCGCTTCCCTATCGCGTCTGCTCGCGACGTTGCGCGCCGACCGCCGGAAGCTGCTCCTCTTTCCTGTTCGTGCACCCGCAAGTCCCCAGTGGGCATCGTCACACCGCTAGCCACGAACCCCGCCGCCGGCGCCGTGTTTCCACGCTGCCGCCCCCACTGCCCAGTCGCTCCTCCGCGTCTCTCCTTCACCAAGCGTACAACGACGCTGTTCTACCGTGAGGACGACGATGACGCCCAACGCCTCCCTGCTCCAATGCCAACGTAAGCTGTAGCCGAATCTCACCCAGACTAGGTAGTTGCAACCGCGTTCCAGACCCTCCACGCAACTCCTTGTGATGCTGTCGGAGCGCTTCCGCCGCGGCACGCCACATCGCCTTTGTCGAGCTTGCAACGCTGGTTGCGACTAGCCATCGCCGCACTACTCCTTCCATGTCTTGGATAGTAGATCGCCGTCGGAGAGCCGAGACGATGTTGGCGAACAAGTCGTCGCTGCTTGCCTCCCCTCTCAGTGAACAACCGCTGCGTGCATGGATGCGCCAAGAAGCTGCTGCGCACCACCACTGAAGTTGGTACCTTTCCTTCGCCCTATCATGGTCGTCTCCCTACCTTCGTCGTTCTATCATGAGGAACTGCGGGCACTGTCGACCATCGTTGCCATTTGCTGTGGAAGATGTAAGTATTAATTAATAACAGTTTGGTAAACTTTTTAATCCAGCAATTAGAATTAATTGATATAATTAATGATTTATTAGTATGTAAGATTGTTGAAGTTGATAAATGACGAGTAATTCACAGATTGGGTAAATGATGAATGAATTAATTAATAATAAGTTAATTAATTTGATTAGCAGATTTACAAATTTAAGGAGTAGTGGATTAATTGAATTATGAAATTAAATAGATTCAACTAGAGTTTTGTTTCATTTCATGTTGTATCGGTGATGTTGAATCAATTTGGTTAGAGAATTGACAATCGATTTAATTGCTACATTGAGAGGGATCAAATTGTAATATTGGATTAGGTCGATTATGTTGGTTGCTACTCGGAAAACCTATAGGTTCCACTGTACAAAAATTTTGTACAAAGGTCTGAACCTTTTCCTAGCTACCATGTGTTCTTTTAAATTAAATTTTGGATCGCCTGCGGAACTTAACACGTTTGATCCAAAACTTAATATATTTGTTCTTTTAGGTTTTGACTTGGATCTCCTGCGGAACTTAACACGTTCGACCCAAATCTCCTTAAGTTATTAATTCCATTAAATATTAATTTCCATAAAAGGTTCCCAGTACTGACGTGGCGAGGCACATGGCCTTCTTGGATATGGGAGCAACCACCACCGACTAGACAAAACCTTTAATAGAAAGCTAATATTTAATTTCCTAAAATAACTTTAGGTTAACCAAAGAGAACAATCAAATCACAAGGAAAAGAAAGAAACAAAAGAACACAACTTCGAAAAAACATATTCGAAATTCTAGAACGTAAGCCTCTTGTATTTGGTATTATTTCCATAAATAACTAGCATGATGCGGAAATAAATTTACTAGTTATACCTTGTAGAAAAACCTCTTGATCTTCTACCGTATTCCTCTTCTAACCTCGGACGTTGTGTGGGCAACGATCTTCCGAGACGAGAAACCACCAATCACCTTCTTCTCCTCCTAGCTAGGTTCGGCCAACAAAGAGGAAGCTTCACCAAGGAAGACAAACAAAATACTAACCAAGCTCCAAGAGATGCTAGCTTTCTCTCCTTCTTCTTCTTCTTCTCCGAGTAGTATCCGGCCACCACAAGAGCTCCAATAGAAGGGTAGGGTTCGGCCACCACAAGAGGAAGAGAGGGAGAGGTTGGCCGGTCACACCAAGGAACAAAAGAGGGAGAGGAATAATAGATGTTGTGTCTTGTGAAGGCACCCTCACCCCTTCTTTTATATTCCTTGGCCTAGGCAAATTAGGAAATTTAATTACAATAAATTTTCCTTAATTTCCTTGACATGATTTAATTGAGAGAAATAAAATAAAATTTCCCCAATTAATTTCAAGTGGCCGGCCACATCATTGGAAAACAAAAGAGGACAAGTTTTAATCAACAATTAAAACTTCCTAATTTGTTTCCGGAAATTTTAAAAATAAAATTTCTCTTTAAAATCTCTTCATGGTTGATAAAAGGAAATTTCTATAATTTTAATTTTATCAACATGTGAATAATTTTAAAGAAAAATAAAACATCTCTCCAATCTACAAATAAGGAAAGAGATCTAATCTCTTTCTTTAATCTTTGTAGATCTTTTACAAGAGAAATATTTTAATTTTAATTCTCTTTAAAATATATCTTCCACATAATAATAAAAATTAAAATTAAATTTCTTTTTAATTTATTTTGGCCGGCCCTACTAGCTTGGGTTCAAGCTAGGGCCGGCCACCCAACCTAGGCCGGCCCTAGCTTGGATCCCAAGCTAGCTTGGCGGCCCCTATGGGTGGGTATAGAAGGTGGGTATAGGTGGGTATAGAACTCTATAAATAAGAGGCTACGATAGGGACCGAGAGGAGGAATTGGTTTTGGTCTCCGATAAAATTAAGCATCCCGTGTTCACCAACACACAACTTAATTTTATCAATGATAATTCATTCCACTAGAGAATTATCATTGAACTACGCACCAATCCCAAATTACATTTTGGGCTCCTTCTTATTATGAGTGTGTTAGTCTCCCTGTGTTTAAGATATCGAATGTCCACTAATTAAGTGAGTTACTGACAACTCATTTAATTAATATCTAAGTCCAAGAGTAGTACCACTCAACCTTATTATCATGTCGGACTAAGTCCACCTGCAGGGTTTAACATGACAATCTTTATGAGCTCCTCTTGAGGACATTATCAACCTAGTATCTCTAGGACACAGTTTCCTTCTATAATCAACAACACACACTATAAGTGATACCATTTCCCAACTTATCGGGTTTATTGATTCAACGAACTAAATCTCACCCATTGATAAATTAAAGAAATAAATATCAAATATATGTGCTTGTTATTACATTAGGATTAAGAGCACACACTTCCATAATAACCGATGTCTTTGTTTCTTTATAAAGTCAATATAAAAGAAACGACCTCAATTGGTCCTACTCAATACACTCTGAGTGTACTAGCGTAATTATATAGTCAAGATAAACTAATACCTAATTACACTACGACCTTCCAATGGTTTGTTCCTTTCCATCATGGTCGTGAGCTACTGTTTATAATTTATAAGGTACTGATAACATGATCTTCTGTGTGTGACACCACACACCATGTCATCTACAATATAAATTAATTGAACAACTACATTTATCATAAATGTAGACATTTGACCAATGTGATTCTTATTTCTAGATAAATGTTTATACCAAAAGCTAGGCTTTTAGTATACACTCCAACAGATTAATCAAGGGATAAGATTGATTTCAAGTTAATTAGTTGTAATCAATTTCATGTTTAGGTTGTGGTAGTCTAGCTAATTGTTCAGTTGGTTAGAGATAAATGTAGTATTTGATCTATTTTATGTATGGGATTAATTGGTTCTACGTAATTAGATTGGGATTAGGTTTTTCTATTTGATGTATGGTAGAACCTAGTTATGATATGCATCCTATATTGTAGGGTTTTGATTCTGATTTGAAGCGAACTCTAGGGTACGAAGATATTCCGACACAATCTACGTATAAAGGTGGGTACTTCTTGCTTTGTTTCTTTTAGTACTTTGACCTTGGTGCATGAGCTATTTTTGGATATGAACTGCTTTACCTTGACTCCACTCTTATTTTCATGCGCTTGATACTGTTGGAACCCCAAGGTTATTTTAGTGTGATCAACAAGTTAAGTTAGATTCTGTGTGTTTCTAACCTTGTGTCTAAGTGTGCAGGAACTTAGGAGCACAGGTAGTCGAGTGGAAGACGCAACTAGCGATAAGGACGGCACGCGGTGCGTCCGAGGGACGAGGCGCTGCGAAAGAGTACACCGGCGAACAAGAAGGAAGTGTGCGGTGGTTCCGAGAGACGAAAGCCAGAGCGGAAGACTACTCTAGGAGCAAGAGACGCAGCTAGCGAGAAGGACATCACGTGGTGCTTCCGAGGGACGAATACTGTGGATGAGTACGCTGGCGGACGAGAAGGAAATACGCGGCGGTTCCGAGGGACGAGAAGCCGGAGCGGAAGTCCACTCGAGAAGAGCGGAAGTTGGTTCAGGTGAGCCCTTTTCCGGATGTCTGAGATCACCCAAGCGAGCGGATCCGGAGTTGAAGACCCGGACCGAGGCGACTAGAGCCAGAGCAGAGGACCCGGATCGAAAAAGTCAACCGGAGTTGACTTTTGGGTTTGGGGCGCCGGGAGCTGACCTGGGCGCCCGGAAGTTGATATTTGACTAGATCGAGTCAAAACTAGATCTGAACGTTGGGGGATAAAATTTATCCCCCCAGGGCGCCCAGAACCTCCAGGTGCCCCGACCAAGGCTGTAAATATAGCCTTGGTCTAGAAGTTTTTCAACAACTCAAAACAATTCATTTCCTACGCTTGCACGCTTCAATTTTAGATTAGCTTCTTTGTTTTGTGTTTTCACTGTTGTAAGAGGCTTCTCCGCCTGAAGGAGATACTAGTGCGACATTCCTTGGATTAACAACCTCCTTGGTTGTAACCAAGTAAAAATATCATGTGCCTCTTTCTTTAGTTTCTGTTCAATTTATTTTATGCAAGTGTTTTGTTAAAAGTTCGAGAAGGGTGTTTTTATTTTTATTTTTTTTCAGGACTATTCAACCCCCCTTCTAGCCGGCCGCAACGGTCCTACAGATACATCCACGCGATCTTTGAGAAACTCGTTTCCATATCTATATAGTCTCTCGTTGTTGTTCATGATAGGTAGCAGATACTAGATACAATGATTGTATGCTTTGACTGTTTATTTATGTACTCTATTGAGCATGCTGCTTTCATGTAGCATACCTAATTTTTACTTATATTGATATAATGATTGTTTTTTATTTATGTACTGTATTGAGCATACTGACTTTATGTAGCATACCTAATCTCTGCTTATATTTGTATACTGACTGTTGCATTTGGTGCATCATATCATAACATGCATGTCAACGACCAATTCTCTCTTACGATCGAAAGAGTCGTTGACCAGGGTCGCATCCTCGGCCACTTGAGAGAGTGGTAGCTAGAGTTGATGCCGCTTGTCTTATCGTGCTTCCACTCGGTCACTCGTAGGTAGTGATAGCTGGAGTTGCGAGCAGCAGGAACCCCCATTGCAGATGTAACTAGTTAGCTACTATGCAACTGTCCACTCGGCCACTCGTGGGAGTGGTAGCTGGAGAGTTGTACAGTCTGTCACTGACCCCGCCTCTCGACCATACAGGGGTCATGGTGCAGAGAGGTGGGCGGGAGTGACCATCCGTGCATACGCTGTTATTATACTTGCTTTAGCTGCTGCTATTTACATATGCTATTATTGCTTACTTATGCTGCTGTGGTATACTTATGCTGCCATCGCTTACTGCTGTTGTTCACTTATGCCGATATGCTGACTTATGTTGAGATATACATCTCACATGTTACCCTTGTCGCTATGAGTAGCTCTGTAGCAGAGTTGTATTACTCCTGATCTTCTATTACCTAGCCTAGGATATGGTTTCATATATGAGCACATATTATGATTTTATTTTAGTATCTGCTATTTCCCTTATGAGACTGTATACTGTTGACACTCTCTACTTGGATATTATGTTCATGCACTATCTTTCCTTTACCCGCTGAGTCTCAGTACTCACCACCCCACAAAATGGTTTTTCTTTCACCAGGTAGCAGGTAGATGAGTCATGGATGCTTGGAGAGTCCCGACTGCTAGTCCCACGTCATACTCGAGGATAATCTTTTTTATTTTGTTACTATTCGGGTGGTAAGTTGACTTTGCGTATTTTGTTTTCCAATAAATCGATGTAGATTTTGGAGTTTAGTCTGGTGGTCGCAGGTATTTTAGTTAGTGACTTTGCTGGTCTTACATTCGTATTATTTTATAATTTTCTCCCGCGTTTACTTTCAGCCGTGTGGACTGTTATTATACTACATGGTTGTGTGTTTACTTTCAGTTGTCTGGGTTGTTATTATACTACGTAGTTGTGTGTTTACTTTCAGGCGTGTGGGCTGTTATTATACTATGTGGTTGTGTGTTCACTTTCAATCGTGTGAGCTGTTATTTTACTATGTGGTTGTGTGTTTACTTTTAGCTGTGTGGGCTTATTATATTGTGTGGTTGTGCTTATATCTAGCCGTGTGGGTTGTTGAATATGTTATTATATTATTTGTGTATGTATATTGGTCCCAATTGTCATCGGTACAGGGGAGATGCTGCTTGATTTTTGTCTGGCAGGGACTCCTCTGGGGCGTGACAGAAGGCGCCTTCAACCCCTTGAAGGCGTCTTAGACTGAGCAAAATGTAAGCGTTAGTAAAGATAGAATCTTATCTTCACTTGCCTCGCTGGAGGTGCGTTCCACCCTGTTGGAGGCGCCTTTTAGCCTCGGATAAGATTTTCTAGGGGCTATAAAAAGACCCCTGAATCTAGGAAATATTCAACAACTTCTGTATTATCTTTTCTAGTCATTTATGAGATATGAACGTGTGTAAAAAACTTCTCCGCCTTCAATGAAGGAGTTTCTTAGTGACGCTTTAGATTAACAACCACCTACATTGTAACCAAGTAAAACTCTGACATTTTACCTACTCTTTTTAAGTTGTTTTCATTAATATTTGTTGTCTATATATTTGCTTAATTTAATTATGCATCCTTGCTAAGCAAAGTAAGAGATTCACTTTAACTTTAATCGTAGGTAATTCACCCCCTTCTTGTCGGTCCTGCTGCACTAACAATTGATATTAAAATCCGACCGCTTCAGAAGGACTAACCGCCGACTGAAGTACAAAGACGATGACCGGAGCTAGCATCCACCCACCAGTGTTTGAGGGGAAGTTCGCATTTTGGAAGCGATGAATGGAGATATTCTTTAAGACAAATTTTAATATTTTATTAATAATGAAATATGGTTTTGAAGCACCAAAGAACAAGAACGAAGAAGAACTCGAAGAACACCTCTAGACCAAAAAACAGCACAATGAGTTTATGGTAAACGGTAAGGCTGAATTTCACTTTATAAGCATACTACCGGTTGAGAAACTTGACAAATTTGGCAACTATAAGAATGCAAAAGAACTTTGCGAAAAGTTCTTAAAACTCTATGAAGAACCAAAAAAAGCCGAATCTAACTCCTTGATGGACACCGAGTGGTCGTCCAAAGAACCCGAGACCGAGGAAATTGTCAGAACAACATTTATAGTCGAATACCTACCTAAAAATAAAGAAAGCTCATATGAGATAAGCATCGATAAATGGGAAGAGTCTTCAGAAGAAAGTAGTGACGAAGGGGGGTATCGGACAACGAAATCGTAACGGTAAGTAAGGCACGTTCCCGACCTCCTGAGGAATTATTTGAATTCATTAAAATACTTTCTAAAAATATGGTGGATTTAAAAAAAGAAAATGCAAAGTTAAAATTAACTCTAATAAATGCATACAATTTGGAAGACTTTGATAAATTAAAATTTAAAAATGATAAATTAAAAGATAAAATAGAATTACTAGAAAATGACAATTCATGCTTAAATTCTTTACATACTTTAGAAAGAAATTACAAATATCATCAAAAGCTTAACTGGTATTTTAGATACTATAAGGGCTAAAATGTTAAAGTGGAACGACAATTAATTTCCAGAAAATATTTAGTTAATCCAGTAGGACATAATTTATTTTGGGTTACTAAATCTTGTTTAGATAATTAAATAAACTTTTGTTTGCATGCCTAAATTATCTTTATCTTATTAGCCAAAGTAATGCATAATTTACCGAATTTATTCTTGTCAATAAAATCAATCATTTTTGTTAACTTTCTGATAAAATTTATTTTTGCTAAAAATTTTATATGTACAAAATGAAAATATTATCTACAAACATGATGTTTTCTATTATAATAAAATTCTTTGACATTTCTCAAATTTTATTTGAATTATTATGAATCGTTTTCTAAAAAGTTAATTTTTTAGGAAAATAGAAACTCTAAAACTTTAAAATTTTCTAGTATTCGACAATATGTTTTTCATATTCAGAAAATTTTAAAAGAATTTTTAGAGTTGAAAAATATTTTTAAGATTGATTTTCACAAAATTGATTGTTCTAATAAAATCAATTCTGTTCGTTAAACTAACTTTCTTTTCTGTGAAAACTTTTTCTACTGATAAAAATTATTTTTAAAACATGTTAACTTATTGATAATTCTTGTTAAGTACCTCCTAGAAAATTATTTCAAATTTTCTAACAGTTTATTTTTTTTCTAAATTTTTTTATGTGATTAAAGGAAGGTACAAGTTAAGGGGGAGTAAGAATTTTTTTAGAATTTTCATTACAATATTTGATTCTAATTGCAACTTCTTTACATAAGTTATGTTATTGCATTTTTAACCCTAACTTGAACTTGGGTTAATGCACATCATAGAGGGAGAGATTGTAAATGCTCCATGGCAGTTTTGATGTGGTCAACTAAGTTAAATTAGGTTCTGTGTGTGTTTGATCCTTGTGTCTAAGTTTACAAGAGCTTAGAAACACAAGAAGTCGAGTGGAAGACGTAGCTAGCGAGAAAGAAGGTAGGGAAAAGGAGCCGACTGGCTCGGTGCATCCGTTGGATGAGGTGTTGCGGAATAGTACACCGGTGGATGAGAAGAATATGTACAACATTCAAGGGATGAGAAACTGGGAAGGAAGTTTGCTCAAGGAAAAGGTCGGAGTTAGGTTCGAGTGAGCTCAATTCCGGATGCACGAAATCACCCAGCCGATCGGAGTAATGGAAGAGCCAACGGGGTGCTACGGAGCTGCCGGAGGTGCCCTCAATGTGATTGGATACGCCTCCGTGCCTTTCTGTGGGAAGGCACCTTCAACAAGGTTGAAAGCTCCTTCAACCACTCATGGAAAGCGCCTTCAACCCTTTGAAGGCGCCTTAGACTGAGCAAAGTATAACCGTTAGTAAAGATAAAACCTTATCTTCGCTTGCCTCACTGGAGGCGCCTTCCACCCTGTTAGAGGCGCCTTCCAGTCTCGGATAAGATTTTTCAGGGGCTATAAAAAAATCCCTGGATATAGGAAATATTCAACAACTTCTGTATTAACTTTCCTAGTAATTTCTAAGATATCAACGTGTGTAAAAGGCTTCTCTACCTTCAACGAAAAAGATTTTAGTGAGTTTTTCAATACCTTGGATTAACAACCACCTAGGTTGTAACCAAGTAAAACTCTGACATTTTACTTACTCTTTTTAAGTTGTTCAATGTGTCCTCTTATTTTCTTTTATTTAGTTGTTCAATTAAGTCATTATTATTATTGTGCTATTAATCAAAAGAATAAGAAGATGTTTTTTAGGCAATTCACGCCACTCTTGTCGGCCCTACTGCGTCAATAAGTGGTATCAAAGCCAGAACACCTCAGAAGGACTAACTGCCGACTATAGCACCGAGACAATGGCCAGATCAAGCATCTACCCATCGAAATTCGAGGAAGAATTCGCGTTGTGGAAGAAACGCATGGAGATATTTTTTAAAATTGATTTTAAAAGTCTTTTGATAATTAAATATAATTTTGTAGCCCCCAAAAACCAACAAAGAGTAGAAAAAGAAGAGTATATTTGGACTAAGAAGGAGCTTAATAAATAAATTATAAATTATAAATTTAAATATTCATTAAAAACTAAATTATATATTTAGAAAAAATTATAATATTCTTATTAAAATTAATAATTTTATTCTAATAAATAAATTTAATATATTTATCTATATTTTGCATAATTAAAGTGTAAAATCTATAAATTCAATATCAAAATTATTATTTTTTATTTAAAACATGATTCATAAACTTACTAACGAACATGTTCACGAGCAGGGGCGGATCCAGAATTTTAAATTTAGGGGGGCCGCATGCTAAGTGACAAAATTAATTATCGTCAGAAATTTGTACACCCTTGAACAACCTCCGAATTCTCAATTTATCACTGAAATCGAGGTCAAAATTTACTTAGAAATCACCGTCCTAAGTTACCGTGGTTGACAAGACAACAATAACGAACAAGTTCAAATATAGCTCCGACACGAAACAAGGGCCAACGACCCTTCTCAAGTTACGATATTATTTCAAGATTTTGGTATCAAACTACCAATAGAAAATTTAGGTTGCGGACTTTCTAAATATGTAATCAATTTTGAATTCTGGCGATCGAAGATGCTACAATTGACAATGAAAGCAACAATAATGATTTTGGTGTGAATTGGAAAAGATCGAGATGTCTAGCCATAGGAGAGAAAATGTCTATATCATAAATTAGAAAAGATTTCTATATAGTAATAAACTAATAATATTATTACTAATAATATTTGTATATAATTAATGATCAGTAGTTTCCTTTTGTTAAATTTTTTTTTCCAACATAATTCCTATCAGGTAAATTAAAAAACACCCAAGAAAAATATTTTTCTCTAAAATTATATAGCATATTTAATAAGTATATCATCGATTATATTAAAATATATTAAAAAGGAAGATTAATTTCATCATCTTATACTCCTTCACCATTCTAATTATATATGTATACTATATATATATCCTAATATATATAATATAATCATGCATATATATATATATGCATATATAGAAAGGATTTACATGGAGACTTGGGGGGGCCGTGGCCCCCCGAAGCCCCCTTGTAAATCCGTCACTGTTCACGAGCTAATGATTCGAGTATTGTGAAACTTAAGCTTGGTTTGTTTATCTTAATGAGCCTTATTAAACGAGCTTAAACGAGTTTTTATCAAATCGAGTTTCAAATAGCTCATAAACAACTTGGTTCATTTACACCCCTAGACAAATTAGAGATTAGAAGGAGGATCAAGGCATAATTTGGCATGGCCCCTCTGATGCTCAATTCAGATTTACAGAGACAGCAAAGAATAATAGAGAATAAAAACAAAGAATAGTAGTATAATGACAATGTCCAACGCAATTCGCATTCGGTCAGAGACCAAGAGATGGGCTGACTTTTGATGTGTACGTGGTCGAGCTCCTTTGAGGGATCAGAAGGCGATTCTTCTTGAATCGATTTCTACCGAATCATGATCAACCTATGCTGAGTCGGTTTCTATAGAGTCTATCTTTACGAGTCTGTCGTTGTTGGGCGAAGGGAGGTTGAGAATCGAACGAAGATCTCAATCTCTAGTAAGAAAGGACTTAGATAGAGACTTAGGAGGGCAGCTGAGTTCAGGCTCGGTAAAACCCCTCCGATGCTTTAAGTCAGAATTGAAGAAAAGAGAGCAAAATAAGAACAAAAAAATGAATGGAGAAATATCATAAGATCATACTAGTTTCTTAGTTGATTGTGGATACTAGCTTTGAGCCTACCTTGAAATGATTACCTTACACATAGAGAAGGAGAAGAAGAGATGTTTCCCTTTATCAAGGACACTCCTTTCTTCGTACAATGCCTTAATTCAAAGGGCTGTGTAATTTTGACATCTATAATTGTTGTAATCGACATGCCTTTCTCTCGTCGACATGCCTTTTGATCAATTGTTATTTCTCTTGTAAATGGCATGCCTTTGTGAGAATAGACGCCTCTTCTAATCTCACTTCATGTTGTTCCTATACTCAGAATAACATAGATACAATATTTGAGAGCGTCATCCATTCGGGCTCGAGCATGCCATAGTATCGCATAATACAATACTTGAGCGCTACGGGAAACTACAATGCTCGGCGATGTTATTGGTCGAGCACTATGGTACCCGGGAAGCTACATTGCTCGGGAATGTTACCACGAGCACTTGAGGACCTATGGTGCCGAGATCATCACCACTCGGGTTCAGGCACTCAAGGTCGCCACCCACTTGGGCTCAAGAGTGTTACAATACTCTAGCGCAACAGTTGCTTTGCCCACTCGAGCTTAATACTATCAGTATAAGGTGATCGAGATTCATGTTTACCGAGTCAAATGATCAACCATATGCACCCTATATTGACCATATCTCTCTCTATATATATAACTTAATTATAAAAACAAATTAAAGGGAGTAGAAGTAAAACAGAGATGAAAAATTTTACCCCTCCTGTTTGGTATTCTAAAAAACAAAGATCTTAAATATACTTGAATAATAAGAAAATCTCACCAAGGAGCCTTGATATTTATGGCAATGGCATGGCTGGCCATGAGCTCATAAGCTTGCGATAACTAGGCCATAGTTGGGAGCTCTTGAGCTCCCAGCCCATCCAAGACATGGCCACGAGCTTGCAAGCTCCTAGCCAAGCCACGAATATAAGCCCATTGTGAGCTTGCAAGCTGGTGCAAATGGAGGGAAGAGAACTTGGTGGAGAAGGCAGAAGAGCTCAATTTTAAATGGAAAAGATATTAGATCATACAATTGATCTTATTTTATTTTATGATTTCGAGTCATGGAACACCACGAAAATTAGTTATGTTTTACATTAAAATTTCAGCACATTTGATAAATAAAGATATCCTTGAATATATAAGATGGAGAACTATCTAAACATAGAAAAAGATCTTGAGAGTTAAAGATAATCACTACATTTAAGCTTCGTTTCGGCATGCCAAGTGATCGATTACGATCAATTACATAAAAGCGTTCCCAAAAAAAACTTGTTCTCCACCTTTTCCACAGTAATACTAAGTAAAGCAACTCCAAAAGGGTCTCAAAAGAACTAGGGAAGTCCAAGGATTCCTCCACTAACTTAAAGCCAATTCTTTTTTCTTTCCTTCATTATCTTTTCCAAACACTCACATAAATTAACAAAGATAAAATGAATCTTGTCTGATTTTTTTTTTTAAAAAAAATACTGATGCTTGTTCAGAGACACTGCACAAGGTTTGGCATTATAAAATTCAAAAGAAACCAAATGATCAAGAAGCTTCCTGCAATGCACCACCCTACTAGGGAAATGTGCAGCAACTGAGGCTTCAAATTCTTCCCCATATCATTTCACTGAGGATGAGACATGGCAGCTTCCAAAGATACTCCCTTGTCCTTGAAGCTATTGAGCTCCTCTCCTCCCAGCGTGCATAGGCCTTCAAGGAATGCAGATTATTATTATTTTATGGCAAAGAAATTCTAAAAAGGTCTGTTTTTTTGCTGGTTTATTTTTGTTCTCGCTTTAATTCCCAACTTTCTCTTTTTGTCTTTTTCTTTGCCTGAGCATGTTCACCATCTGCTTTCTTTGAGAATGCTAATGTGTGAGGTGAATACTGTGCCCATTAAAGGTAAAGAGGCTCTTGTGTTCATGCCTTGGTAGGTTTTGAATAATACCTGAAGAACATCTACTTTCTGAAGATCAATATTAATTCTGTATTGTTTTGATACAATTCGTTTCTGAAGATCTCAATAGAAACCCACCCTTGCAGTTTAAAATCATGTCAGATGGAGATCTTTCCACAAGTTCATACTGTCACAAAAGAACTAAACTTATCCTACTAGTGCAAGAGAATATATGCAGACTGATAAACAAAGAGGAGTAGCAGCTATGCATGCTAAGAGAGAATATATGCCAATTAATAAACAAATTCAGACAGAAATATGTTCTTTGATGGTCAAAAGAGGAAGTTCTTGATCTGCACTAGATAGATTTTAAAAATATGTAAATGAAAAAAAATCAAAATCTGCATCCGAGAAAGAGTGATCAGGGACCACTGGCAGCTAAGGAAGAATCTTGGAATTCTTGGAAGAAGAGAAAGGCCTTCTTGTGGCCATTAAAGAATTGTAAAAGAATTTTTCGAATTTAATTTTACAAATGAACTACTTGAAACAAAGCCAAAGAGATGTACGACTTGATGTTGGAGGATATTTAAATAAACTTCAGATAGGTATGCATACAAGTCTAAGAGTAAACCAATAATCCAAATTGTCTTCTAACTTAAATATGATAGTAAACATCAAAACATTGTTATTAACATTAACTATAAGGAAGGTAACCAATCATGCAACATTTATTCATTTTTTTCTTCTTTTTTCACTCATCTTCAGTTTCTTCCTCATTCTAAAAGCAACAAGAAGAGGAAGAGGTGGACATGAAAGAAATACTCCATGATGGAGGATTTGGGTAATGAAAGAGATGTGACTATTCAAGCATTTGTGACACAATTTGAGGAGCTAACCTTACTTCTTGAGTGTTCGAACAATGATTCTTACACTCCATTCTTTATCCCCAATAATCCCCTGAAAAAAAGCATAATGCTTCCATAGTACTAATCTTAACTTTATGAAGTCGTTAGAATCATCTAATGTCTCCAAAATTCAACAAGTAGATTGAAGATTTTACAATATATCGCAGCAAAGATTGAAAAGGAAGTGAAGAAGAAGCCAGAGAGCTACGTACAAGTCGTATAAAGGTATTACTGGTGTCCATTGAAGAATTCAAACTTTGAATGCAAGTGTTGTGAATTAAGTACTTATGATCAGATTCAAGTTTCTAAGGAGGTTGCAAAGCATGATAGTCAAAGCAGCTCTTTGAATATTTTTATGAATTTTATACCAAATTGCAAAAGTTGTCCTTATTCTATTTGATATGAATCCAATAATCAATACTCCAATCAGACTAGCATTTATCACAATAATGGTGCCTACCCTAGAAGAAGTCACCTTCCAGCTTATGTACTGATATCACAAAGGAGGTTTCAAATACAATGAATAAATTCAAACAAAGTGATTAAGGTGAAGTAGCTAGCTAACTAGCCATGGTGGAAGTGGAACCATGCAATTGATTATGAATCATACAAAGACTCAAAGTAAAAAAGGAGTCAAGTAGAATCACCAGGAAGCAAAGAAGGCCACTTTGGTAAAGAAGAGGAAGAAAAGAGAATGGCTCAGCCTCCTGTTCCATCCATATGATACAAGAGCACTCTTTCCCATGTGAAGGGGCGCAGACATTCATCTTTAACAAGTCTTTTGAAGTGGAAGGGGGATCTTTAAGACCCCTCCTCTGAAGGACCATGCACCTTTGGGAGGGACATGAAATAAAGCCTAACAAAAGCTTAATGATTCCTTTCCTCACCACAAATCCCACACACCATAGCAGTCATTTCTATTATAATCGTGTCAATTATATATATTACAGTCATCATTCCACTTCTTTAAATGATATAATGATTCAGTTATAATCACATTTTGCTTTACTGACTAGAGTGGGAGGTAGACATGAACTGGCAAATGCTGCAACAGTGAAACACTTTACATCTTCTCTGGCAATGCCTTTATCTTTTCCTCTAATTAAAGAAATCCAAACTATCTGGTGAGCTTTGAGGTCCTTGTGGTGATTTTGGACATTCAGAGCAAGGCTTTCAATGGCAGGTGCAGGCTCTGAGATGGCTGAATGAGGAATCAGTTGCAGTCAGGCCATGGTGACTCATTCATTCATCAGCTCCAGCTTCTCTCCTCTGCAGTTTCTCACTGCAAATGAAAATTTTCCAGTTTGATGTACAAACTTATTGAACCCCAAATATTCTTAACAGTAAACACTTTATTAGCTTCATAAATCCTTAAAATCTACATCTTTAATGGAAATCTGCAACTTCTGTCAGCAGTCATGTTTTTCCTGCCAGTATATTCAAATGCCACCCTCTTAATCCTGTTCCCTCTTTCACTTCATATTTATTGTCCCCCACGGCTTCGATGCGATCCACTTGAGCATGAGGTGAAGAATAAATCAATAGTAAAATCAAGAACAAAAAGATCTGTTCTTGAAGGAACTTGCCAAGTACTTATCTTAAAGTCTTCACAGTGAAGTCTTTCTTCCTCCAAAAGATTACCTTATATCTGAAGCTATATTCTATGTTAGATAGCGTCATGGCCAATGCTTCATCAAAAATGGCACCTTTTCTTCTTCTTGTTCTTCTCATGGTGTTGGCCGTCGCAAGCCCTGCTACTTGTGCTTCGCTTCGCGATGATGCCTCAGTGTTGGCTTCCATGAGAGCAGGCTTCCAGTCTTCCGGCCCGGAGCTGGAAAGCTGGAGCGAAGCCAATCTGAGTTCAGTGTGCTCGTGGTTTGGCGTCCGGTGCAACCGCGGCCGCGTCGCCGGCGTCGACCTCTCTAATTTGAACATTTCCGGCAGCGTCGCGGTCGTGGTCTCCGGCATGGATGCGTTGGTGAAGCTCTCGCTCGCCGGAAACCAGCTCGAGGGAGGGATTAAGCTCGCGGATTTGCCGAGCCTTCGGTTCTTGAACATTTCGTGCAACTTATTCGACGGCGGGATCGAGTGGGGCTACGCGAGCCTGCGGAGCCTCGAGGTGCTCGACGCCTACGACAACAACTTCACCGCCTTGTTACCGTCCGGCGCCGCGAATTTGAGCCGACTCAGATACTTGGACCTCGGCGGAAACTACTTCACCGGGCAGATTCCGGCGAGCTACGGAAATTTGGCCGCGCTGGAGTACTTGTCGTTGAACGGGAACGACCTCCGCGGCAGAATTCCGGCGGAGATTGGCAACTTGACGAGCCTCAGGAAGCTCTACTTGGGCTACTACAACGTGTTCGACGGTGGCATCCCGGCCGAGCTCGGGAGGCTCGCCGCCACTCTAGTCCACCTCGACCTCTCGAGTTGTGGTCTCGAAGGGAAAATCCCGGCCGAGCTCGGCAACCTCGTCAACCTCGATACGCTTTTTCTCCATTCCAACCGCTTGTCGGGGCCGATCTCGGCGGCACTCGGCAACCTCACACGGCTCACCCTGCTCGACCTCTCCAACAACGCGCTCACCGGGGAGGTACCCCTCGAGCTTGCCGCTCTCACTGAACTCACCCTGCTCAATCTCTTCATCAACCGGCTCCACGGCTCGATCCCAGAGTTCGTGGCCAGACTGCCGAAGCTCGACACGCTGCAGCTGTTCATGAACAACTTCACCGGCGTGATCCCAGAGAAGTTGGGCTCCGGCGGCCGGATGCGCGTGCTGGACCTTTCGTCAAACAAGTTAACGGGCACCATTCCCGGCGATCTCTGTCCACTTAAGCAGCTCAAAGTTTTGATCTTGTTGAACAATTTCTTGTTCGGACCGATCCCTGAGAGCTTGGGCAAGTGTTGGAGCCTCACGAGAGTGAGGCTCGGACAGAATTATCTCAATGGCAGCATTCCCTCAGGGCTTCTCTACTTGCCCAGTCTCAACCTGTTAGAGATGCAGAGCAACTACCTCTCTGGTAGAATACCAGCCAATGATGATGATTCCGGCCAGAGCCGCAACCAATTGGCCCAGCTCAATCTATCCGACAATTTGCTTTCTGGTTCAATTCCGACGTCAATCTCGAATCTCTCCTCGATTCAGACCTTGCTATTGGGCAGCAATCAACTTTCCGGTCCGATTCCCGGCGATGTCGGCGAGTTGCGGCACATGACGAAGCTCGATCTCAGCCGCAATGCCCTCTCTGGCCTCGTCCCGCCGGAGATCGGCGCGTGCACCCAGCTCATATACTTGGATCTCAGCCAGAACAACCTCTCCGGGACGATCCCCGGAGAGATCTCAGGGATATCCGTCCTCAACTATCTGAATCTGTCGCACAACCACCTAAGCGACACGATTCCGCGGTCGATCTCGGGGTTGCGGAGCCTCACCGCAGCGGACTTCTCCTACAACGATCTCTCCGGAGAGGTGCCCGCCGTCGGACAGCTGGCCTACCTGAACGCTTCCGCGTTCGCGGGAAATCCTGCTTTGTGCGGGGCAGCGGTGGGCCTACTGTGCGACGCTCGCCCAGCTGCTCTTGCGCGGCCGCGCGAGGGCGCGGGTGGCGATTTCAAGCTGATCTTCGCGTTGGGGCTGCTGCTCTGCTCGCTGGTGTTCGCCACAGCCGCGGCGGCTCGGGCGCGGGCGTACCGTCGCAGCGGCGGGGGCAGGGCGGGGGAGTGGCAGCTTACGGCGTTCCAGAAGGTGGGGTTCGGCGTGGCGGAGGTGCTGGAGAGCATGAAGGAGGGGAACGTGATCGGGCGCGGCGGCGGCGGGACTGTGTACCTCGGACGGGCGGGAGGTGGAGAGATCGCGGTTAAGCGGCTGCGGGGCGGCGGCCACGACCACGGCTTCCGGGCGGAGGTGCGAACTCTGGGGAACATCCGCCACCGCAACATCGTGCGCCTGCTTGCGTTCTGTAGCGACGGGGAGACGAACCTGCTGGTGTACGAGTACATGGGAAAAGGCAGCCTGGGAGCGGCGCTGCACGGCAAGGGAGGCGGAACGTCGCTCGGTTGGGGGCGGCGCTACCGGATCGCGGTGGAGGCGGCCAGGGGGCTCTGCTACCTGCACCACGACTGCAGCCCGCGCATCGTCCACCGTGACGTGAAGTCCAACAACATCCTTCTCGACGCCGGGTTCGAGGCCCACGTCGCCGACTTCGGCCTCGCCAAGTTCCTCCACCACGACGGCGCTGCCTCCGAGAGCATGTCCGCCATCGCCGGATCCTACGGCTACATCGCTCCAGGTACAACAAATTCCGTACTATTTCCATTCAATTCTTCTTCTTCTTCTTCTTCCTCACAACATCTGCATCATTTTAATTATAAAAAACTGTTCTTCGTTTGATTCTTTTGTTTTTTACTCTCTGCAATTTCTTGTTTGATTCTGCTTAAGAACTTTCTGAGTTTGTTTTTTCCTACAGCGGCAACTCTCTTTCTAAATTTAGCATATAAACTCCAACAAATCCTAGTTGAAGAATTCCACGCAGATAATTGTTTCCATATCAATGATGACACTGTACATGAATTAGATTGTCTCAGACTCTCAGTAAATAAATTATAAATCTAGGATAGAACACAGACGAATGAAATTCATTGATCCGACCAAAAATTGACTGACGATGTTCAGTCATCTATGGTCCTATTTGACCTGGGACACAATCCATCGGCATGAATGACAGAATCCAACATCAAATCTTTGGGCTCCAAACCACGTCGATGAACTTCAGCTCCGGTTCATGCAGCCCAACGAGGAGGAACACGGAAACAGGGACGTGACGCTGCGGTGGCTGCACGCATGGCGTGGCAGAGAGGGACAAGTTATTCCAATCCACAGGATCGACCTGTGTAAAATCTTCGTTCCCAAAGCTGCGATCACTGCTTGGTCTTCATGCTCTGTCAAACATTTACTCAGAAATTTCTTGATCTTGGTGAATGGTCGTGGGAATTGTTGAATGTTTTTGGTTTTCTGGCCGTATTTATTTTATTTTATTTATTTTTGTGGTATTTTGATCGATGTCTTCGTGGTTGCAGAGTACGCGTACACCCTCAAGGTCGACGAGAAGTCGGACGTGTACAGCTTCGGCGTTGTGCTGCTCGAGCTCATCAGCGGTCTGCGGCCGGTGGGCGACTTCGGCGACGGCGTCGACATCGTGCAATGGGCGAAGTTTGCCACGGGCGGGAGCCGGGACAACGCGGCGGCGATCGTCGACTCTCGGCTCTGCGCCGCGCCGGCCGACGAGGTTGCGCACGTCTTCTTCGTGGCGATGCTGTGCGTGCAGGAGAACAGCGTGGAGCGGCCGACGATGAGGGAGGTGGTGCTGATGCTGTCGGAGTTCCCCCACCACCTGCCGGAGAGCAACCACCAGTCGCCGGTATCGCCCTGTCCGTCGACGCAGGACCGGAAACGGGGCCCACTAGTTCCGGATCTTTTGACGTAGTTGTAATATTGTGATAATTTCGATAATTTCTAGGATCGAACAACGAAGTGTAAGAAGGGGTTCTTTGTAAAATAGGTAATTATGGTGAGGTCATATGAGTGAACGATGCTTTATTCCTTTCCTTTAATTTTGGTTTTTGTTTCAAAATTCACATTAATATTGTTGGAAAATTAGATATCCTCTCATCTAAATTTTTTGATGAATAATACAGAGATTATCTCATCACTAATTTCTAAATTTTCTCTCTCATATAAGATTATATCATTACTACTTTATTTAACAACAGATTATATAAATATCATTAGCAGGCTCAATTTTACAGTTCCATGCAAACATTTTTCGATTTATTTTGGTAGTCGATGAAAAATTTCTATAAAATAAAACCGATTACCTCCAAAATTAAAGGGTATAAACTGAATACTTGATACCAACTAAAAAATAGAGATCACGTTCAAATAACATCATCACTGTGATATTGAATTTCAAATGTGGTAATAAGGTTATAGATAAATCAAGTGTTCGTGAATAAGTTTAGTGTTCAACTTGATAAGAGCTTGTTTATGTTCGTTCAATATACATAAGATTAATTAAACAAATAAACTTGAACAGCTCGTTAAAATAGACAATAACCTTGAATACATATGTATTCAGCTCGTTAACGTTTATGAACAATGTTCGTGAACAACGCTCGTGAATAATGTTCACAAAATATATTTATTAATAAAAATCTTATCAATGTGCTAAATAAAAAATAAAATAAAATAAACAAATAAATTTAAATTATCAAACTTAATAATCAATCAAATAATTAAAAGTTTCAAATAATCAAACAAGCTTGAATTGAGAGTTCGATAACATCTAAATAAACCAAGCTCAAGTCAAGCTTAAGCTCATAAAAAATAAACCAAGTTAAACTTGAACAAACATTTCAAAGGCTTGGTTTATTTTAAGCTCAACTCGACTTGGCTCAATTACCTTAGCTCATTTACAACCCTATGTGGCATAAGGCAATTCACTCACTCCCAGTGCTCCCGTTAATCTGTCCCTAGGTTAACACAGAGAAAATAAATTATAGATAGCTACTAGTCATTAGTACAAATAGCCAAGGTATGAGGAAAGGCATATTCGGACATGTCAAAGTTTTGACCCCAAAATTTTATATGACAATGCTCTATATCTTAACTACCGCACTACCCAAAAAAGGACATGATACAAAGAACAATATTAATGTGATCTAGTATTTCAAAAATCAATGTCATTATAGTGTTGATTTTCAAAATATAACACCAAAATGATACTAATTTTAAAAACTTATCACCATATAATAGTATGGATTTTCAACTAGCATAGTAGTCTTCTTTGAAACTTTGATGTTTACCACTAAATCCAAGTTGATTATTATTTAACATGTTTATAAAATTAAATAATCGAATATTGATAAAGATCGAACAATTATCGTCCATATGAGTTAGATTTCTTTATTTACTCCCTTCCAATAAAGGTGATAAATTATATATTTTACCAAATTTAAAACTTTGATGCTTATTTTTAAAAATCAAAATCACTGCAGTAGAGATATTCTTTGAAATCTACCGTGTTCTTTGAATCCAACATCATAATAATTAATAAAAGGGGTAAAATAAAAAAAATAAATTTACTCCATAGGATAACTATATATTACATAGAAATCCGAAAATGAGCCTTTGTTCAGCTTTGTTTTTTTTTTAAATAGCCACTCTAAGATCCAAGCTGATCTAATGTGAATGATCAAATATTTTGGATCATACTGATGAATTTTTTTTTTCTTGTGTTGTTTCAAGAAAATAATTCGTCTATGAACGTGGTTAAAACTTTAACCTGGAAAATTCAAAGATGAACTTTAAATGTACTCAACCCTAAACATCAAAAATGATTTCATTCCATGATTCGCCAACATCCAGACTAGAATCATTCTGAAAACAAGAAGCATTTCCATGAAACTAAACATTATCGAGGCGTTAAATTCAAATTTTCAGACTTGAGCTGTTAAAACTTGAAGGCACCAGAAGTGCATCTCCACAGACGTCATGGATGTACTAAAAACCAGTAACATCATCCACAGACATCACTTGGCACGATTTCAACGCTATCGACTCTAAAAACACTAATGACAAACTTATATTTGTCGAGAAATACTAGTTTCCTAGTATTACACAAGTAATTCACCAAAACGAGTTCACTGAAACATCATGGCCATACAAGGCTTCTCAAACCTATAAACAACGGTAGAAACAAAACCAACCAAGAACAGTTGCTCCGAAAAGCTCCCGCACTGTTGTTGATAACATACTTGAGAAGTTCTACTGGAGGCTTGTGCTGGAAATATCTTAGCCAACATAATGGAGTGGGAGAAAGACTTGGCACTCCAGGCCAACAACTGCAACTACCATCCTTTCACAAACTAAAGCTTCAAGTAGATGGTTATTCACAGAAAATTGCAGACCATTAGCAAATTTATTTCACCTTCGATGTGGTTTAGTTCATCCTTTTCCTTACTGACGAGTTATAGCTGTGCTTGTGGACCAATTTGGTAATAGCAAAATTCAAGCAGCATTTACCCAGAGAGGCACTGCCACTGCACTTTACATCATCAAGAACTCATAACAATGAGCTTGAAACAGAACATTGCCACAATTGGCTAATCTGCAGCATCATATGTATCCTGCTGTTAAGATGATCATAGACAAAGGAAAGCTAACACAGGAGCACAGACGTGAGAAGTTATGGAAAACTAAAGGTAGGGATGTTGCAATTAACTGCATATCAGTTCAAGGTTGCAGACGAGGGGTATGCTGGCTGGTGTTAGAGGCATGAAATAAGGAAAAAAACAAGAGTTAAAATCTTACCATTCAGTACAAAATTCATGAAGCCGAGCCTGACTTCTGAACCCATACTTGTCTCTGCATATTATTAGCCAAGATTAAGTATAAGATTGTAAAATTTCACTAATTGATTATCATTATTTCAGGATATTTCACCTCATACGAACTATAGCCAGTAGAACCTCTCTTGGAATTCTTTCCTTCTGAAGGATTCAAGGAGCTATCTGTGTCCTTTAGACTACGTAATGATCCACGACGCCCAACATGCCTATGAGAACCTGAATAATTATCAAGTAATCATCAGTTGCACAGACTAACAGAACAAAATGATGTACAATTGCCATACAAGTTTGACAGGCCGCACCATTTTCAGCTCCAGAATAATCAACTCGTCTGCCTCCGTGAATCTTTATATCTTCACTTCTACTTGCATAGGACAGATCAGGTTTTCTTTCTCCATAACCCAATGGTGTTTCATGGGCAGCAAGCAAGTTACTACCACGTGCATTGCGTGTCTGAATAACCACCTCGTCCTCCCGAACTTTCCCAACTGCCTGTTGAGACACGGATAAGCCTTCTGAAGAATTAGCTGACGGCTGGACCACTTCAGGAGGAATTCTATCATTAGATTGAGATCTATCTGGACGACGAAGAGGAGCCCAAACACCACGATCAGGTCTGTCTTTATTCCTAGTTCGCCTTTCATGTTTTTCGCTCGATACAGAAACATGTTTGTTGTCTACAGCAGCCTTACCATCTGTATATTTTTTATCATCATCAGAAACAGATGCAAGCGATGAAATACATGGTATGTGATCCTTGGAATTCAAGCTTGCACTGGGAGGTCGAGATGGATGCTTGTCCTCTACATTTGCCACTTGCATTTGTTGTTCAGTATGGGTGGTATTTATAAATGAAAAATCCATACGACCCTCCTTTGTGAGTATGCTTTTAATGATCCTTCCACTCGTCTGGTTTTTTTTAGATGAAAAAATAGGTGAACCTTTGACTGGAGATGCTACAATCTGGTGTTGTGCTAAAACTCTAGGCGCCTGATGAAAGTACACAGTAGTTGTTATGACATGATAAAACAATGATTAAGAATGAAAAAGCACATCATCATCTGTTGCTTACATCAGAAGATTCTCTCTCCTTCCCTTTCAAAAGCACAAATCTAGTTTTTCCAGATTCAACTCCTGGGCCTACATGAATTCCAATAATTAAATTGCTGATTAAGAGATCATAGCCGACTCATGCTTCTGTTGTGTGTGTGTGTTTGTGTGTGTTAGTTACAACTGTTCGACAGTTTGTTATTTGCAATATTCTATACAAGTGCTTTTAGCAATTACAATTTGTCAGTTTACAAGATGAAGTTGGTTATATGAATTATCAGAATATCAAAAACACCTTTTAGAAATCTTATTCAGAATAGGATCATTAACCCAACCAGAAGTAAGAGCATGGATATGGATACAGTTGAGCATCTGACAAAGAATTTTATCATTTTGGCCCTCCATCTTCTGACAATTTTCTTCAAGAAGCAACTCTTGACATGGATTAGGAACCCTCGTTGGGGAAATGTAAAAACCCAATTACATGAAAAGTTGAGAACAGCCCTTAATACCAAAGAAAGAGAAAACTCTATTAACAGCTCTCTTCTAGTCAGACAAATGAATTGATAAGCCTACAAAAATTTCCAAGATCAACTTAGCAGCAGAGCAGAACAGAAACTGTCATTGGCATAGGTAAGGGTAAGTCACCAGCATATAATCATTTTAGAAAAGAGAATACCAACAAATCAACCTAACTTCTGTATTAGAATCCATGAGACAAATGAAAAATTGCTACATAATGATGAAAGATATGGTGATGAAGGATATCCAGCCTAATGCTAGTAACACTCCTGAACTCCTCAGAACAAATACCATTAACCTTGTAATGGAAGTTGAAAGAGGAAAGACAAGTCTTAATCCAACCAACTGAAAAAAAGAAACATTGTCAAAAGCCTTTTGTAAATAAATTATTATAATGATAGAAGGAATCCTCCTAGATGAAGAGTGGCGTCCTAGAGAAAGAACATCAGCTAGTGCTTTGCTATCAATACAACATGATGCTCTGGGGCAAAGTGTGATCACTTACGTCATTCTTTGGTGAAACTTAACGAAAGATAGAAACCTGGGAAGAACTTGCACAATCATTCAGCATTCTAACACGCAGATTCAAAGGACAAAGAGACTCTCTAAAGAAATAAGAGCTGATGAAATGTTTGCTTGTGCTCAAACTGTCCCTCACAATTGTCTGTGTGTATATATAAATATATATTCCTCACGTGCTACAGAAGGATATAATTGAGTTATTCTATTAAAAGAGAACAACAACTTCACTCGTATATGTGTGTCTTCCTCCCAAACTAAAAGAAACATTTGCTAGGGAGTACATCTTTTTAACTCCCAAACTAAAAGAGTAGGCAATAATCTTTGAATCAAATTATACTGTGTGTGCACGAGCCGTAAGAGATCATTCATAACAACAGTTTGTAATCTCCTAACTATTTATGTTTAACTACTAGAACTAGTGTTTGGACAACCTAATAGATGCCTGGATCCCAGAATCAATAGCAGACTAGAGCAGTCAACCAAAAACCCATCAAAAGAGGATGTTCATGAAATCAGAAATATAACATACCAAATTCATCTTCTACTCCTTCCTTCTCAATCGTAGAAGGTACATTAACAGATTTATCTGATGCAGACATCTGGTCTTCCTTTCTTGACATCAAAATGTATGTTGGCTTGTCTTTAGGGCCTCGTTTTTTCATGCTATCCTTAAGCACGTACTGAAAGCACCAAAGAGCATAAAAGACATGAGAAATGATACTAGTAAATAGAAACGAGGTAACATAGTAAAAAATAAAAAATAAATACCAAAAATGAAAAAGAAAAGATCAGTGAGCAAGCAATACAGAAAAATGTTAGCCTTGCAGAAAGAATTAGGTAAAATACAAACATGCATTAAAGTATCCACTGATGGCACTATTGGATAAAATATATGTGCTGAACGGTCAAGTATGATAGAATTCCAAAATTAGGAAAATAGAAGAATGCCATATGGATACTTTCCAAACACATTCAAGAAATTAGATTACGATATGTCTTATTGCCTAACAGTGACTTTCAAATGATGGCAATATTATTTCTAATCAAGTCAGCAAAACCCACTTGAGTACCTATTCATCATAAAGGATCCCAACAGATATGATGAGATAAATTATCGCCATATTATATTTGAAGAGCTTCTCTAAAAAGGCCATCCAAATGTGTATGAAAAAGAAATGTATATGCCATCCAAGATGACACATACAAAAACAAAAGCAAAAACAAAAACAAAAAAAGAAGCTGGCACTGTCCAACGTACTTCCATTATGTAGCCCATCATGACAAGTATAAGAAAAATACTGCTGGAGCAAATGTGCCATCACCTTCTTGAGTTTATTGCGTTACAAAAAAAGTAAGCTCAACAACTGCCTTCCCACAGCCTGTCACCTGATCATGACCATATTGAAGACCAAGATCATGTCCAGGAAGCTAAGTACAGACCTCAGGTCTAGCTTTTCTATTAAATGGCAATTGCTAAAGATAATATATCATGGTTTTCTATATTGGTGCTTCTATAAATGTTAGTAGCTTCACCAAACTCTCTAGAGGCTATCACCAACCACACTAAGACATTTAATAACTTTGGTACAAGTGTAATGCAAATGATATCAAGGACCAGGCTGCTTTACAAAAAAAAAACAAAAGAAAGAAAATAATTAAAAAGCATTCAATTGAAAAAGCATAAAATGCATAAACATTTTAAATAATATGCTTCACATTCATGCCCAAGAACTTGAAGAACAGAAAATCAATTCAAAACTGAAAAAAAAAAAAAAAAGGCACAGACAAAGAAATGCATACATTTGAAGTTGCAACTTTACGCCTATCAGAACCTCTTTTGGCAGAAGAACTTGAAGGGCTAGCAGAAACTCCCAATCGTTTACTAACTTTACCATTGCCGAATAATTTCTGCAGAAAGAATAATATCTGAACATGTGAAAAGATTATACCAAAAGCAGCAAAAAAACAAAAAAAAAACTTTGTAGTTAGTTTGAAAGCATTAAATAGAACCACAAATTCCTAAATCATCGATCAGCCAACTCAGATCCAAACAATAAAATATCCAAATAATAGAGACTACTGATAAATTTGTTAAAATAAACAAGCATAATAAATAGGTTCCTTTGACATTTTTCATACTAAAAATCGTTGTTAGATTCACATACAAAATAATAATTCACAGAAATAATGAGAACCCAACAACAGTCAAGCTTATGCTACTCAGAAGGCACCTCATAAGTTTCTAAATGGCCAGTAAGCCACACAAAATACAAATGCCCAATCATGTTTGCCAAGGGTAATAGGTAGCCCAAGGATCTAAAAGCTTGCCCACGGAAAACACAGTTCCTAAGATTACTTGATGAGTTCAAAAGGTGAATCACAAAGGAAGATGGCTTTGTTAGATACTATAAACTTGATAGAGAAGAGACTTTTATGATACCTGAGAACCATTTTTAGCTGCTCTTTTCCGTCGAACAAAATCCATTAATGGTGTTATTATGGGTGCTTCCTTTATAGCACCTATACAAAAGCAAAAGATGAAATAGAAAAATGGTTTTCTCTTAATTAAGCATCTTCATTTGAGCAACTCCTACTTTTTTAGCACTATCTAGCTAAGATGATTTGCAGCTACATTTAGCAACTGACCAGCTCTTTCAGCTTCTTTCCTCTCTAACTGAATCTCTGCACTAGGAAGATGTTCTGCGGGTTTTGATACAAGTTCAAGAAACTCCATGTATTCAGGATCTAAAAGTTAATGGGATATACAGCTATTTAGTAAGAATGGATGGTGGCCAGCACCAGTTTAATACTTGTAAGTTTGATGATATGCGCCAAAGTTGAAAATAGATTACCCTTAGATATGGTCCCTTCACGACCATCTTTTTTTAACCACAGCTTTGGAACTCGTTGAGATGGTGCATACTCTACAAGAGCCTTAAACTGAGCACCTGGCATAATTATTTCAAGAACCCATCATACAAGAACACACCATGAAAAAAAAATAATTTTAAATTGTTTGTTGCAACTAAGTAGACATAATTATACAGAGAAAAACAAAATGGACATGTTATATTATAAGTTAATCGTTAGAGAATATAATATGCACATAATAGACCATAAAAAGAAAAAGCAGCAGGAATGAAATAAAGTTAAATACCCTTCTCATTGACGAATATGTGCCCACCAAAGAACTCAGCAAACTCAACCACATCTTCTGGTCTTTTGAAGTTAATATATGCTCGAGAATGTCTTTGGTCCTTTTGGCTGCAGCATTCAGAAAATTTGGATATTAAAGTTAAAACCACAAACTAAAAGTAGTCTTTCACAAACTAAAGTAGAACCTTTTCAAACAAAAGAGATAGTTTATCATGGTATTTGTTTATAAGAATAAAACATGGCCATACAAAGGATAATCCACAAATTACATACATTGTTTTTAGATTTTAGTATATATTTCCACTAAGTGCTACAAACCATCAACTTTGGCCTAAAAATAGTCCAAATGAGGGTAAGAGAGGAGATGTCAAAATATTTAAGGAAGAAGGAATTCACAAACACCAACTATCAACTAGAATTAAAAAACTTGCTGGTATACTATATTCGGATTTTTTTTTTCTTACAATTTGTAACATATCCAACTAAGAACATCTTTTTAAAAACTCACGATTAAAACAATAAGGCAGTAAAAAATTGATAGAATGCCATAATCATTGACAATAAATGTATAGAGTTGTTCATATATTGAGACAAACAATTTTCCTCCTAATGATAGGTTGAAAGACATGAACAAGTCATAAATCTTCATATCAATAACACAAGGATTGGAATCGGCTAAAAAATTTTAAGTAAATAATAACCATAATGTAAAAGGATGTTATCATACTAGAAAATATCAATTTAAAAAAAAAACTTCGTAGTAACTAAAAGTAAAACAAGCTTATTTTTATCTTTATGCTAATTTTATTTTAAAATGCAAATACAAAGAAAGAAAAGTTAAATCATACAATCCTAACTATGATAATTTTGCTAATTTGAATAAGAATTGAACATTTCATAATGTTATTTGTCTAAAGCCTTAAATTATGTCAGCTATAGAATTTTTTATAATTTCAATAGGTGGATGAATTATCTGATCATTTCCAAGAATATAAAATATCCTTATTTGTTTTAATACATTTCTATATGGTTTTTAAGTATCTAAGATTTGTTTTATAGGTAGATGAATTATCTGATTATTTCATTCTTGAAAGATATCATAAATAAAAAATCATGGTAGTACAAGGCTTACAATCATCATTATCAAACCATGTTTGTCCCAGGTATTGTCTACATGAACATTATCCCTTACTCAAGCTATACAAGGCTAAATCACTAGTACAAGACACAGAGTAATTTTATAAAAAATAAACATGCTAATCAATTTAAGTATTTGATGATTATTTTTAAAGTGAAAGTCCAAAATTTATATAATCTACAATATATTAAATATGAGAAGATAATGTCCCCTTTGTTGGATCAATGTTTTAACTAAATCAATATCTCTAGTTGAGCTCAGTAAAGAAAAAAAAAAAGCTCCGCTTGAATTCAATAAGACTTTTTACAACCAAGCTTGAACGAAAAAGGGCAGTCTGGTAACGAACTCTTAAGAAAAATCAACAAGCATGGACAAGAGTCAAATGCGCTCAGCTAGGCTCATTTCAGCCCAAATTATTTTACTACAATAGAATAATTTGACAAACTACATTGATCTATTGAATATAGTTGTGTCATTCACTAAGTTAACCAAGTTGAGCAACTGATATGCATTGAGTGTATTAAATTTTGCGTCTTTGGAATTTTTGAAAACCAAACCAAAGGTTGAACCATTTTCTTCACTAGTAGTTAAACTGGCACTAGTGTTCTAAAAAGAGACCTATGCATTTTAGACAAGGACCTAATTACATATGTGATGTGATTCCGTTAGCCAATTCCAATGACTAGGTGTGTTCCAAGGCAGACTAGGCAGGCATCTTATATGGTGGGGAAAAAACACTTGTTTAGTGATGATCAAGAACTTACCAAAGACTTTTGTGATGATATCTTTCTGATTGACTAATGTTTTTGATGTAGTAACTAGTAACACAAACCTTTTAAGTGTTGAATGTGTGTTTTACAGATGATAAGCACTTTAAATATTGATTATATGTGTGCAACTAGTAAATATGACTTATTCTACACTGTCAAATTATGTGTTATTGATGTAGATTTTATCTTATGTGGATTTATGAATTGTATGAATTGAATACATACTATGTTGGATATATGCTAAAACTTTTATCTAGAATAGTGTTATTACCTTTTAATACCAACTCTATATGCTGCTGCCTAGCATATATGCTTTATCTGTGAGTCGAGCACCTTAAAACACCTTAAAACCTTAAAAGAACATCAGTCTAATTTTGAGAAGATCGGTTAGGATTTGAGACAAGTTGCATTCCATGAGGATTAATTGTCATTGAGCAACAAAGACAGAAGCTCCACTCAAACTCTCCCTTCAACATTGTAATTTCAAAATACACATTCAAGTTCAGCAACAATGGACCAAAAAAAAAGAAGAAAAACACAGCAATTGAGGATATAGGAGCTTATTATTCTGTCAACATGAAGTTAAATAAGACGTGACATAGTCTTTATTACCAACTCATAAATTGAATTTCAACAGTCATTACTTGAGAATTTCTTTATTTTCAACATTTTCAGTCAATCTTGACCATTTATCACCTGTATAGGTGTGGCCTTAAGGGATTTTATTTGTCACAGAAATCAAGAAAGGTTGTCTCAGTGCTGCTGATCATATCCAACTCAGTCAATCTCAGTGGATTGGCTAGGTCCACAAACTATGCTCCAAACTCTAAATGCTAAACAAATATAACCTAGAGTTGCTGAGTTGACAAACTATGGTCAAAACTTTATATATAAACATATATATCCTAGTTCAACTGAATTTGCAAATTATGAACATGTACTTCAGTTGATATTTGCCTAAGTGCATTATCCAATCCCATATGAGATTTTTTTGGATGCTATAAGAAATTTTAATGAAATATTTGCTTAGTACCTAAGACCCAGAACATCTTAACCAATAAGCATAGTTTTGACCAAATTACCTAAACCAGTATATACCATATCCCACCAAGATGGTTCAAAATCTCCATTGTAACACCATTTATAGGTACAATTGACTAGTTTTCTAATCATTGAGCCAAACTCCAAAAGTTATCTAATGACAATTATTAGTCACCCTCACGTCACCTCTTACTCATCAATAGGAATTATAACTTACTCAACTATATCGTTTACCTCCCAAGTTCACTAACTCTCACTTTTGTCAATTTTCCATCATTGCATAACTCAGAATAACAAAAGTTCAAACATATTACTACAAAGAGACAAACTTGTCAGTTGGAGCATTGTTGCCACTGGAAGTGCTTGAGCCATGCCATGTTGCTGATTCTTCATGAAGGGGAGAGGTAGGATTAAATGCTAACCATTCAACTGATTTCATTTGGATTTCTTACCTCATTCAGTCAGATCTCACTAAATTTCAATTTTCAGAAAAATATTATCGTTGCATTACATGAATAACAGGCCTTGATGGATGAGCCACATGGATGGTGCCTTTTCAAGATGACCTCAAGTATCTCATCACGCCATGTGAATAGGTGATAGTGATATACTAGGATGATAATAATAATTTCAGACTAGATAGATTGAACTTGGTGGTGAAATTTTGAATACTACAAAATTTCCAAATTTTAAACCAAAAGGAAAAAAGTTAACACAGACATGATTGAATCCAATTTGTTCCAGTGCAACCCAATCTAGATCCGTATATAACCTCAAAATAGTGCTAGAACAATCGCCACAAAATAAGCCTAAATGAATACCTCTATTGCCATAAAGTCCAATCCATTCCCAACTGCAACTTAAGCACAATCTGCGTGGATGATTATGGTGTTAAATGGTGCCTACAAAATCCTATCGAGCCATCAAACTAACGACTTCCACATGAGGTATGCCATTTAGCACTGACTAAAAAAGCATGATGTGCTTGCACTGTTGTTTTGGAATATTCCTGATAAATCTTTCCTAACAGCTCATTAAGAGTTAAATCAGACCAACAACAGAATTAAGAACCCAATAGATTGTAAACGGAAGTTTTATAAGTAAGCTAAACGCAAAATGCAGGAACAGGTATATTGCAAAAGCATTAATGTTATCTCACTGAAATGTCGATAGGCAAAACTAAGAATCTAGTGCATTAACTAAATTAATTCAGTTGTATTAGAGAAAAGGAAAAAAAACACACACACGCACAAGCAGCTAGAATACGTCAAAATTTTCAAATTCTAACCCAAAAGGAAAAAAGTTAACACAGAAACGATTGAATCCAATTTGTTTCAGTGCAACTCAATCTAGATCCGACAACCAAAAAAACAAAAACGTTTTTTTTTAATTAAAACTAGGCACGATAAAGTTCCCTTACCTATTCTTCCCGGGGCGAAAGCAGAACCAATCGTAGCGACCAGCGAACCTACTGTCGATCTGCTCCACGAGCGTCGTCGAAGACATCGACGAAGGCAGGCGCCGAACCACGATCTTCGTTCGATCGGTAGGATCCTTCATCAACTCGATCCTACAAAACCCTCCAATTCGACTGAAACTCGACACTCCCCCTCCAAGTCTCGCTGCGGTAATCCGCCAAGGGGTCGATCCGGAGGCGGAGTCAAGACCTCGGATTAAGGCTAGGGTTTTTCCCCAAATTTGGGTTGCAATCCGACGTCAGGAATCGAGAGGCGCACGAATCGGCGTGAAGAGGCCGCAGCGACAAGATGTATGTCCACGTTAGGGAAAGAGATGCGTTATATGTTGAAACATTTAAGGAGTTTTTTTTATTGCCGTTTTTGCACCGTTTTATCCGATCTGTTATCATCAGCGTTTACTAAGAGATAAAACGAAAAAGGTATATTGATTTAGCAAAATTAAAGGATTACTGTAACATGTAGAGAAAGGGGTTAATTTGATAAATAATATAAATTAGACGTCCTTTTTATAACAAATCAAAATAGCAGATCCCTGGGTTAAAAACATGGATTGAGGGATGATCGACTCTTAATTATGGCTAGATCATAAACAAATGGACTAAGGAATTATCGATTGAGTCGGAGCGGACGGTTGAGGCTATCTGGAGGTCGTCCCCTGCTCAGCGCCCGACAACCTGAATATTTACCCACTTCTGGCAGTCGTCCCCTGCTAGTTACGGAAGATGTAGCTAGCGAGAAGGATGACACGAGAGAAAGTTGATGGGCTCGGTGCGTCCGATGGATGAGGCGCAGTAGAAGAGTATACTGGCGGACAAAAAGGAGACGCGCGGCGTTTCCGAGGGACGAGAAGCCGGAACGAAAGATTACTCGAGAAGCCCGGAAGATGGGTTCGGGTGAGTGGTAAGCTCTCAAATTGATGTCACAAATAAACTCCCAAATTAATATTATGATCGAAAACCCACAACTACACAAAGAAATGTTCTAGTATAAGGGCCGAGTCGAATTTGCGAGGTTTATGCTAGAAACAAGCTTGTCTTGGATTAAGAACACTCTTTTTGGGTTTTCTAGTTATAAAATGGGGATTTGGTATTCAAAATAAAATCATAGAACTAGAAATGAATTCAAGAATTTCAATTACCCTACTGCAGAATTAATTCTAAGAAACAAAACTTCAACTATTTCTGCACTGATCTATAAAACTGCAAAAATGCAAGTCTGCAGAAATAAACTTACACTAAATGAAACTGAACCTGCTGTAATTATTAATGTTGGTTGCTACTCGGAAAACCTAGAGGTTTCACTGTACAAAAATTTTGTACAAAAGTCTGAACCTTTTCCTAGCTACCATGTGTTCTTTTAAATTAAATTTTGGATCGCCTGCGGAACTTAACACGTTTGATCCAAAACTTAATCTATTTGTTCTTTTAGGTTTTGACTTGGATCTCCTGCGGAACTTAACACGTTTGATCCAAATCACCTAAGTTATTTAATTCCATTAAATATTAATTTCCAAAATTGGTTCCCAGTACTGACGTGGCGAGGCACATGGCCTTCTTGGATATGGGAGCAACCACCACCGACTAGACAAAACCTTTTAAGGAAACCTAATATTTAATTTCCTAAAATAACTTTAGGTCAACCGAAAAGAACAATCAAATCACAAGGGAAAGAAAAACAAAAGAACACTATATCGAAAACAAATTCGAAACTCTAGAATCGTATGCCTCTTGTATTTAGTATTATTTCCAAAAATAACTAGTATGATGCGGAAACAAAAATTACTAGTTATACCTTTTAGAAAGACCTCTTGATCTTCTACCGTATTCCTCTTCTAACCTCGGACGTTGTGTGGGCAACGATCTTCCGAGATAAGAATCCACCAAAGCACCATCTTCTCCTTTCTTCAAGTTTCGGCCAAGCACAAAGCTTCCAAAAGATGAAGATCTTTTTCCACCAACCAAGCTCCAAGGGATGCAAGAAACAAGACTCCTTTCTCTCCTTTTCTCCAAGCTAGATCCGACCACTTCTATGCCTCCAAGAGATGATGAAGTCTCGGCCACAAGAAGGAGAAGAGAGAAGGAGAAGGGGAACCTCTAGGGGCCGGCCACACCAAGGAAGAAAAGAGAGGAAGAAAAAGAATAGAATTGTTCCTCATGAAGGCACCTCTACCCCCTCTTTTATAATCCTTGGTCTTGGCAAATAAGGAAATTTAAATAAAAACTTCCTTAATTCTTTTGCCATGAAAAGGAAAATTTATTTAATTAAAAATAATTTTTCTCTTCTCAATTTACAATGGCCGGCCATTATACAAATCTCCAAGCAAATACAATTTTAAACACAAATTAAAACTTCCTTATTTGCTTCCGGAAATTTATAAAATTTTTCCAATAATTTTTATCCCTTCATGATTGATTTATAAAAAGGAAAATTATAAATTAAAATATCTCTTTTAAACATGTGGATGATTTATAAATAAAAATTTTTTTTTATTAAAACTAAAACTTCCTTTTAAAACATCTCTCCACGAAAAGAAATATTTTAATTAAAATTCTTTTCATCTTAATTCCATGTGATCACGTTGGCAATTGACAAGCTTCTCACGTTGACTTCATTGCCAAGCAAAAATGTGACTTAATTGCCAAACCAAAACATGAGTTGCTTAAAAAAAACTTCTCACGTTTTAAGCAAACGATATGTCACAGCAAGTAAATATGAACTTGCTGTTCACGTTGATCACAACAACATGAAGCATTCTTGGATAGTAATGTCAACAACATGGACTATAAGATGAGCTTAGATGGATACACTACTTTATATATAAAGAGGCTATGATAGGGACCGAGAGGAGGAATTAGTTTTGGTCTCCCGATGAAATTAAGCATCCCGTGTTCGCCCCGAACACACAACTTAATTTCATCAATAATAATTCATTCCACTAAAGAACTATTATTGAACTACCGCACCAATCCCAAATTACATTTTGGGCTCCTTCTTATTATGAGTGTGTTAGTCTCCCTGTGTTTAAGATATCGAATGTCCACTAATTAAGTGAGTTACTGACAACTCATTTAATTAATATCTTAGTCCAAGAGTAGTACCACTCAACCTTATTATCATGTCGGACTAAGTCCACCTGCAGGGTTTAACATGACAATCCTTATGAGCTCCTCTTGAGGACATTATCAACCTAGTATCTCTAGGACACAGTTTCCTTCTATAATCAACAACACACACTATAAGTGATACCATTTCCCAACTTATCGGGCTTATTGATTTATCGAACTAAATCTCACCCATTGATAAATTAAAGAAATAAATATCAAATATATGTGCTTATTATTATATTAGGATTAAGAGCACACACTTCCATAATAACCGAGGTCTTTGTTTCTTTATAAAGTCAGTATAAAAGAAACGACCTCAAATGATCCTACTCAATACACTCTGAGTGTACTAGTGTAATTATATAGTCAAGATAAACTAATACCTAATTACACTACGACCTTCCAATGGTTTGTTCCTTTCCATCATGGTCGTGAGCTACTGTTTATAATTTTATGAGGTACTGATAACATGATCTTCTGTGTGTGACACCACACACCATGTCATCTACAATATAAATTAATTGAACAACTACATTTATCATAAATGTAGACATTTGACCAATGTGATTCTTATTTCTAGATAAATGTTTATACCAAAAGCTAGGCTTTTAGTATACACTCCAACAATCTCCCACTTATACTAAAAGACTAAGCTGCTATATCTGCTGTCATACATCTAATTCCTAACCCTTCAACATGTCCATCAAAAGCTCTTGCCTTAAGAACCTCAGTGAAAGGATCTATAGGTCATCACCTGATGTAATCTAGGCAGCAACAACTTCTCCTCGTTTATACGATTTCTCGTATTGGGTGGTACTTGCGCTCTATTGTGTTTACTTGCCTTATAGACTTATGGTTTCTTCGAGTTTGCTACTGCACCAACATTATTACAATAAATTGTAATAATTTTTGGACAAACCAGAAAACATATCTAAGTCTATCTTGAGGTTATTGAGTCATTCAGCTTTTATGGCTACCTCAGAGGCTTGCCATATACTAAGCTTCTATGGTGAAGTCCAGAAAAACACCTATGCTTATCACTCTTCCATAGTTATGACTTTACCTCCTAAAGTAAACACAAAACCCCGAGGTTGAATTATTATTGTCACTATCCGATTGGAAGTCAAAATCCATGCAACCCACAAGGACCAAATTAACTGCCTTGTAAGCTAGCATATATTCTCTAGTGCCTCTAAGGTACTTTAATATATGCTTTACTGCAATCCACTATCCTTGTCCAGGGTTACTTTGATATCTGCTAACTATGCCCTTGGCAAAATAGATTTCTGATCTCGTGCATAGCATACATTAGGCTTCCGACAGCCGAAGCATAAAGAACTGTCTTTATTTCCTTTATCTCCTTTGATGTCTACAGAGACATATCTTTAGATAAAGTTACTCCATCCTGAAAAGTTAAGAAACCTTTCTTAGAGTTTTGCATGCTTAAAACGAGCAGGGATTTTTCTGATATATGAAGCTTGGGATAAGTAAAATATTCTTTTCTTGTGATCACTTATTACTTTGATCTCAAGAATATACATTCTCCCAAGTCCTTTATATCGAATTATTTGGACAACCATACCCTTACTTCTGACAAAATTTTGATATTGTTTCCAACTACCAAAAATGTTATCTACGTATAGTACAAGAAATACCACCACGTTTCCATCACATCTTTTGTATACACAAGACTTTATCCGTTTACTCAATAAATCCATAGGTCTGGATTACTTTGATAAACTGGATGTTCCAAGACCTTGAAGCTTTGTATCAGTCCATAGACTGATTGAGCTTGCACACAAGATGCTCTTAGCCCTTTGTAATGAACCCTTCTGGTTGCTTTATATGGATGCTTTCTTCAAGACTTCCATTAAGGAATGCTGTCTTGACATCCTCTTGCCAAATAGATAAAAGAATCCGGATAGACTTAAGCATGGCTACCAGTGAAAAAGTTTCCTTTTTCATCAAGCCTTACTTTGAAAGTTACTACCTTCCTGTCTATCCCTCTTTTCCTATTATAGACCTTTTTACACCCAACGGCTTTTACACCGTTTGGTGATTCTACAAGCTTCCAGATTTTATTAGAATACATATATTCTAATTCTGTTATTCATTACTCTTTGCCAAGATGCTGCATCTTTATCTTGGAGTGCTTCATTATATGACCGGAGATCAGGTTCATATCCTCCAGGGATCGAGTCCAAAAACTCTCCCAAAACATGAACCTATTTAGGTTGCCTAACAACCCTCCCACTACAACAAGACACTTTCTGTAATTGTGTATCATTTGTGATACGTGTTGCAGTTTCCTTGTGGTATCTCATCTTGTACAGTTGGTACTAGATTAGACATATCTTTTATTATTTCCTTAACAACAAATTTTCTTATGAGCACATGGTTTATTACATAGTCATTTTCTAAAAATCGGTCATTGATGCTAACAATGACCTTCTGATTTTTAAGACTATAAACCTACTTTCATTTCTCTAGGATAACCCACAAACAAGTGAATTCCTATCCAACTTATCATTGTCTCTCTTCTGCATATATACTGGACTACCCGAATCCGAATATGCTTCGAAATAGGCTTACGTCTATTCAGCAATTCTATATGAGTAGAGAGTTCTGTCTTTGGAAGGTACTATATTCACTTCCGTTTCCAGAGTATATGCTTAAAATGATTTTGGTAATATTCTAAATAACTCATCAATCTACTTATTTCCATAAGAGTCCTATACCTTCCTTTTTCTACACCATTCTATTGGGGTGTACCAGGTGTAGTTAGTTGGGATTGAATCCCTACTCTTGATAAGTGACTCCTAAATTCTCCCAAGAGGTACTTGCCACTACGATCTTACCATAGTGACTTTTACTTTAACATTTCTCTGCATCAGCCTTGTACTCTTTGAACTAATCAAAGTACTTAGTCTTGCGGTACATTAAGTAAGTTTATTTGTATCTTGAATAGTTGTCTATAAAATAGACAAAATATTCAATACTACCTCTTGTTTGGATAGTCATAGGATCACACAAATCAGAATGAACCGATATCTTTGACTCCATACCCCTTGGACTTAAAAGCTTCTTGGTTATTTTCCTTCCAAGTAAGACTCGCAGGTTGGAAAGATTTCCACTACCAATGAACCCAAAAGTTCATCAGCTACCAATGAATTCTACTCAAGTATAACCTAGCTTTAGATGTTCAAAGATATAATTGGTTCATTTTCGAAGGTTGCTTTCTCTTAAAATTAGAAGATGCGTTACTAATTTCCATTTGTTGCATCGTGGGAGTTATTGGATTATAAATTGTCAACCATCATACCAGAATAGATAACTTCTCTATTTTTCTTGATAACAACTTTGTTATCAAAATAGACACAATATCTATAATAGTTTAGAAACTGAAATCTTGTTCTTTCTAAACTTGGTACGTAAAGACTGTTAGGATCCTTCGTACGGCTAGAGAGGGGGGGTGTGAATAGCCGACCCCAAATCGATCGCGTTTCTTCCTACAATTCGTTAGCGCAGCGGAAAAATAAACAAGGAAACGAAAACAAGAAGATCAAACCTCAACGCGTCGATGTAACGAGGTTCGGAGATGATACTCCTACTCCTCGGCGTGTCCGTAAGGTGGACGAAGCCTCTCAATCCGTCGGTGGATGAGTCCCCGGAGAACCGGCTAATAATATACTCCTTGTGGGTGGAGAAACCTCACCACAATCTTTTGCAACAGCAAACAAAGGAGTACAACAATAGAGACAACAAACAAGAACAATAGAAATTGTAAAACACTTGCTTGCCTCTTGTTGTCGACTGGAACCTTGATGAAGCAGCAGCTTCTCAGATCCAGCAGCTAGAACACCAGCAGGAAACTCACGCAGAGCTTCAACAGAAGCTCAGGAAAGCTCAAGAGCACACCAGCTGCTCAGTAAGAGCAGGAGCTCAAGAAGAAAAGAAGAGTTTTTTTCCCTGTAGAAGCCCTCCTTTATACCGCGAAGGAGAAACAATGAAGAAACTAGCCGTTGCGTCGCAATTATCAGACACCGATCGGTCTACGGACCGATCAGACTTCTCGTCTCCCGAACTCCTTTGCGCCTCCTGTGGTCTGTGGACCGATCAGATACCGATCGGTCCACGCATCGATCCCAACTCGGCCGTGCTTCGCGACATCGTCTCGATCGGTCCCCGCATCGATCAGATGGCCCGACGGCCCGGACCGATCACCGCCTCTTTCGCCTGCCGATCGGCCACAGATCGATCAAGAATCAACAGAGCTTGTTGTATCGATCGGTCACCGCCGATCGAGCAAACATAGACACCGATCGGTCGGTGACCGATCCGAGCTTGGTTTTTGCCCAAACCAAGTCCCAAGACTTCAAACCAATATCCGGTCAACCTTGACCTATTGGTTCATCATGCTTAGCATCCGGTCACCTTGACTGCTAAGACTCCCCACCAAGTGTCCGGTCAATCCTTTGACCTACTTGGACTTTCCAACACCGAAGTCCGATCATCCCGATCCATCCGGATTTTCCAACACCGAAGTCCGATCATCCCCGATCCATCTGGATTTTCCTTGCTCGGTTTCACTCACCGGGACTTTCCAACCGCCTAACATCCCGTTAGGACTTTCCCACCGCCTCGCTTCACTCACCAGGACTTTCCACATTGCCTAACATCCCGCTTAGGACTTTCTCATTACATCACATCACTAGGACTTTCTCATTGCCTGGCTTTACTCACCAGGACTTTCCACACTGCCTAACATCCCAGTTAGGACTTTTCCTCGTGCCAAGCTCCCTGCTTGGACTTCTCCGTGCCAAGTCTCCATACTTGGACTTTTCCAGTGCCAAGTCTCCATACTTGGACTTTTCCCGTGCCAAGTCTCCATACTTGGACTTTTCGCGTGCCAAGCTCCCTGCTTGGACTTTTCCAGTTCCAAGTCTCCATACTTGGACTTTTTTAGTGCCAAGCTCCCTGCTTGGACTTTTCCGTTGCCAAGTCTCCATACTTGGACTTTTTCCCGAATCAGGTCAACCAGGTCAACCTTGACCTACGGTTGCACCAATAATCTCCCAAACATCTATTCTTGTCCCATATCAAGAATAGAACTCTCTCACGAGTGTCAAACATCAACATGCAACTCAACTAGGTCAATCTTGACCTAAAGTTGCATCAACAATCTTCCCAAGTCAAACATCAAAATACAACTCGAGTCAAGTCAACTCGAGTCGGGTCAACCAGGTCAACCTTGACCTAAGGTTGCACCAACAATCTCCCCCTTTTTGATGTTTGACAAAACCCATAATCAAGTTAGGTTAACCCGATAACCTAACTTAGGTTTTCCAACCATCTTCCAATGTCCAATGTCCTTTCCTTGAACATTCTCTGGACATTCTCCCCTTAGGTTAACCCGATAACCTAACTTGGGTTCTCCAATAATTCTCCCCCTTTTTGACACACATCAAAAAGAATTCCAATGTTCTTCCTTGAACATTCCTTGACATTCTTCCCTAGCTTAGGTTAACCCGATAACCTAACTTGGGTTCTCCAATAATTCTCCAATGAACACTCTCCCTTTTGACACACATCAAAAGAAAAGGAGAGTATCAAGATCAAGAGTTTCTTCCTAATGAAAGTCCCATACCTTTCATTGAAACTCTTAATTTCCCCTTGATACTAAACTCAACAATCAACTTAGTGATAATCCCATATCACTAATCCTCAAAAGTCTTAAGGAGTAAAAACTCCCCTAAAAGTCAACTCCCCCTTGACAATTAGATAAAACTCCCCCTAAAGGTCAACTCCCCCTTGACCATTGCACCAACAATGTCTTGGAGAGTTTCAAACCTTTAAAAATCCACAAAACCCAATTTTCAGCTGAAATTTCAGACCAACAGTCGAAAATCAGCCTGGCACGCTCTGATCGGTCCCCTGGATCGGTCCCCAGACCGATCCACGCTTCACTGATCGCACTGGATCGTCACTGATCGGTCACCAGACCGATCAGAACTTCCCTGGATCGGTCCGGTGACCGATCCACACTCTGAAATCAGAGATTTCTGATTTCCCTTCCCGGAAATTCAGAAACTCCTAATAAATTCCAGAAAATTCCAAAAATCGTAAAATTTTGAGGATACACTCCTCATACCATATACTATCACGGAAAAATAATTTTCTATGAAAATAGTTTCCATTTTTCAATCTTGATACAAAGTTCAAAAACTTTGAAATAGTTCAAGTTTAACTCAACTTTGTATCACAATTTTCAATGATGAATGCTATCACTAGGAAAGCTTCATCAGGGTTTTTCAAATCAATTTTAAAATGCTTTTAAAACCATTTGAATTTAGGACCATAATCTTAGGGCTAAATGTTCATGACTTGTACACAAGCTTTCCCTATGATCCTCCATTTCTTGAATTAGGCTCATCTAGGTACAAGAACTATGCACCTTGATCCTAACTCATGATCCTAATATCTCACACACATCTAAGGTGTATCAAACCACATCCATGTCAATTTTGATGTGAGATATGGGTTTAGGTATCTTAGACTAAGGTCTCATGCATTTTCTAAACACAACTTTGATCTCAATATCAAAATGTGTTTTTCATCCTTAAATCAATTCAATTGATTATTAATGCAAGAGATGATGACATGGCATAAAATGGTATCATAAATGAAAACATGTGCCAATGTCATGATGTCATGGCATAAAGTTTGAAACTTAAATAAACATGACATAAAAACTAGCCTAAGCATTATCATGACATTTCAAATGATCATAAATTAAATATGATGTCATGACATGGCAAATGGCAAACAACCATGGTAAGTTAACACAAATAAAATACCTAGATTACCTATCTAAGTATCCTTAGCCTTAGCTAACTTAAAATCTAACCCTAGATTGCCCATATATCCCTAAGAGAAAACCAAAATCCCAATTATGGTTTTTCTCTAGGTTTCCTTAAATTGTGCCAAATAAGATTAAAATATTCTCACTTTGGCACACTTTACTCTTCCAAGGAGTGAATGATAAAGATTATTCCATTTCATTTTCAAAGGTTCCAAAAACCTTGAAAATGTTCCTTGAGTGTCAATTTCCTTAAAGTTGGGTTAACTACCCTTCTTATTGGAGTTGACACTCTCTAACCCATCTATGGGGTAGAGAAGATGCTCCTAGGAACCCAATACCTACTTGAGCTCATTGGGTTCACTAAAAATTCACTAGGGATGACTTCCCTAGCAACCCTCCTAATGACCCTCTTAGGCTTTAAAGCCTTGGTCATTTGGGACTCATCAAGATCAACTCTAGGGGTGACTCCCCTTGTGACCTTGGTGTTGGTCTTCCTAGCCCTAGGTTTTGTTCCATAATCGAATGGAACATTATGATAGGTGGGCTTGACCATTTGGGACTTAGGTTTGTGACCCAAACCTTTTTTGTCCTTGGACATTGGTTTTTGACCCTTAAACCCTAGAGATGACTTCTCCAAGTTCTTAAGAGCATTTTCCAAAGTATCAAGTCTTGACCTCAAGACTTGATTCTCCTTCTCTAGTACCTCAATTTTTGATTTGTCATTTTTCTTTGAGGCATTCCTAGGCATGTGTCTAGTTGATTTGGGATTCCTACCTAGGTTCTCCTTAACCTTAGATGAGGTAATTCTAGGGTTGGCTTTCCTAGTGTTATCCTTATCTAGGCTCACATGTTTGGCACCTAAGCATGTGTATCGATTTCTAATGTTATCATGCTTATCATTATTGACTAGTGCAATAAAATTTCTAGCATGCATCTTACTAGTATTGCACGAATGAGACTTAAATGATACCTTAGGGTTTGCCTTAGCTCCCCTTATAGAAGTGCTCGGTCTCTTGCCCTTGTGAGGTTGCCTCCCCCTCGGACAATGACTCCGATAATGTCCCCTTCGCTTGCATTGGAAGCACACCACGTGCTCCTTGCCCTTGCGTGTCGGGACTCCGGCTACCTTGACCTTTGGCGCCGGTGGAGTCTTCCTTACCCTCTTTGGACACTTACTCTTGTAGTGCCCAATTCCCTACACTCAAAACACATTATATGCAATTTACTTGAACTTAAAGTGTTTGAGTTACCTAGGGTTGAGGATGAATGGATGCTCTCTTCTTCATCCCTCCCGGAGGTAGAAGCTTCTTCTTCGTGCTCCGATCTTGAAGTAGAACTCACTTCCTCTTCTTCTTTAGATGTTGAGTAACCCTCAACTTCCAATTTGCTCTCTTCATGATGTGAGCTGCTTGGCTCACTAGGCTCCTCTTCATGGCTTGAAGTGGAGCTCTCTTCATGGTACTTGGCCAAGTTATCCCATAATTCCTTGGCATTGTTGTAACCTATCTTACACAAGATGTTAGTAGGCAATGAAAATTCAATTATTTTCGTTACCTCTTTGTTGATTTCGGATTTGTGAATTTGTTCTCTTGTCCACTCCTTTTTCTCAAGTGGTTTTCCTTCCTTATCCACCGGAGGAGTAAATCCTTCTTGTACACAAAACCAATTCATTATGTTAGTCATAAGAAAATACTTCATCCTTACCTTCCAATACGCGAAGTCGCCGCATTCGTAGAAGGGTGGAATGGTGACATCTTCTCCATAGAGATCCATTCTCTAGCTTTGCTCCCACGGGTGTTGATCCGATGAAGAGCGAACCTTCGCTCTGATACCACTTGTTAGGATCCTTCGTACGGCTAGAGAGGGGGGGTGTGAATAGCCGACCCCAAATCGATCGCGTTTCTTCCTACAATTCGTTAGCGCAGCGGAAAAACAAACAAGGAAACGAAAACAAGAAGATCAAACCTCAACGCGTCGATGTAACGAGGTTCGGAGATGATACTCCTACTCCTCGGCGTGTCCGTAAGGTGGACGAAGCCTCTCAATCCGTCGGTGGATGAGTCCCCGGAGAACCGACTAATAATATACTCCTTGTGGGTGGAGAAACCTCACCACAATCTTTTGCAACAGCAAACAAAGGAGTACAACAATAGAGACAACAAACAAGAACAATAGAAATTGTAAAACACTTGCTTGCCTCTTGTTGTCGACTGGAACCTTGATGAAGCAGCAGCTTCTCAGATCCAGCAGCTAGAACACCAGCAGGAAACTCACGCAGAGCTTCAGCAGCGATGAGAGCTCAGCAAAGCTCAAGAGCACACCAGCAGCTCAGTAGTCGAAGAGCAGAAGCTCAAGAAGAAAAGAAGAGTTTTTTTCCCTGTAGAAGCCCTCAGCCCCTTTATACCTGCGAAGGAGAAACAGCGAAGAAACTAGCCGTTGCGTCGCAACGGCTAGAACTCTGATCGGTCTACGGACCGATCGAGACTGCGGCCGATCGGTCCCCACCGATCGATCGTACGAAGCCCTCATGCGTACTCGATCGGCGGACCGATCAGAACCGGATCGGTCCACGCACCGATCCCAACTCCGCCGTGCTTCCGCGACATCGTCTCCTGATCGGTCCCCATCGATCAGATGGCCCGATCGGTCCGTGGACCGATCACCGCTTTTTCGCCTTGCTGGCGACGGTCACCGATCGATCAAGAATCAACAGAGCTTGTTGATCGATCGGTCACCGACCGATCGAGCAACATAGACACCGATCGGTCGGTGACCGATCCGAGCTTGGTTTTGCCCAAACCAAGTCCCAAGACTTCAAACCAATATCCGGTCAACCTTGACCTATTGGTTCATCATGCTTAGCATCCGGTCACCCTTGACCTGCTAAGACTCCCCACCCAGTGTCCGGTCAATCCTTTCGACCTACTTGGACTTTCCAACACCGTAAGTCCGATCATCCCCGATCCATCCGGATTTTCCAACACCGTAGTCCGATCATCCCCGATCCATCTGGATTTTCCAACACCAAGTCCGATCATCCCCGATCCATCTGGATTTTCCTTGCCCGGTTTCACTCACGGGACTTTCCAACCGCCTAACATCCCAGTTAGGACTTTCCCACCGCTCGGCTTCACTCACGGGACTTTCCACATTGCCTAACATCCTTAGGACTTTCTCATTGCTTAACATCCCGCTTAGGACTTTCTCATTCGGCTTTACTCACGGGACTTTCCACACCGCCTAACATCCCGAGTTAGGACTTTTCCTCGTGCCAAGCTCCCTGCTTGGACTTCTCCGCCAAGTCTCCATACTTGGACTTTTCCAGCCAAGTCTCCATACTTGGACTTTTCCGTGCCAAGTCTCCATACTTGACTTTTCGCGTGCCAAGCTCCCTGCTTGGACTTTCCGTTCCAAGTCTCCATACTTGACTTTTTAGTGCCAAGCTCCCTGCTTGGACTTTTCCGTTGCCAAGTCTCCATACTTGGACTTTTTCCCGAATCAGGTCAACCAGGTCAACCTTGACCTACGGTTGCACCAATAATCTCCCAAACATCTATTCTTGTCCCATATCAAGAATAGAACTCTCTCACGAGTGTCAAACATCAACATGCAACTCAACTAGGTCAATCTTGACCTAAAGTTGCATCAACAATCTTCCCAAGTCAAACATCAAAATACAACTCGAGTCAAGTCAACTCGAGTCGGGTCAACCAGGTCAACCTTGACCTAAGGTTGCACCAACAAAGACAATTACTTAAAATTCATATTTTATTCTTACCAAAGGATAAACATCTCCCACTGCAACAGCTACTACTTTTACAGTAGTGCCCATGTGGACGGTAATTTACCTTTCATTTAGTTGTCGGGTTTCCTGGAACCCTGCAATGAATTGCAGACATGATTAATGGCATCTTGTATCTACACTCCAGGTTCTGGTAGATAACTCCACTAGACATGTTTCAACTAATGAATTAAATACACCTAAATTGTTCTTAGTTCTAAGAAGACAGTCTACCTTAATGTCCAAGTCCTATTTCCAATCATTATAATTGGGACTACTAAGTCTTTTTCTATAGTATGACTACTAGGGATTGACAAACATCCTAAGAATCACAAAAATATTTGGTCAAGATCAACTCCTTAAAATCTCCATGAATTTTGTGTATACAAAATCGAAGAGGAGATTTTATTCATTAATTTTATTATCTCGTCAACTTTACTTTATGACGAATAAAATTAATAGTTGATCTGTCTTTGATCAAATATTTGGTCAAAACTCTTTGAATTTAAAATAACATTGATTCCTCAAACAATATTATTTAAATTCACCAACACCTCAAACACCGTGAATTTTGTATGTCACGTTAGTGTGGACGTATAAGAGGAGGGTTTTACCCATTGACTATCTTGTCAATATAACTTTTTGACAAATAAAATTACCTCAAACACCATGAATCTTGTATGCCATGTTAGTGTGGGCGTATACAAATTCTAATATTTGTAAGAGGGGTTTATTAATTTTATTATGTTGTCAATCTAGTTTTATGACAAATCAATAGTTGGTTTTCCTTTGGTCACACAAGTGATAGTAGTGACTCCGTTGGGGAGGATACTATTAAATGTGTCTAAGTGTATACCATTACTTGACACTAAGTCCATTAATAAGATTATGCCCCTTCCGTTGGGGAAGATCACACGCTCTTAATTAACTTCCTATAGTCATCCAAAAATGGAAGTCTGTTCTAGTGATCCACAAACAAGTTCATCCGTTATGGAGGAAGGCACTCAGAGCCAACGCGCAAGCTTGTTTGCATCACTTACAAACCAGTAATGGAGACCATGAGATTTATTTAAAAATCCCTCTCCCACTTAGTTATTTATAAACGAGGAATTTTAACTATACTATTCTACTAGTCATGTATACTAACATGCACACACAGCACAATATAAAAGCAATAAATAGAAAATCTAATTTTCAACTATTATGGCTTTTATCTATTGCTGTCCTCCGTGTGTCACCAACCCTAGATGCTGCCATCTTTGGCCACCGCCACCGGGTCTAGTTGTCGCATCTTGCTCCTTGTTCCGCTGCGCCTCTGGTCCTCAAAAGGTTCCACGCCTTGCAAGATTCGATCCGCAACATATATAGAATTTTTACATTTTTCGATCCTATATTCCTCGAAGGAATGTACATGTAAACTAGATCGAACATAAAATAAAATTTACATCCATCGATCCTATATTCCGTAAAAGGAATGTACATGTTTCTAGATCAAAAAATAAAATCCTAATAAAACTAAATACAGCTCCTGCTGTATTTTATAATACAATCATACACACACAATAAAATGCCCTTGACATGTCCAAGGGTCCAATCACACACATAATAACTATAAGCCATAATAGTTGGATCCTGCATCCACAAAGTTAGCACATCCTACTATTAACCTGCCTAAATTATGTATGACATGCATAATTAAACTAATACCAAATACAGAGGCAAACCCTAGCTCGATACCAATTGTTGGTTGCTACTCGGAAAACCTAGAGGTTCCATAAAAATTTTGTACAAAAGTCCGAACCTTTTCCTAGCTACCATGTGTTCTTTTAAATTAAATTTTGGATCGCTCTGAACTTAACACGTTTGATCCAAAACTTAATCTATTTGTTCTTTTAGGTTTTGACTTGGATCTCCTGCGGAACTTAACACGTTTGATCCAAATCACCTAAGTTATTTAATTCCATTAAATATTAATTTCCAAAATTGGTTCCCAGTACTGACGTGGCGAGGCACATGGCCTTCTTGGATATGGGAGCAACCACCACCGACTAGACAAAACCTTTTAAGGAAACCTAATATTTAATTTCCTAAAATAACTTTAGGTCAACCGAAAAGAACAATCAAATCACAAGGGAAAGAAAAACAAAAGAACACTATATCGAAAACAAATTCGAAACTCTAGAATCGTATGCCTCTTGTATTTAGTATTATTTCCAAAAATAACTAGTATGATGCGGAAACAAAAATTACTAGTTATACCTTTTAGAAAGACCTCTTGATCTTCTACCGTATTCCTCTTCTAACCTCGGACGTTGTGTGGGCAACGATCTTCCGAGATGAGAATCCACCAAAGCACCATCTTCTCCTTTCTTCAAGTTTCGGCCAAGCACAAAGCTTCCAAAAGATGAAGATCTTTTTCCACCAACCAAGCTCCAAGGGATGCAAGAAACAAGACTCCTTTCTCTCCTTTTCTCCAAGCTAGATCCGACCACTTCTATGCCTCCAAGAGATGATGAAGTCTCGGCCACAAGAAGGAGAAGAGAGAAGGAGAAGGGGAACCTCTAGGGGCCGGCCACACCAAGGAAGAAAAGAGAGGAAGAAAAAGAATAGAATTGTTCCTCATGAAGGCACCTCTACCCCCTCTTTTATAATCCTTGGTCTTGGCAAATAAGGAAATTTAAATAAAAACTTCCTTAATTCTTTTGCCATGAAAAGGAAAATTTATTTAATTAAAAATAATTTTTCTCTTCTCAATTTACAATGGCCGGCCATTATACAAATCTCCAAGCAAATACAATTTTAAACACAAATTAAAACTTCCTTATTTGCTTCCGGAAATTTATAAAATTTTTCCAATAATTTTTATCCCTTCATGATTGGTTTATAAAAAGGAAAATTATAAATTAAAATATCTCTTTTAAACATGTGGATGATTTACAAATAAAATTTTTTTTTTATTAAAACTAAAACTTCCTTTTAAAACATCTCTCCACAAAAAGAAATATTTTAATTAAAATTCTTTTCATCTTAATTCCATGTGATCACGTTGGCAATTGGCAAGCTTCTCACGTTGACTTCATTGCCAAGCAAAAATGTGACTTAATTGCCAAACCAAAACATGAGTTGCTTAAAAAAATCTTCTCACGTTTTAAGCAAACGATATGTCACAGCAAGTAAATATGAACTTGCTGTTCACGTTGATCACAACAACATGAAGCATTCTTGGATAGTAATGTCAACAACATGGACTATAAGATGAGCTTAGATGGATACACTATTTTATATATAGAGAGGCTACGATAGGGACCGAGAGGAGGAATTGGTTTTAGTCTCCCGATGAAATTAAGCATCCCGTGTTCGCCCCGAACACACAACTTAATTTCATCAATAATAATTCATTCCACTAAAGAACTATTATTGAACTACCGCACCAATCCCAAATTACATTTTGGGCTCCTTCTTATTATGAGTGTGTTAGTCTCCCTGTGTTTAAGATATCGAATGTCCACTAATTAAGTGAGTTACTGACAACTCATTTTGTTGGTGCAATATCCCTCAGGTCAAGGGTGACCTGGTTAACCAAGCTGAGTCTTGGTTAGGGTTTAGATGTTTGACAATAAGATATTGATCGAAGAAGAGTCAAGTAGGTCAAGGTTGACCGGATACTTGACTGGAAAGTCCTAGTGAGTGAAGCTAGGCAGAAGGAAAGTCCTAGTGAGTGAAGCTAGGCAGAAGGAAATCCTGGTGAGTGAAGCCAGGTGAAAGTCCTAGTGAGTGAAGCTAGGCAGAAGGAAATCCTGGTGAGTGAAGCCAGGTGAAAGTCCTAGTGAGTGAAGCTAGGCAGATGGAAAACCCTAGTGAGTGAAGCTAGGTGAAAGTCCCGTGAGTGAAGCCGAGCAGAGGAAATCCGGATGGATCGAGGATGATCGGACATCCGGTTGCGAAGTCCAAGTAGGTCAAAGGATTGTTGGATACTTGGCAAGGAAGGAAGTCCGGATGGGTCAAGGTTGACCGGACATCGGGAAGTCCAAGCAGGTCAAACGGAGTGACCGGATACTGCACGACGAGTAAAAGTCCAAGTGGGTCAGGATTGACCGGACACTTGTGGGGAGTCCTAGCAGTCGAGGGAGTGACCGGATGCGAGGCATGATGTACCAACAGTCGAGGTTGACCGGATGTTGGTTAGGGAGGTTGGGATTTGGTTTTGGGCAAAAACCAGTCGGATCGATCCGTGGATCGATTCAGCCGGATCGATCGGTGGATCGATCCGATTCTTCCAATCGACGAGCTCGGATCGATCCGTGGATCGATCAGGTCCCGATCGATCACCGATCGACGGATCGATTGGAATAGCCGGATCGATCCGTGGATCGATCCAGCGCGCTTCTGAGCACGAGATGCTCGGATCGATCCGTGGATCGATCCAGCCTCCCGATCGATTGAACATTCGAATCGATCGGGATCCGACCGCTGGCGTCGTTAAAGGCCGCAGGCGAGCGTGGTCTTCGATATTGTTTTACGAGCTCTTCTCAGATTCATTCCAGCTCCTCCACAGCTCTCTACAAGCACGTGATCGCCAGTTCTTGAAGGTTCTTGGAGGCTTTCCAAGTCAAGAGGCGGATCTATTGCAAGAGGAAGAAGTTAGGGTTAGGGTTTTTACTGCACATCTTGTAAGCTTTTGCTTAACTTGTATTTCCCTTTCTTCTTCTTGTACTGAGAGTCTTGTAGGGCTTCTCCGCCCTCGGTAGTTACCGAAAAGGAGTGTTTCATAGTGGAGGGTGCGTGCGTGGTGTGGATCCTTGGACTAGTCACCTCTTGTGAGGTGGATACCAAGTAAACCAACCTTGTTAGCGTTGTGTGATTTGTTTCTGTATTTTCCGCTGCATATCCTTGAAGAAACAAGCAACGCCAAGCGACGAGCACGCGACGAGCTATTCACCCCCCCCCCTCTAGCTACTTTTGGTCCTAACACATTTAATTAATATCTTAGTCCAAGAGTAGTACCACTCAACCTTATTATCATGTCGGACTAAGTCCACCTGCAGGGTTTAACATGACAATCCTTATGAGCTCCTCTTGAGGACATTATCAACCTAGTATCTCTAGGACACAGTTTCCTTCTATAATCAACAACACACACTATAAGTGATATCATTTCCCAACTTATCGGGCTTATTGATTTATCGAACTAAATCTCACCCATTGATAAATTAAAGAAATAAATATCAAATATATGTGCTTATTATTATATTAGGATTAAGAGCACACACTTCCATAATAACCGAGGTCTTTGTTTCTTTATAAAGTCAGTATAAAAGAAACGACCTCAAATGATCCTACTCAATACACTCTGAGTGTACTAGTGTAATTATATAGTCAAGATAAACTAATACCTAATTACACTACGACCTTCCAATGGTTTGTTCCTTTCCATCATGGTCGTGAGCTACTGTTTATAATTTTATGAGGTACTGATAACATGATCTTCTGTGTGTGACACCACACACCATGTCATCTACAATATAAATTAATTGAACAACTACATTTATCATAAATGTAGACATTTGACCAATGTGATTCTTATTTCTAGATAAATGTTTATACCAAAAGCTAGGCTTTTAGTATACACTCCAACAATTAAAACCTGCACATTCTGGATTCATCTAAATTAAACTAGAAAACTAATCTTAAGCTACCAGCAATTAAAAAAAAACTAAATCTGGTTAGCTAACCTAATTTACCTAATGCAGAATTTTCAGCTCTGTACATTGCAAAACAGAACTCAACGAAAACTTGTCACACATCTAACTAGTCACACTAGACATTAATTACTCATTTATGAAACTTACTTATAAACTAATGAATAGCTTAAACTAAAACACAGCATACCCTGTTGTGCTAAACAGAACACGAAAACAAAACTAGGAAGAAAAAAAATACAAAAACAGCACACAAGCAAGAACAGATTCGTTTAGCAATTAAAACTGCAAATAAATCTAATCTATAAACTTTCAGATTCAGAAACAAAAGTGTGTAAACAAGGAAATCCAAGCTAGAAACAAACTGCAAAGAAAATCTAACATCCCTACACCCAAATCTCGGACCAAATTCGTCTTCTCCTTGCCGTTACACAAGGATCTGCAAAGAACACTCCAACAGAAGTCAGATGGTGTCCTTGAACTCAAGACTACTCAGATTAACTTGTATCAGCTCACAAAAATACAGCGAGATCAGTTTCTGAAGTGTCACTCTGCTGCACGCTGCTGGGTTCGCTGGCTCTGGAGTCACGAACTGGACGAAGGCTTGAAATGGATGGAAAACTGTCGGAAAAGGGCTCAGAATCACCGGAGGACCACCTCCGAATCTAGCAGAAACAGGGGAATGCCGAGAGAAGACTTCCACCGGCGGAAACACCCACCGGAGGCTCCAGAGAATCGGGATGAACTGCTGTAGAGATTATCCACCGAGGTTGAAACTTGAAGGGATGATCGGAGAAAGGAAAGGTGGTCGGAATCCTGAAGAAAACTCGCGGGATGCGGCGCTGTGCGCGGAGGAGTCTACGAAGAAGCTCACTGTAGCTTCTCAGATTTAAATCAGATCTGGATCTGAAATGGACGGTTGAGATGATTCCGGGCTAAATCAACGGTGAAAAGTCATCCAAAATCTGATCCGAAGGTACTGATGTTGATCTAGGGTCTGGATCTACCCTCCCATAGGTCGAATCGATCAGATCATCACTGGATGGCCCAGATCCGCCTAGTCTTCAATGAACGGCTCAGATTAATTCGGCTTGATGAATGGCTAGATGAACTCAGATCTGGATCAAAACTTTTGGATCTTCATCAATGGCTTAGATCTCCTCCCCATTAAGTTGGATCGGCTAGATCTTCAACGGATGGTCCAGATCTGTCCTATTCTTGATAAACGGCCCATAATACTTCAAAGCTTTATCTTCTCGTTTGAACTCCGATTCGAGCCAAATTCCGGTCCAAATAGATCCAAATCCAAGATACTTTGATGCCTACAAAATAAGAATCAAATATTAGCATCAAATAATATAAAAATAAAGTAATTTGCAATTAAGTCCAAAAATACACACAATGCACAAAATGTGATGTAACCATGATTTACACCTATGAAATCAACATCAAACCATGCATATATGAATCAAAATAATGCAGTAAAATCATGGTTATCAAATCCCCCACACTTAGTCTTGAACGTCCCGTGAAAGTAAAGAAAACTAAAAATCATCTCCATAGAAAATTCCCTAGCAATACCTAAAAATGGTAAAAAGAATTTAACTAAGACCATCTAAAGATCACAAACAATCATGAATACAATCCAAACACTAATCAGTAGGTATGGTAGTTTCAATCCAATTGAAAAATTAAGCAAGTTGTACTCTCTCAAGGGATTTACCTATTCTAGCTCTCACACTCAAAATTGCATATAAGTGGAGCTCACTCAATGTCACTCACAACATTTCACTACCATAGACTTGCTTATTTTCTAATTCTCCACCACTATAAAACATAGCATACATGAATCAAAAGGATTTAATCAACAAGAATTGAAATAGAAGCAAAAAAACACAATTGAAATGGATGAAATAGGCAAAAGAAAAGGCATTAATGAAGAAAATGAGAAGATGAGAGTATTGGAGGAGTATACTTGATGAGTTGACCATTTTGATGTGAAAAGAGATGAATACCATTTGTTTTTATCAATTCAAAATGTCAAGCTAACCTCCCCTCCAATTTAATAGCAAACCAAAAATCTTGATACTCTTCCTTCACCTTTGATACTCTTTTGATTTACCCACAATTTGTTTCTGTTTTTCACCATTTTCCACTTAAATTTCAGCATTTGAAAGTTCAAATAATCAATCAACTAACAAAGAACTCACTCCCCCACACTTAAACTTTGGCCATCTCGGACAATACAAAACAACATGTATACAATGACTTGATACTCTTTAAGCCACTCTCCCAAATCTGCAAATCATTTCTGAATTACATTCCAGGATTCAGTTTCAGTTATGCACGCTTATTTTTTTTCTGTCTTTGACCTTTTATCAATTCAGTAAGTTGCATAAGAAAGTTCCAGAATTCATTGGCTGAATTGAGCTATAAGAAATGCATTTTTTATACACTTACTGCTACCCAGCTTTCATCCTCTGATAACAGCACTGAATTCCTGTAATTTCAGATTTGGCATTAAGTTTCTGATGCTATTGTGAATGGAACTGATCAACAAAGAATACAACCCCTTATCATTTCTCAACTACAACCAACATCAGGTTTGTGAATTAAGTTTCAGCAGTGCTAAATTTAGATAATTTAAACTTAATGTTAAGGAACAAATACTGATATAGCTTTTAATGTGTATCACCATTCAAACAAACCAAATTAAGTTTCAAACTTAATGAAGTTCCATTCTGCAGAATCAAATCACAATTTCAGAAACCCTTTTCAGAACTGTCAAGTTCAGAGAATCATGTTTATATAACTTCAGATTCCTCTATGATTTTAGTAATATCAACTTCACCTTTAAGACCTCCTAAGCTTGATGCACATCTCTAGTGACTCACCAAATTCAACACTTGCCCATCTTGCACTGCAATGAAACTAGACAGTTTCAGAAAAGACAAAAGGATTTGTAGCTGCCGAAGGTGCATGGTGTCAAACTCTAGATTCAGCTTCATTCAACATCACATGTTATCATTCTATCCTTAGTTCGTATCAACTCATTTTTAGCAGGTTGTTACCATGCTTAAGAACTGCATCATGATTCCTCACAGCCTATAAGTTTTGCACACAAAAGTCTTGAAATATGTAGAACTTCACAAATTATAGATTTACACCACAGAATCTGATTTCAGAATTCGGAATAAGACAGAATTCAGTTTCTTCATCATTCCTTTTGTTTAACAAGTTTGGCAAGCCATTGATACAACATCTGCATTTTTTTTTAAAATTTCCTTCTTCCACACCAATTCAATCAGAAATGTACAACCACATAAAACATAGTTCATAAATATCCCAATGTGTATCACAGAAATCCACAAAACAAACTCAGTTTTCAGCTTTAAAATTTCTTGAAACAGCCAACATCTAATTCATCCTTAATCCTTTGTAGCAATCAACTGATTCTTAGCATTCTAAAACTTCATTTGATACTCCACAGATTGGAATTGGCATTGCTGAGAAGTCAGCAATTCAAGTTTTCAGTAGCAACAAATTTAAAATCCTTGGATGATGTTTCAAGAAACACTTCTGGAATTGCAGTAAACAAATTCAAATATCTAAGGATTCAAGTTCAGCAATTGAAAATGCTCATAATCAGATTCAAGTTATTCAAGTTTAATGTGAAGGTTGTCCACATATTATAATACCAACTTAATAAATTTTAGAATTGATTTCCAGTTTTGGTTCCAACTTTGTTTCCTGGTTTGGTATCAGATTTCTTGTTTAAAAACCTTGTAGCTCTGTTGAAGCAAGACAACCATTCGTCAATCTGAATCAGCAGCTAAGTTTCCAAAATTTTCATGAACCCATGGCCTCAAAATCCATTTTGCACAGCAAGCTACTGATTTCAGTTTCTACTTCAACTCCTTGTGGACTTTGTATCACTTTGTCATCATTCATTCTCAATAAACTTCTATACTTCTTCATCTTGACTCTTGAGACCCTTTACAATGCATATTTGAAGGTTCTCCAGTGACCAGCAGCTCCTGCTCATCACAATCCTCTTCCCAAGGTGGCACGAAAATGTCAACTTCATTACTGCAGAATCTACATCTCCAAGTTGTTGTTTCTCTGTCAGTTTCTGTTATTTCAGCAGCCACTCACTTATAACTGATCAAATAAAAACTTACTCAAACCCTTTCACCAACTAAGAAGATGTATAAAATATTTAGCACATGATAACAAAGCATTGAATTTAGAAACTCAAATGGTTTCTGAAATCACACTCCCTGGCTTAAATTTCAGAATCTGTACAAGGTGATAAAAATTCAGCATTTTGGTCTTTAGTTTCAGAAATGGAATTCGACTTCAATGAAGCTTCAAGGACCTTATAGAAGGACTATCAATTGTCATTAAATCTGGTTAGAAGCTATTGATGCCAACACTCCAGTTGTGCACACATTAACTAGATTTATTAAGATTCTTCTTCCTTAGAGTGACTTAAAAGACTGTCTTTATGTCTACACATATGAAGAACCAAATTCAAGGAATAAATTTAAGCTTGGCACAATCATAAATCCATCATCTCAATTTATTTGGCACTCCACAGATTTGCCAAGCAAACTCCATTCATTCCAATTAGTCTGACAGTAAGAGTTCATGAGGTTGAAACTCTTAAGATTTGAATTCATTCTTCAAACCTTCTCTCTGGAATTTCTGATTTCAGAACTTCTGATTTCTAAAATCTGGACAGAGTTTCAGCAAGTTTCAGATTTTCAAATATCTGAACAAAGAAATCAGATTGGCACACACAAATCATCAATTTCAGTATTGCCATTCTGCTAATCTGTTTTTTTTTCAGCAACTACACTGCAGAATAAAGATCATATTCCAGAATCCAACTCAGAGTTTCATAAACAAGATGCTGAATTCTGTTGGACAATATCCTGTTGAATTAAACACTAAGATTTCAGAAAATCAGATTTGCTGGTTGACTTCTTTCATGGTTGTTCCACAATCTTGAGCTTAATTCTCTTCAATCCATATCTCAATTTGGCACCAAACTGCCATATTTCTGCAAATCTGCACTTTCTGAATTCTTCTTTTCTTATCCTACATATGCCATGAAAAGTAAGCATATCATTTGTTTCCAGCACATTCTTAAAATTCAATTAAGCTTCCCTCAATTGGATACTGCAATCTGAATTCTGATACAAATCTGATACAGAATTTTTTAGCTCTGCACTTCAATTTCTGCAGAATTCCAAAGCTCAATAAAAACTGACATAGCATCAGTTTCCGATTTCCAATCTGTTCAAATGTTTATCAATTACTTCCAGTAACTTCATTAGCATTCCAAAGTGAAATTCATTCTGTACAATTCCAATTTTTCAAGTTCAATACATATCCAGAAATTTGAGAAAGAATTATGCACAAGAAAGACTTCACTTAGCCCTGCAATAATCAGAACTTGAAATTTAAACCTTCCCATTCAGAAACAGCATCACTAATTGGCATAAGTAACTCTCACACAAACAATTCTGATTTTTTTCAGATTTGAGCTAAATTCTTACTTCTCTTGCTTAAGCTTTCTTCATTTTACTTGATACTGTCCAGAGAGTTTGTAAAAGAAGTTGGCACAAATCAAGTTCAGCATTTAGCTTCAGCTTTCCTCTAATTTGCAAACAACCTTTTAATTGGCACAAAGATAAATCATAGAGATGAAGGACTCTTGTCACTTCCATTTCATTCCCGAAAGTCAAAAAGCAACCCTCATGAAGCCATCAGAAATTCTTCAAGCCCTCTAATTTTTGTCCAAAATCCTCCCCCACACTTATAACCTTGTCATCTTGCACAATCTAACTCATCAAGAAAATCATCCGAAACTCTCAATAAAAGATTGACAAGCAAAAAGATTCAAGAATTATAATGCTAGATAAAAATGTTTCAAGAAAATTTTGGAGAAAGAAATGGAAAATATGATGGAACAAAAATGACAAATATCCTTTATTTTCTTGCATACATATGCCATTGTGATTTTGAAAAGAAGCAAAGCAAGTTCTAGAGTTCAATTATTGTAAGCGCATGCCACAAAAAAAAAAAATAATAGAGTATAGGCTTAAAGTGGTCCTCTCTAGGTATTTTTATGCAATCAAGCTCAATCGATCAACATGGAATCCACTACCATTTTAACCAAAATCATGTAAGTAGAGTATCCAATCATGTCAAATGACCTAAAGTTGATGATCAAATTTAAGAGACTTTTACCATCTTAAAAGTATCACTAGAAAAATTCATGGAGAATTTTATTCAAATGACATGCTATGTATACCAAACTAAATGTAAAGTATGAAAGCAAAATGCAAAATGCAAAGTATGAAACTAAAGGAACATATAAAGAATTTATTAGAGAAAAACTAAACACAAAGCAAGAGTTAAAATGCAAAAGCAAGCGAAATTAGAACCAACTCCCCTTTCATTTTCCCAGTGGTTGAAGAAGATCTAACAAAAGAAGCCACCTCAGAAGTGGAGTATTTGTGTTTCCATTCAAATTCTTCTTATTACTAATTTTTCCCTTCTTAGCTTTTTCTGGAGGTCTAAGTCGGTTCAGTTTAAGCACCCACTCCGGAAGCTTGTGTTCTCCTACAACATCAATCAAAGAAAACACCTCCCACACACATGTGGGATAAAAAGAAAATAGTAGAAAATTAGTGTGGGTAAAAGATATTTCAAGAAATGATTCACATCTAATAAAATCAACAATTAGTACCTCTATGAAATTTTCTGAAAAATTACACAAAATACTCACCTTGTCATCTTGAAAGGTACCTGGAGTGGTGATTGTTACCTCCTTATCATCAACTAATGGCTCAAACTCCAATTCTGGTGAATGTTCAACCTCATGTAGTGATTCTTGGGTGCTTGGCTCCATACCACAAGTCCCTACACTTATATCTTCATCATCATCATCAAAGTCAGGTGATCCTTGAGGTAATGCTTCCAGTAAGCATTCCCCTACACTTAAATCATCTTCTGCAACAATACCTGCATCACTCACAACATCTAAAGCAACACTATTAGTAAAATCAAAAGTTTGAACAACTACATCATCATCACAAATTAAACTAGAAAATTCTTGGGAAGAAATAGATGCAGTGTCAGGCCTGACAAGAGCTCCACAATCCATCTCTTCACTAGCTCTTTGTTTTTGTAACTGGTTGATGGATGCTGCAATTTTATCTAACTGAATCTGTATGTTCTGTATCATTGCAAATTGTTGCTCTTGATGCTCTCTCATTTGATGCATAACTTCATTACATTTCCAAACTGACTCTGTAAATTTTTCTTGTACTTCCTCATACCTATTCCGCTGCTCCATAGGTGGGTAGTACTGTCTCTCCCTCCAATCTCCAAAATACTGATAATATGGATCCATGATAAAAAGAATTTCCTGTTCTTACACAAGAACTAGCAAATAAAATCAGAAGACTCAGGAACAAATAAAATCAAACACATAGATATATAATCATGAAAGCAATCAAACAACAAGATTTCTAGGTTTTCCAAAATAAAAACAATCCTAAAATTACTAAACATTGCAAATCATATGTCCCCGGCAACGGCGCCAAAATTTGGTAAGCTCTCAAATTGATGTCACAAATGAATTCCCAAATTAATATTATGATCGAAAACCCACAACTACACAAAGAAATGTTCTAGTATAAGGGCCGAGTCGAATTTGCGAGGTTTATGCTAGAAACAAGCTTGTCTTGGATTAAGAACACTCTTTTTGGGTTTTCTAGTTATAAAATGGGGATTTGGTATTCAAAATAAAATCATAGAACTAGAAATGAATTCAAGAATTTCAATTACCCTACTGCAGAATTAATTCTAAGAACCAAAAGAAACAAAACTTCAACTATTTCTGCACTGATCTATAAAATTGCAAAAATGCAAGTCTGCAGAAATAAACTTACACTAAATGAAACTCAACCTGCTGTAATTATTAAAACCTGCACATTCTGGATTCATCTAAATTAAACTAGAAAACTAATCTTAAGCTACCAGCAATTTAAAAAAAAACTAAATCTGCTTAGCTAACCTAATTTACCTAATGCAGAATCAAAATGCAGAATTTTCAGCTCTGTACATTGCAAAACAGAACTCAACGAAAACTTGTCACACATCTAACTAGTCACACTAGACATTAATTACTCATTTATGAAACTTACTTATAAACTAATGAATAGCTTAAACTAAAACACAGCAGACCCTGTTGTGCTAAACAGAACACGAAAACAAAACTAGGAAGAAAAGAATACAAAAACAGCACAAAAGCAAGAACAGATTCGTTTAGCAATTAAAACTGCAAATAAATCTAATCTATAAACTTTCAGATTCAGAAACAAAAGTGTGTAAACAAGGAAACCCAAGCTAGAAACAAACTGCAAAGAAAATCTAACATCCCTACACCCAAATCTCGGACCAAATTCGTCTTCTCCTTGCCGTCACACAAGGATCTGCAGAGAACACTCCAACAGAAGTCAGATGGTGTCCTTGAACTCGAGACAACTCAGATTAACTTGTATCAACTCACAAAAATACAGCGAGATCAGTTTCTGAAGTGTCACTCTGCTGGGTTCGCTGGCTCTGGAGTCACGAACTGGACGAAGGCTTGAAATGGATGGAAAACTGTCGGAAAAGGGCTCAGAATCACCGGAGGACCACCTCCAAATCTAGCGGAAACAGGGGAATGCCGAGAGAAGACTTCCACCGGCGGAAACACCCACCGGAGGCTCCAGAGAATCGGGATGAACTGCTGTAGAGGTTATCCACCGAGGTTGAAACTTGAAGGGATGATCGGAGAAAGGAAAGGTGGTCGGAATCCTGAAGAAAACTCGCGGGATGCGGCGCTGTGCGCGGAGGAGTCGACGAAGAAGCTCACTGTAGCTTCTCAGATTTAAATCAGTTCTGGATCTGAAATGGACGGTTGAGATGATTCCGGGCTAAATCAACGGTGAAAAGTCATCCAAAATCTGATCCGAAGGTACTGATGTTGATCTAGGGTCTGGATCTACCCTCCCGTAGGTCGGATCGATCAGATCATCATTGGATGGCCCAGATCCGCCTAGTCTTCAATGAACGGCCCAGATTAATTCGGCTTGATGAATGGTTAGATGAACTCAGATCTGGATCAAAACTTCTGGATCTTCATCAATGGCTTAGATCTCCTCCCCATTTAGTTGGATTGGCTAGATCTTCAACGGATGGTCCAGATCTGTCCTATTCTTGATAAACGGCCCATAATGCTTCAAAGCTTTATCTTCTCGTTTGAACTCCTATTCGAGCCAAATTCCAGTCCAAATAGATCCAAATCCAAGATCCTTTGATGCCTACAAAATAAGAATCAAATATTAGCATCAAATAATATAAAAATAAAGTAATTTGCAATTAAGTCCAAAAATACACACAATGCACAAAATGTGATGTAACCATGATTTACACCTATGAAATCAACATCAAACCATGCATATATGAATCAAAATAATGCAGTAAAATCATGGTTATCAGTGAGCCCTATTCCAGATGGTCGAAATCACTCAAGTAAGTGGAACCGGAGCGGAAGACTCATACCAATGCGAGCGGAACCGGAACGGAAGACCAGGACTGAAAGTCAACAAAATATTGACTTCCCAGTTCGAGCACTCGGACCTAGTCCAAGGCGCCCAGACCTAGTTTGGGTGCCTGAACTTGGTATGGGCGCTCGGATCTGAAATCTCAGCCAAACACAAAATGGTGCGTTCCATTGCGACGAGGATAAAGTTTTATCCTCATCCAAGCACCTGGAACTCTTTCAAGCGCCCTAACTAGGGTTATAAATATAGTTCTGATCCAGTAGCTTAGAACAACACTTGTAAACGCTTCTCTTTTGTTCTACTACTTGTTTGTGAGTCGTCAACGCTGTAAGAGGTTTTCTCTGCCTGAAGGAGACTTTGATAGTGAACTTCAACTGCCTTGGATTTTCTATCATCTGATTGCAATCCAAGTAAGTAACTTCTTTTATGCCTCGTCTCTTTCTTTAATTAATCAGTTTCTTGTTATGCAAGTGTTAGTTTAATAAAGTTGTAAAGTTCGAGAAGGGTTTTTGTTTCTATTATTTTTATACACGGACATTCACCCCCCTCTAGCTAACCGCCAAGGAACCAACACGCCGCTCAACTGTTGATGGCGTACACTCTCGAGTTTATAACTATCGTTCGGCTGTGGTCATCGACTCCTGAGTTTATAATCGTTGTTTGACTTTTGTTCTTGTTGACTCATGAGTTTATAGTCGTCGCTCGACTTTTAACTTGACCAAACAACACAAGAGTCTAAGACACTTGGGATTTTTATTTATTGTTCCCCTGCACTTACAAGACATATGTTTATACAATTGTATCTTAATTTAATTACGTACCTCTATCCGACCCTATAGGGATGGAGATGGTTTACGCTCTAGAGCCGCTCAAGCTTTCTCTCGTCTCCATCTTGCAGATAATAAGCTCCCGAGCGGAGCTTCTGAATTGTAGCATCCTCCCCACGGGGCTTCTAATTTGGTGATGTCATCGATCGACTTCACTCTTTTCCATACCAAGTCGTCGACTTGGAACGACCTTAGGATTATCCTTCGATTGTAGCTTTGCTTCATTCACTGCTTATACGCCATGAGCGGGGCAATGACCTTATCTCGTACTTCATCTATCAGGTCGAGCTCCATGAGTCTTCAGTTGACATTTTCATCGTCGTAGAGTTGCACACGGTTAGACTCTACTCTAACTTCCATTGGAACCACTGCTTCACCCCCGTACATCAGCTGGAACTGGGTTATGTCGGTCGCCTCTTTGGGTGTGGTCCGATGAGCCCACAATACATTGGAGAGTTCATTGGTCCAGTTGCCTCCAGCGTGGTCGAACCGAGCTCGTAACCTTCTGAGGATTTCCCTATTGGTGACTTCCGCCTGATCATTACTTTGGGAGTAGCCCATTGACGTGAAAGCCTGTGGATACCATAGCCCTTACATCACTCCTTGAGCCTCCGTCCTATGAACTATCTTACGTTGTTCGAGACGAGCTGGTGAGGGATGCCGAGATGACACAGACTGTTTTTCCATATAAATTTGATAATCATATGCTCGGTTATCTTCACTAGCACCTCAGCTTCCACCCATTTCGAGAAATAATTTACTATCACGAGTAGAAATCTTCGCTGACCGATCGCCATAGGAAATGGTCAAACGATGTCCATACCCCACTGGTCGAACGAACAAGACACTGTGGATGCTTTCATCTCCTCAGTGGGTTAGGGTTAGTGCGAGATATTATGATACTTCTGACATGACAAGTAAGTGGTCACTGTCTGAGCGGCGTCATCTTGCAATGTGGGTTAAAAGTGTTGGAGCAATTTGGGTACTCTAGGTTTTGATGTTTGGGCAAAAGTTTAAGTTAGATTTATTGTTGTATTTGATATACATTGTGAGTGTACAAGATATAGGTACAACAAGGAAAGTCCAAGGGTGATCTTGACAAAGGAGAAAAGTCCAAGGGTGAGTCTTAGTAGTGTAAGTCTGAGCATGTAGTCTTGGCAATGCAAGTCCAAGTGTGACTTGGCAATAGATGAAGTCTCGGAGGCGTAACCTCTTGGCAAAGGAATACTCGACAACAATGATAAGACCGATGGAAGCTCCAGAAGGCAAGGCGTGAAGGATGGAGAGACATCTGAGGGACTCGAGGCTGATGGAGGAGGCTAGAATGCTAGGTCTAGGTTGTGCAGACAAGTCCGAGTGCTGAGAGATTGTACTCGGGGAAGGAAACCCTAGGTTTTAGGATTTACCAGTCGACTAATAAAACCATCAGTCGACTGGTGCAGTCGACTGGACAGCCGACTGGGAGCGAACAGAATGTCTCTGTTTGCTCGGGCAATGTAGAGCAGTTGACTGATAGTTTTACCAGTCGACTGGCATCGAGTCCTTGAGGTGTAACGATCAAGTTTTTACAAAGGGCAGTTAGCTAGTACTTTTACCAGTCAACTGGTATGCGAGTTTTTCCAACCCATAGCCTATATAACTAAGGCTTGGAAGCTTGGTTAAGGTTGACAAAAATAGAAGTGGTTAACCCCTATTAGAGTCTCCCAAGCCCTCGTGTGATCGATGTGCTTGTATTCAAGTGTTTGCGGTGATGTTTCTCCACCAACAAGGAGCTTGAGTTAGCCGGAGGTTTTCCAAGGAGTCATCCACTGATGGATCTGGATCGTCCACCTTACGAATAGCCGTGGAGTACGAGTAAGTGATCTCCGAACCATATTTCATAAATGTGTTATGTTGTTTGTGTTTCTTGTCTTCTACGGTCTAGCTTTTTCTTGTTAGTTTTGTTTTGTATTTCCGCTACATACTAACAAGTGTAGGAAGTAATGATTTGGTTGAGACGCTATTCACCCCTTCTAGCGGACACCAAGGTCCCAACAAAAAGTATCCCACTAACAAGATCTTTCGTAAAAGTGATCTGTCGCCACGATGACTACCGCAGGAGTCTTGATGAAATTCTTGCAAGATGTACTCAATGTCCTCCGATCTGACTCACTTGAGCAGCGGCTTTGAGAAATCTCTTTTATATAACTGGTTTCCAATCAGAGTGAACCGCCCGACCCTTTTTTTCAACAAATGAGTTTCCTCCTGATCGGGTGGTGTGACACTCGATCGGAGAAACTCTATTAATGGCGTCCTCCAGTCGCTCGGAAAGGTTATTCTGTCCGTCATGTCGATGTGTGCCACTAGTGAGACTTGTTCGATCGGCTTATCAATAATAATCGTTGATAACAAACTAGTTAACTTAGCCAGCTTGTCAGCGATTTCGTTGCCTGACCGGAGGATATTCTATATAGCCACTTCTTAGAAACTTGCCTTCAACTTCTCGAAAGCTTCGACGTATAGCTTGAGCTAGACGTTACTTATTTCGAACATGTACAATAGCTACTGAGTTGCCAGTTAAGAATCCGAGTGGGCGAGAACTCTTGTGCCTCCTACATGCTGAGCTGCCTGCAAGCTAGCTATCAGGGTCTCATATTCGGCTTCATTATTTGTAGATTGATAATCCTGCTGTATGGACAATTGCATCCTGTCCTCCCACGCCGATATCAAGAGGATGTTGATCATGCTACCTTGCCGAGTGGATGAACCATCTACATATATCTTCCAAGTCGCACCCGGCTCGGCGCTCTGGACCTCGATGACAAAATCAGCTAAAACCTGAGCCTTGATTGTCGTCCGCAATTGATACTGTATGTCAAACTCGCTTTGTTCGGTGGTTGATTTGATCAGCCGTCTGGATGCTTCTAGGTCAAGGAGAACTCTTCCCAGTGCACTGTTGGTCATCACCATGATCGGATGTGAGAGAAAATATGGACGAAGCCTTCGAGCAGCGAGTACTCGGACGTACGCCATTTTTTTGAGACTGTGTAATGAGATTCTACATCTTTTAATATATGACTTAGAAAATACATCGGATGTTGTTCAGACCCGTTTTGACACACCAATGCCGAGCCAACTGCATGCTCCGTGGATGACAAATAAATCCATAGCGACTCGTCGGCGTTGGGTTTTGCCAATATAGGTAGGGAGGTAAGGTACTCCTTAAGCTCTTTCAGCGCCTTTCGCACTCCGCGTCCCATTGGAACTTCGTCGCGTGACGTAGTACTTTGAAGAATGGGTGACTCTGGTCGGACGATTTGGAGATGAATCTTAATAGTATGGTGATCCATCCGGTCAGTCGTTGGACCTCCTTCAAGTTGCGAGGTGGGGGCATGCCCTGCAATGCCTTCACCTTGCTCGGTTTTGGCTCGATCCCCCATTCGGTGAGGATATAGCCCAGGAAGCGGCCACTCTTTGCTCGAAATAGACACCTGTTCAGATTCATCTTGATTTTGTATGCCCTCAGAGTTCGGCAGGTTTCTTCGATATCTGCGCAAAGGTTAGCGGCTCAGAGAGATTTTATTAAGATGTCATTGACATATACCTCCATGTTATGACCGATCTACTGTCGGAACACCTTGTTCATCAATCTTTGATAACTAGTGTCGGCGCTCTTCAGCCCGAATGATATGACGTTGTAGCAATATGTCTCATTGGTCGTTATAAAAGCTGACCTTCTCTTGATCTTCACGGGTAAGCGACACTTGGTGGTAGCCCTGGTACATGTCGAGCATGCAGATCAGCTCACAACCAGTCGTGGAGTCCACCATTTGATTTATTCGGGGCAGGGGATAGAAGTCCTTCGGGCAGACTTTGTTTAGATCATGGAAGTTGATGCAGACTCATCATTTGTTGGTCGGCTTAGAGACCAGCACAACGTTGGCCAACCAGCTCGGAAATTGTGCTTCACGGATGTGACCAGCATTAAGCAACTTTTCTATCTCCGCTCTGATAATCTGATTTTGCTTCGAGTTGAAGTCCCTCTTCTTCTATATCATTGGCCGAGCGTCTGGTCGGACGTGAAGCTCGTGTTGAGCCACACTTGGCGAGATGCTCGAGAGCCCATGTGTCAACCAGACGAACTGTTGGTTAGTCCTAGGAAAATGTACCGGTTCCACTGTACAAAATTTTTGTACAAGTGTCGAACCTTTCCTTAAATAACCTATTATGTTCTTTAGAAGTTAAATTAAGAATCGCAGACGGAACTTAACATTATTGATTCCAAATTTAACTTATCTGTTCTTAATGGTTTAGATTTGAATCGCAAGCGGAACTTAACACTATTGATTCAAATCTACCTAAGTTATTAATTCCATAAATATTAATTTCCAAAATTGGCTTCCAGGACTGCATGGCGAGGCACATGGCCTTCTTGGATATGGGAGCAACCACCACCGCCTAGGCAAAGCCTTTTAAGGAAAGCTAATATTTATTTCCTTAAATAACTCTAGGTTAACCAAAAAGAACAATCGAATTAAAAATTCTAAAAAGAAGAAAACACAAACTCGAAAAAACTATTTCGAAAACTCTAGAATCATATGTCTCTTGTGTTTGGTATTTCCATAAATAACTATACAAAGAAAACTAGTATGATGCAGAAAACAATTACTAGTTATACCTTTTTTTGTAAGCAAAAATAACCTCTTGATCTTCTATCGTATTCCTCTTCTAACCTCGGACGTTGTGTGGGCAACGATCTTCCGAGACGAGAACCACCAAGCACCTTCTTCTTCCTTCTAGGTTTCGGCCACCAAAATCTCCAAGAGAAGTAGAGGTCCGACCACCACCACCAAGCTCCAAGAGATGCAAGAAACAAAACCTCCTTTCTCTCCTTCATCTCCTAGCTAGAACCGGCCACCATCAAGAGCTCCAAGAGGGGTTGCCGCCGGCCACAAGAAGAAGAGAAGAAGGAGAAGCTAGGGCTGGCCACCAAGGAGGAAAAGAGAGGAGAAGAATAATAGAGTCGTTAACCATGAAGGCACCTCTACCCCTTCTTTTATAATCCTTGGTCTTGGCAAATAAGGAAATTTAAATAAAAAACTTCCTTAATTCTTTTGCCATGAAAAGGAAAATTTATTTAATTAAAAATAATTTTCTCTTCTCTATATACATGGCCGGCCACTTATTTCCCCAAAACTATGAGAGTTTTAATTAAAATAAAAAATTAAAACTTCCTAATTTGTCTCCGGAAATTTATAAAAAATTTCTCCAATAATTTTTCCCTTCACGGTGGTGTGTAAAAAGAAAATTTTATAAATTAAAATCTTTCTTTTAAACATGTGGATAAAAAGAAAGTTATCTCTAAAAATTAAAATCTCTTTTAATCTACAAATAAGGAAAGATATCAAATCTTTTCTTAATCTTTTGTAGAAACTTATAAAAGAGAATATTTAATTTTTAAACTCTCTTTTAAATCATGAACATGTTTTAAAAGGAAAGTTTTCTCAAAATTAAAATCTACCTTTCAATCTACAAATAAGGAAAGATTTCAAATCTTTTCTTAATCTTTTGTAGAAAGCTATAAAAGGAAAGATTTAAATTTTAAACTCTCTTTTAAAACCATGATATCCACATAAGAAATAATTTTAACAAAAAACCTTTTTAATATGATGTGGCCGGCCACCTAAGCTTGGGCTCCAAGCTATTGGCCGGTCACCTTAAGGCTCAACCTTTAGGCTTGACCAGCCCTAAGCTTGAGCTTTAAGCTTGGCTTGGCCGGCCCCTATTGGTTGGGTAAGAAGGTGGGTATGTGGTGGGTATAAATCTCTATATACAAGAGGCTACGATAGGGACCGAGAGGAGGAATTGATTTTGGTCTCCCGATGAAATTAAGCATCCTGTGTTCGCCCCGAACACATAACTTAATTTCATTAATAATAATTTATTCCACTAAAGAACTATTATTGAACTATCGCACCAATCCCAAATTACATTTTGGGCTACTTCTTATTATGAGTGTGTTAGTCTCCCTGTGTTTAAGATAATGAATGCCCACTAATTAAATGAGTTACTGACAACTCACTTAATTAATATCTTAGTCCAAGAGTAGTACCACTCAACCTTATTGTCATGTCGGACTAAGTCCACCTGCAGGGTTTAACATGACAATCCTTATGAGCTCCTCTTGGGGTCATTCTCAACCTAGATTACTAGGACACAGTTTCCTTCTATAATCAACAACACACACTATAAGTAATATCATTTCCCAACTTATCGGGCTTATTGATTTATCGAACTAAATCTCACCCATTGATAAATTAAATAAATAAATATCAAATATATGTGCTTGTTATTATATTAGGATTAAGAGCACACACTTCCATAATAACTGAGGTCTTTGTTCCTTTTATAAAGTCAGTATAAAAAGAAACGCCCTTTAATGGTCCTACTCAATACACTCTAAGTGTACTAGTGTAATTATATAGTCAAGATAAACTAATACCTAATTACACTACGACCTTCCAATGGTTTGTTCCTTTCCATCTTGGTCGTGAGCTACTGTTTATAATTTATAAGGTGCTGATAACATGATCCTCTGTGTGTGACACCACACACCATGTTATCTACAATATAAATTAATTGAACAACTACATTTATCATAAATGTAGACATTTGACCAATGTGATTCTCATTTCTAGATAAATGTTTATACCAAAAGCTAGGCTTTTAGTATACACTCTAACACGAACATATCATGGTTTCGCTTAAGGTAGGTGACCAGCTCTGCCTTCTTCTCCTCTATCAGGTCGGCAATGACAAATGTAGTGGCTTCCGACCGACTAGGATGGATCTGAACATCCGCCTTTTCATCATAGATCAGTGTGGGAAGTTCCTCCATGATGGTGTTCACATCTAAACGCTAGATCTTCTGCGTGGCCCTTGCCTCTGATTTGACCATCTCGACATAGCATCGTCGAGCGGCCAACTGGTCGCCTTTGACTTCGTTCACCTCATTGTCCACTAGGAACTTTATTTTTTGATAGAAGGTAGACATCATAGCTCGGAACTTATTTAGGGTCAGTCGACCCAATATGACATTATAGGCGGATGACTCATCCACAACAATGAAATTTATAGTCCTAGTCCTCTTGAGAGGTTCTTCTCCGAGCGATATAACCAGCTGAGCCTAGACGATCGATAATACTTCATTGCCTGTGAATCCATACAGCGGAGTTGTCATGGGCTGCAACTCGCTCCGGTCGATTTGCAGCTGGTTTAACGTCTTCTTAAAAATTATATTCACCGAGCTACCTATATTAACAAAAGTTCAATGAATAGTATAGTTAGCTATTACTGCCCGGATGATCAAGGCGTCGTTGTGAGGGATCTCCACTCTCTTTGAGCCTTGAGGGTCGAAACTAATCTTTGGTCCCTCGACCTTCTCTTTGCTGCATCCTACAGCATGTATCTCCAGTCGCCGAGCGTGCGACTGCCTTGCTTAGTTGGAATCACCGTTGGTTGGCCGATCAACAATCATTCCGATTTTACCTCGAGTGGCGTTGCTTCAGTTTTCCTCCTCCCGAGCCGAGGGTCTAGTCCGCTCAGCTGAAGCTCGGGCGAGACTTGCATTTCCCCTTTGTTGAGGCTGGCGATGGTGTTGCTCGTCCACCAGTCTCTCTTCTTCTCTTTGTCCGTCCGATCAGTGTCGATGTCGTCCATCGGGAGTTGGTGAGTGACGACGGTATCCTGAGGGAGCCAGTTGGTTGGAAATTGGCCTCAAGTCGTAGCAGTCTCGAGTGTTGTGTGTCGCCGATTGATGGAACGAGCAAAACAACAATGTCCAGGTCCTGCCTTTTGCAGCTTTGGGTCGACCTACTGCTACGTGCTGCACGACATGTGTTATGGGCTCCTGGTGCGACTGCGTTACTCCTAATCGGGGACCTTTTGGTGGTTGATGATTGGTGGTCGACCATTGTTCAGGGGGGAGCAGTATGCTCGGTAGGCGCTTCCTTCCTTCGCGCCGCTTGGGCTTCCTCCACGTTTATTTATTCGGTGGCACGATAGAGCAGGTGGTCGAAGTCTTTTGACGACCTCCGGATCAGTGAGCGGAAGAATTCCCCTTCAATAAGCCCCTGGGAGAAGACACTTAATTATCAATATCTCCGAGGAAACCGATGGAATATCCATGACCACCTTATTGAACTGCTTGATGTAGGCCCTCATTACCTCCTTAGACCCTTGCTTTACCGTGAATAAATTAACGCTCGTCTTATGGTGACGACGACTGCTAGTAAAATGATGCAGGAATGCTGCTCGGAAGTCTTTGAAGTTATGGATTGATTTGATTGGCAGTTGCCTGAACCAGCGTTGTGCTAATCCTGAAAGGGTGGTGAGAAAGACCCGACACTTCACTCTGTTGGTATACTGATGGAGTGTGACCACGTTATTGAACTTGGTCAGGTGGTCATCTTGATCGGTCGTTCCATTGTATTTTCCGATCGTCAATGAGGTGTAATGTCAGGATAGTGGGTCATCTAGAATCCACTGAGTGAACTTCTTGTTGATCCGCCTGTTGACCATGCCCATGCCTTGTTGTCAGCCTCATTACCTCCCAAAGGGATATTAAGAGATACGAGAATGGTCCCACTGTTCGACTGAGTGGTGGTAGCCGGTCGGTCGAGACTCCTCCGCTCGGCCGAGTGTTAAGGTTGTCGGGTGTTGAGCAGGGGATGACCATCAGGCGACCTCCGACCGCCCGCTTCGACCCAATCTATAATCTCCTGATTTACTTTTTTTTAATGATCCGACCATAATTGAGAGTCGATCCTCCCTTAATCCATGTTTTTAACCAGGGGATATGCTATTTTGATTTGTTATAAAAAGGACGTCCAATTTATATTATTTATCAAATTAACCCCTTTATGTAACATTATCAAATTAACCCCTTTCTCTACATGTTACAGTAATCCTTTAACTTTGCTAAATCAATATACCTTTTTCGTTTTATCTCTTATGCTATGTTTACTCTAGAGTATGGATGAGGAAAGGAAAGGAATCAACGATAGAAAGTTATCTTTGGAGGAAGAGAAAAGAACGGGTGAAGAAATCTTTTCCTTTGCACACTTGTTTACCTTGATAGAGGAAGGTGAGTACTTATGATGTAATTTTGTAAATAAAAAAGGGTGCATGCGTCAATTTTTTGATATATAGTGTAATTTTATGAGTTAAAAAAGCTACATGCGTCATTTTTTTGATATATAGTGTAATTTTGTGAATGTAAAAGGGGTACATGCATCATTTTTTTTTCCATCCGCTGTTTTCCGTCCAATTTTGAGGTGATCGATTTTGGCTCCAAAATTATCCGCTGATGGATTGCGTTACTTTTTCTTCGGAAATTTTTTATAAAGTAAATGACAGAAACTTTTTCACCGTGGAAACTTTTCCTTAATTTTATTTTTCACTCTTCCAAGTAAACAGAGCCTTAGTAAACGCTGATGATAACAGATCGGATAAAACGGTGCAAAAACGGCAATAAAAAAACTCCTTAAATGTTTCAACATATAACGCATCTCTTTCCCTAACGTGGGCATGCACCTCTCGATTCCTGACGTCGGATTGCAACCCAAATTTGGGGGGAAACCCTAGCCTTTATCCGAGGTCTTGACTCCGCCTCCGGATCGACCCCTTGGCGGATTACCGCAGCGAGACATGGAGGGGGAGTGTCGAGTTTCAGTCGAATTGGAGGGTTTTGTGGGATCGAGTAGATGAAGGATCCTACCGATCGAACGAAGATCGTGGTTCGGCGTCAGGAATGAAGAAGCAGGCAAGCGTGACGGTGTTGTTCCTCCGCCGCTCAGCATCAATTGGTTTCTTTCTCTGAACTGGCCTGGAAAAGTGGAACCCTAACTTCGAACCTTTGTCATCTCTGGTGCCGCTGGAATTTCTCCTTGAAGTTATTTGATGCCAACATGATTGCTGTAAATTTCTTCACGTTATTACCAGTGCAAAGTTCATTTTTTTTCTAGCTAAATATCAATATAGATCGATGCCCAACCTCTTTGCTTTTGGCATATTTAGTCATGCAATGCTTCGAAGAGGACTCCTATCTCTTGGGTATGGCAGCAATATATCCTGGAGCAGTGCATACTTGAATAGAGATGGATCATATCCCAATTTGGTTTCCACTGTCTTCCAGAAGCGCTGGATGACAAGGCATCGAAGGGTACAAGATAGGAGCAAGAAGAAGAGAGTGCATGACCTCGAGATTGCCACAGAATGCTGGAAGGTCGTTTCAAAAATTTTAACCATAATGGAGGTGTTGAGGAAAGAACCAGAACAAGTAATCCCGCTAAAATTGTTGGAGCGGTATAGGCAGCATATCAATCTAAGTAAGCAGCACAAGGTTGAGGACTTCATCCGCAAATCTCCTAAGCTGTTTGAGCTCTACAGGGACACAAAGGGGGTAGTCTGGTGTGGATTCACAGAAAAAGCTGAGGATCTTCTTGAACAAGAGGCTAGACTTCTGGAAGACCACTCGCAGAAGAATGTCGAGTACGTTACGAGGCTTCTCATGATGTCTGTCGATAAAAGGCTTCATGTGAATAAGATAGCAAATTTTAGGAGAGATATGGGCCTTCCTTATGATTTTAGGCAAACGTGGATTCATATGTTTCCTGAACACTTCAAAGTTGTGAGAGTAGAAGATGATGAATACTTGCAACTAATGTCCTGGAACCCTTCATGGGCAGTTACAGAGTTAGAGAAGAAAGCTATGGCAGCAGGAGTTATCGCAGAGCTTCAACCTGAACCTGGAGTTCTCTCCCTTCCTTTTCCTTTGAAATTTCCACGATATTATAAAGTTTTTAGATATGGTGAACAGATTGAGCATTTTCAGAAGAGGAATTATTTGTCACCATATGCCGATGCCACAGGACTAATGCCTGGTTCACAGGAGTTTGATAAAAGGGCAGTGGCTATTATGCATGAGATATTGAGTTTTACCATAGAAAAGAGACTTGTTACCGATCATCTCACTCACTTCCGGCGTGAATTTGTAATGCCTCAAAAACTAATGCGACTTTTGCTTAAGCATTGTGGCATATTTTATGTTTCTGAAAAGGGGAAGCGGTTTAGTGTCTTTCTGACGGAAGCGTATGATTGTTCGGAGTTGATAGATAAATGTTCTATAGTGCAGTGGAAGGAGAAGGTTCTCAAACTTACTGGATATAGAGGAAGAAGAAAGAAAATCAAGACTTACGAGTCTTCTGATTTTGAGAATGATTTGATTGATAGAAACCATGACAAGGAAATTGCATTTGTAGAGGTTGAACATGACGAAAGTGTAGATGCAATTGACGATATTTTCATAACAGATGAATCTGAAATGGACATTAGAGAAGTATATGATGCATATGAAGATTGAACCTTCGATGTCAGGTTTGATCAATGGTAGTTAAGAATTTTAGCCTATACTTTTAGCTTTGCAGACTTCACAAAATTGTGACTCTTATCTTCTAACTTCTGCTTGTTGTTCATCTTGTTGTTCTCCAAAATCATCTCATACACTGTTTCATGTGAATTTTTTGTGTGTGATAACTTATTTCACATCATTGTATTCAGAGTTTTGGACACATTTTCCTTTTTTAAGCTAAAGCTGTATTTCTGAATCCAAGTAGGAGATAGTATTACTTGATATTCCTTTTTCATTTTTTGAATTGAAGATGTCATTCCATCTTTTTAAGTAAAATATCTTGCAGGATTAGGTCAATTGCTTGCTTTTAAGTAAAAATGTCTGATCTAGCTAACCCTTAATCTTCCTTTGGTTTTGTTTTGATGTTTTGATATTCTTAGTTATAATGTTAAGCTTTGTCTGCTTTGTTTTCTTTTGAGCTATACAGATAAATACAAATGTGGAAGACATAAAGATCACCAAAAGTGTCGATTATCTGATTGTTCAGTGTAATTAGCTAGTTAATATATCTTTCAATTTGATTCTATGGACTACTGTGAAGCCGTTGGAACAAGATTTACTTTTTCCAGTCTCTTGTTTGAATCTCTAGCTTTATCTACATTGAGTCAAGCGAGGGCACCTATCTTTTTTTTTTAGTAATTCAAGTATTCGGGTTTTATTCAACTAATTCTAAAAATAGATGGTTTTCTTTCAATTCGTCTATTGAGTAAATTCTTTAGGATAGTATCCTATTTTAAATTTAAATTTTGATCTTATTATTATTCCTTTGAGTGTTTCATTGTGTGACTGGTGAAGGGCAACCTTCTTCTTTCTCAGGGCATGAAGTAAAATCTAAGCCAGTTCATGACTGAGTTCACCTCATTCAACCATTATGATTTCACAAGATCTAACAAAATCCAAGTCTAGAATAGAAGAGTTTAAATCTGAAGAGATTAAACCATAAAAAAAGTGTCCGAACATCATATCAAAATCTGGCGATTGATATTAGTGTTCACTGACATCGCCGGCCATCTCAAGAATCAGAGACCACAGTAGTGGTGGCGGCACAGTCGAATCCGCACCGGCAGCGCGGGCCTACATAGGAATAGAGCTCATCCGTGCTCCTCGCCGCCACATTGATCCCGAACCAGAGGAAGAGGAAACCCCTCTCAGGTTGGTCCACGACCCCGACCGGGCCGGTGATCTTCTTTTGGTAACTCAACAAGTAGCCTCCGTCGGAGACCTTGAGCTTGCAATCGCCGCTGAGGTACACCTCAAAGCTCCCATCTGGATGCAGGATGTAGCTCTGCACGCCTGTGGGAGGATCCCCGGTGGGAAATCGTACTTCTCCAGCATCTCGTAGGCGGTCGGCTTGTCGTCGTAGGAAACTGGGGTCTCAGCTAGCGACGGTGCGAGGAGCAGAAAAAGGAGAAGGAAAAAAACTGCTCCGCGGATAGAAACGCCAAAAAGATGGAATTTTGAGGGCGAATCCATGGTAGGATTAGGAATTTATGGGGAAGGAGCCGCCAAAGCTTATATCGAAGAGGAAAAAGCAGGCGAAGAGAAGGAATTATATTTGTTCCAGAGATCTTGGGTGCTTATATCGACTTTGGCTTCTTTCTCATCTTCTTCATTCAAATCAACTCAAAACCTTCTGTATTTTTTTTTTTGGTTGAGAATTGAGATAGTTTAAGACGCAATTGTAAGAATTTGATCTTCATTGGGGCAAATTGAGACTGATCTGGCGATAAAGGGGCCATCAAACAGTCAAAGATAGAGATAGTAGTTGATGTGAAAATCAGAGTTAAGGTGATCAACAATGGTCAATGGTGATCAACGGTTCCATCAAAGATCGCTTAGCGGAAAGCGACGCTAACTGTCGATCGAGCATGAATTATTCGATCTGCTAGGTGGCTTGTCTGAGCAGATCGTCCGTTTGGCCAGGAGCACTACGGTAAGAACATCATACGCTCATTACGGATCGGAGAAATGCTAAGACAACCGAAGCGCTTATCCGGTTGGGCGGAAACAATCTACTGCACCAAGTCATTGTGGGGAAAAGCAGTAAAGGTCGACCGAGCAGAGGAGTCCTGATTGAGCTGCTACCCTCGCTCGGTCGAACAATGAGACTATTCCCGTATCTCTTAATATCCCTTTGGGAGGTAATTCTGCTAACAATAGGGTATGATCAACAGATGGATCGTACGACGGAAATTTCTACTGTCTTGTCAGGAATTTATGTCATGTTAAAGTATGGTGTCAGATACACTTTTCTGATATGTCCTTTCATAGGATAGTTTGGAGAACGTGTCCATGCTTTGAGGAGCATGCACGTCGTCCACTATAACACTATTTAAAAAGGGGGGGGGTTCATGCACCGGCGGAGATACGCGTTATTTACTATTCACACTTGTGCTTTCACTGCTGCTCCGCTTTCTTCTACTACTTCGGTGACTGACTTGAGCGTCGAAGGGCTAATGCTAGGGACCCCTTCCATGGTCTGACACTAATGTTTCTTGTGTTACAAAGCGGAGCGGAGTCTACATGCAGTCAACCAAAAAGTCATATCCCCAGCTAGTCTTCTTCATGATTTTCAGACAGGATCATATTGGCGTCATCAGCGGGGCAATGTAGGAACGTAGCCTGTATCCGAAACGTAGAGATGGAGGATGTTGGATGACTCACGACGGTGACATTGACACATGAGGAATTGGATATGTTGATACAAGCCCGGGTAGCTAAGATGGTGGAGCAACAACAACAACAAGCGATGACCGAACACTAGGTACATGAACCCGCAGCATCAGCAGCAGGGCAACAGGCTGGAAATTGAGACCGAGCGGAACATGTCTCCGTTTGAGGACAGAATAAGAGGTCGATCGGCACATACGAGGACGCGCCCAATACGGCAATCCCCTTTCATCGAGCGTTGTTCTAGACTCCATCGGAGGAACACGACCGAGTAGACAGGGAGCCAGGATCCTCTTTAGACGATGCGTTCGTTCAGGATGCGCGGAAAGGAAAAGCACCAAGAAACGATGATTCGTCCTAACGGAGCAACAAATAGTTCTTTTAGGGGGTTATCGACGATCCACTACCCCGACATTACACCCCATTGACGATCAGGAAATACAATGGAACGACCGATCCGGATAACCACCTGACCAAGTTCGTTAACACGGCCACACTCCATCAGTACACTGACGGAATGAAGTGCCGGGTCTTCCTCACCACCCGTTCAGGATCAGCGCAACGCTGGTTCAGGCAACTGCCGATCGGATCAATCCACAACTTCAAGGACTTCCGAGCAACATTCCTGCATCATTTTGCTAGTAGTCGTCGTCACTAGAAGACGTGTTAATTTATTCACGTTAAAGCAAGGGCCTAAAGAGGCACTAAGGGCCTACATCAAGCGGTTCAACAAGGTGGCCATGGATATTCCATCGGTCTTCTCGGAGATATTGGTAAGTGCCTTCTCCCAGGGGCTTACCGAAGGGGAATTCTTCCGCTCACTCATCCGGAGGCCACTAAAAGACTTCGACCACCTGCTCAGGTGTGCCATTGAATACATAAACATGCAGGAAGCCCAAGCCGCGCGAATGAAGGAAGCGTCTGTCGAGCATACTACTCCCCCTGAACGGTGGTCGACCACCAATCACCAATCACCAAAAGGTTCTCGATCGGGAGTAGCACAGCCGCACCAAGAGCTCAGAACATATGTCGTGCAGCACGTAGAAGCAGGTCGACCCAAAGCTGCAAAAGGCAGGACCTAGACGTCGTTGTTTTGCTTGTTCCATCAATCGACGACGCACAACACTCGAGACTGCTATGACTTGAGGTCGATTTCCAGCCAACCAGCTCCTCCAGGATATCGTCATTGCTCACCAACTCTCGATCGATGACATCGACATCAGTTAGACGGACAAAGAGAAGAAGAGAGATCGTCAGATGAGCAGCGCCATCGCCAGCCTCAACAAAGGGGAAATGCAAGTCCTGCCTGAGCTTCGGCTGAGTAGACTGGACTCTCGACTCGGGAGGAGGAAAACTGAAGCAACGCCGCTTGGGGCGAAATTTGAATAATCGCTGGTGGGTCAACCGACGGTGATTTCAACCAAGCAAGGAAGTCACACACCCAACGACTGGAGATACATATTGTAGGATGCAGCAAAGAGAAGGTCGAGAGACCAGAGATCAATTTCGGGCCTCGAGACTTAGAAGGAGTGGAGATCCTTCACGATGATGCCTTGATCATCCGGGCGATAATAGCTAACTATACTATTCACCTAACTTTTATTAATACAGGTAGCTCAGTGAATATAATTTTTAAGAAGGCATTCGACCAGCTGCAAATCGACCAGAGCGAGTTGCTGGCCATGATAACCCCGCTGTATGAGTTCACAGGCAATGAAGTATTGCTGTTCGGCCAGGCTCGGCTGGTCATATCACTCGGAGAAGAGCCTCTCAAAAAGACTCGGACCACAAATTTCATTGTAATGGATGCGCCGTTCGCCTACAATGTCATATTGGGCAGACTGGCTCTAAATGAGTTCCGAGCTGTGGTATCTACCTTCTGTCTAAAAATAAAGTTCCTAGTGGACAATGAGGTGGGCGAACCAGTTAGCCGCTCGACGGTGCTATGTCGAGATGGTCAAATCAGATGCAAGGGCCGCGCGGAAGATCTAGCGTTTGAAGGTGAACATCATCATGGAGAAACCTCCCGCGCTGATCTACAATGAAAAGAAGGATGTTCAAATCCATCCGAGTTGGTCGGAAGCCACTACATTTGTCGCATCGACCTGATAGAGGAGAAGAAGGCAGAGCTGGTCGCCTGCCTTAGGCGAAACCATGATGTGTTCGCTTGGTCGACACACAAGCTCCCTAGCATCTCGCCAAGCATGGCTCAGCACAAGCTTCATGTTCGATCGGACGCTCGTCCAGTGAAATAGAAAAAGAGGGACTTCAGCTCGAAGCAAAATCAGATCATCCGAGTGGATATAGAAAAGTTGCTTGAAGTTGGTCACATTCGTGAGGTACAATGTAAAATACGGCAACAATGTCAACAAAAACTAAATAAATAATAAGGTTAAATAGAGGAATAACCTTAGCGGAATTTTTCGAAATTTTTAAAAAATTTCTGGAAATTTATCGGAGGTCGTATGGTGTAGGTTACGGGGATAAATTTGGGCCACGGGAAAGCCTGTTTGGGCTACCCCATTTAAATGAGGAAATGTTTGATTTTTATATTTTCTCTTTTCTTTTTCTTTTGTTTTTCTCTCTTTTCCTTGCGTTTCTGCCCGTGCCCTAAGCCCCAACGCCAACCCTTCGCCGTGTTCTCCTTCTCTTCTTCTCCTCTTCGCCTTCTCGTACCGACGCCGCCTCACACCGTTTCCCCTTCCCCGAGTAGAAACCCCGTTAGCCAAGGGAATACACGAAGCCTCGCATCTTCCTCTTTGCCTTTGCCCGATTTCGCTCCTTTGCCCTAGAGCTCGAGTCACCGTCGGTCGAGACTTCCCTCTGCCCTAGCTTCGATCGAGTTCTCGCCTTCCCGATCCGAGGCACGGCGCTCGATGCCCTAGCTTGAAGTCGCCGTAACCTTTTCTTCCAGGGCATCCAAGCTTTTGGGATGTGCCCTAGAGTCGTCGTCGAGCCTTCTCCTTCCGGTCCGGCACAGTGGTGGTGCCATCTTTCCTCTTGTGTCGTGCCCTAGATTTAGGCCCACAGCCACCCGATCATCGAAGTGTGATCCGCTGCAGAGCTCTCTAGGGGTTGTCGCTGTGCCCTAGCACGGTCGTTGATTCTGCCTTTTTCTCTCTGGTCGTGGTGATCTTGGAGGTAGGTACACTTCCTAGTGGTGATTTGGGTATCTGATCTCAGTATTGTGTTGATTGGGTGCTTGGTTGGTTGGGAGGCAGTGGGTGCAATGGATTCAGGTCGCCTCTGTCGTCGACACGAGATAGCTGCCTTTGCCAGATCCGTGAGCAGCACCGGCGTGTGAAGCGGAGGAGGTAATGGAAACTATTTTATGCTAGAATTGTAGGTTTTCAGTTACTCTTCCTTAGTCTGATTGCTTACTTATTTCTAGCAGCAATCAGTTCCCAGTGTTCCAGCACAAATCACGGCTGTGAAGTGAGGTAAGGGTAGCTAATTGATCTATGTTGTCGATCATGGTTTGAATTGGATGTTGTAATTAGTTGATCATGTGTAGATTGATTAGATTTAGAATTAATCTAATGGAATGATTAGGGTTAAGGCAATTAACCCTAGTTAACCGTTGGATTTAATTTAGGTAGGCAAATGGTTATGTTGATTAGGGTTTTTCCTAATTTAGTCTTGGGGATTTTATTTAGCTATTTAATTCTTATGAATTTTAGCTAAATAAAAATATATATTGATCGATGCAGGACTCTGATTCGAGACGAGCGTCTCGACGTCGGATTTGGCTTGATTGGATCTTCTATTTGAGGCGGGTACCCTGACTTATCTCTTTTGATATGTCATGTTGATATGCTCAGTAGATTTTTAACAAATAGTATTAATTATGTTTATATCTGCATCGGTATGCCACTATTTGTTTCCGAGCCTGCTTTGTTTGTTACCTATTTAGCATTCATGCCCCTGTTTATTCTTTATGTTATAGAGGTAGTGACATACCATGCCTTATGATATACTGGACTAGTTAGATACCATACCTGACCTGTGTACCTAGATCATATTATTTGATCCACGTATTTTGGTAATGTTTTATGGAGGTAGATATGGTCAGGATCTTCATGCATAGTGTCATGCACCATCTCGCATGATTGCATGCTGAGCGATTGGCAAGTCCATTATTGTTGAGCACATCGCCAGTTACATGGATCTGCAAGCACAACCACTCATGGGTTAGTGGTATATCAGGCAGGGTGTGTGACATTTATGCTCTGTTAGGCTCCGCTAGTCCACTCATGGGTAGTGGTGACGCAACGTGGTAGCCGACAGACAGTTTTGCTCTGTTTGGCTCCGTTGGTCCGCTCATGGGTAGTGTGACGCAGCGTGGTAGCCGACAGGGATCCCTCCTCTAGACTGGTTCAGGGAGATGAGAGCATTGAGCTCCCCCACTTATGATTTGGGATAGGAGGATAAGTGTACTCCGACAGCATCCCGTCCACTCAGTCACTCATCAGGAGTAGTGATGGCAGAGTGCACGGTTGTCATAGCCCTACCCACTCGGTTTCACCATCGCATGTAAGATGGCTGACTGACGTCAGGGGTGACCATGTCATTGGCATCATATGCATGATTGCATTTATTACTTGTGTTTGCTGTACTTATTTGCTGTATATTGGATGGATGCATATGATTGACATGTATACAACGGCATGTTATTTTCGGTCTGACGACCTATCCTGATAGGAGGTCTTGGTGAATACAACTTCTTCTTTTTTTCTTTCAGTTTTGCATTGTATATTATCTTAGGAGACTGTACGCATATTTATTACTATTAGTTTTAGTTTGCTATGCATGCCAACTTGGTATCCGCTGAGGAGTTGACTCTTGCTAGTCCCCCATCACTTCGTGTCGCGATGATTTTTGGTTTACGGACTTGGGTTCCTTGTTTGTCTTGATATACTATGTTGATTTATATACTTGTGATGTTGGATTGTACTCGAGGATTTTATCGACTTCTGGTATACTGCATTTGTTTTTCCGCTGCATTGTTTTTCTCTGTTGTGTTTTGTGTTTTGTGTTTTTCGTTGTGTAGTGGAGTAGGTGGTTTTCAAATATAAACTGCGTGGTTGTGTCAGCCAGAGGCTGAAATATATAAACAGCGTGGTTGTTTAGTTGTATTTTATTATTATTGTTCCAGCCGTGTTGGCCGAGGTATATGTGGTCCAGAGGGCATTGTAGTAGAAGTTTTATATTGTCATCCGTAAAGGGGAGATGCTGCCGAAATTTCTTCTGGCAGGGACTACCTGGGGCGTGACATACAATTTCCGAGCCAGTTGGCTAACATTGTACTGGTCTCTAAGTTGGGCAACAAGTGGCGAGTTTGCATCGACTTCCGCAATCTAAACAAAGCTTGCCCGAAGGACTTCTATCCCCTACCCCGAATAGATCAAATGGTGGACTCTACGACATGTTGTGAGCCGATCTACATGCTCGCGCGTACCAGGGCTACCATCAAGTGTTGCTCGCCCGTGAAGATCAAAAGAAGGTCAGCTTTATCACGGCCGATGGGACATATTGCTACAACATTATGCCGTTCAGACTGAAGAGTGCCGGCGCTACTTATCAAAGATTGATGAACAAGGTGTTCATGTAGGAGATCGGTGGCTGGCTAAAAGGGGAGTTGGATAGCTAGGTCACCCCCAATTTAATTGCTTCTCTACAAAACGTTAGTGTGCAAGCAAAAATACAAAAACTAAAGCAGTGAAGGCAAACAAGAATACAAACGCTAACACGATTCCTTTACGTGGTTAGGAGATTGTTTGGTCCTACTCCACGGCTTGTCCTTGAGGTGGACGAACCCTTAATCCTTCGGTGGATTAGTCCCCGGCAATCTTCGGCTAGATCTTACTCCTTATCGGTGGAGTACAACCTCTCACAAAGCTCTCTTCCTCATACAAGATGGAACTTAGGTTTAGGAGGAAGAGAAAGACTTGGAAGCTTTGGGCAAAGACTTAGGAGTTATTCAACAAGCATGAGTAACCTCCTTCATGCTCCAAAGCTACCTATAAATAAGAGGAGAAAGTTTATCATCATATCATCTCAGCACCAGTCGACTGGTACTTCCATCAATCGACTGCTGCAACAGTTGGACACAACCAACAACTACTTGGCAGAATTAGGGTTTCTGCCAATGGTCGCCAACGGTCACTTACCAGTCGACTGGTCACTGCTGGTTGAGCAAACAGAATACTTTTGTTCACTCCCAGTCGACTGCAACTTCCATCAGTCGACTTGTCCCGGTTACACACTCACACTCATCCTTTCCGGAGTCGCCCTTAAAACCCTCTTCCTAAGTCTTCGTCCCTCATATGCACCCGAGCCCACGGCTCCTCTCCGTGTCATCCTTCACGTTGTCTTGAAGTCCGCTTCCTTTGGCTTCACTCTGTTGCTCCTCATCCGGCGGTCCCTCGGATGTCTCCCACACCATCCTTTACCGACTCAAGGATCCGAGCCCTTGGATGAGCTTCCCAAACTTGGCCGTACCAAATTCCTCATGTGTTTCACCAAGTTCTGTAAGACTCAAATACATATCAAACACATATGAAAGTCTAACTTAAACTCTTTGACACACACATCAAAACTTTGATCGTACTGATCAAACTTAGGTCGATTGCATCAATAATCTTCCCTTTTTTGATGTGTGGTAATATGTTTAAGTTAGGCATAAATATTAACTTTGAAAATTACAAGAAATATGTAAATATGAAGCATAAAACCCAAGCTTCCCCTTAACATATGCTCTCAACCTTAATTTTCAAGTTTTGCACACAAGTAGGTTTCTAACTTAAACCTACCCATTTCTCCCCCTTTGACACCAGCAAAAAGATTATACCAAACAATCATGTATACCATGGTATCAAATGTAGACTAAACGAACCACAACCAGCTTTTGAAAATGCTGGAAATATGTACCAATCAACTGCAAATTGTTGCAGTCGATTGGCACTTGTCAATCTAAATTCCAACATTCTGAAGCCAACTTCAGAAATACATAAAAAATTCTAGAAAATTCAAAAAAATCATGAAATTTTGAAAACATATTTCTTTTGAGGTCCTCTAACTAGGAAATATATTTTCATGAAAAGTCAATGTATTTTTGAAATTTTGACCAAAACTCAGAAACCTTGAAAATATGTAATTATGTATCAATTTGAAACCTAGTTTTGCAAGCATATGTTTCAAAATAGCTATACCACAGTAAATAAATCATAGAATTATTTTCAAAACATTTAAAATATTCAACTATGATATATGGGCAAGATGTCCATTAATTAAACATTTGCTTTCCCCATAGTTGGTCTATGATTACTAAAAATTTGATACATTTCATAATTTATCAAAATGACATAAGCATAAGTGAATTATAAGTATCATCCTATCATCTCACATTCATGTCTAAAATGATAAAGCAAATCATGATTATAGTCCATTGTGAGATGAATATAAGGTAACCTATACTTAGCCCTTTTTGTCATGAATTTCTATCAAGGCTAAGTGTTCCCCCTTTAGGTCTTTGTCAACCATTTATGGAAAATTTTGAATTATGGCTTCCATGGTTGACTAATCCAAAATCCTCTAATCCTTGATGATTGATTTTGGTACCCAATAGAAGTTCTTCCTAATTGAGTTTACCAAATACTCTTTGGGAATCCATTTTCTATCTATGGTCTTTGTCTTGGATTGCCCCCTAGTAATTAGACAATGATAGGCTTTTTCATCGTCGGATTCCTTATAACCTAACCCTTTTTTCTTAAAACTTGCCTTTTGACTCCCAATGATCATATTTAGGGTCTTAGAGCCAATGGTGAATTTTTCAAGGGCTTTGGTAAGGTATTCTACCTTTTCCCTTAATTCCTTATTTTCTTCTTCTAAACATGAATCATTTGAACTAGAAGAAGCATGCATACTAGAGGAATTGCTTAACTTAGAGGACATGGATTCTAATTTTTCTTCAAGCATACAAATATCATGTTCAAAGATTTGTTTTTCCTCTTTGCTTTGAACAAATCATCATTTGTACTTGAAATGATTTTAATTAAAACATGATGGGGAAGATTATGTACCTCACTTACCGAGACGTCCGAATCCGATGTTTGCACTCCCCCTTCACTTGAGCTCCCTTCTTCATCTTCACTTGAGCTCCTTCCTTCTCCTTTGGATGAAGTGGATGCAACATCATCAATTCCCATTAGCGCAAAATGGGAGACATGGTGTTCTTCTTCCTCCGATGATGCTGGATCATCCAATGTTACCTTTAGGTTTTTAACCTTCTTCCCCTTTTCTTTTGTCTTCTTCTTTTCTTCCTTCTTCTTTCTTCTTCAAGAGAGGACATGTATCCCTCATGCGTCCTTCTTCTTGACAATTATAGCAAATGATCCTCCTAGTTCTACTCTTACTTCTTGAGCTTTTCCTACCATGGGATTTGTTAGTAGAAAAAGTTTTAAGAGCTTTTCTCATCTTCCTTACCATATATGTCTCTTGATCGCTATCCACTGAGGTACTTGACTCCTCGGAATCGGATGATGGTGGAGATGGAGATTTCTGTTGGTGCAACCTTAAGTCAAGGTTGACCTGGTTGACCTGACTCGAGTTGTATTTTGATGTTTGACGAGAATAGAAAAGTTCTATTATGATGTTTGACGAAAATAGAAAAGTTCTATTATGATGTTTGACGAGAGTAGAAAAGTTGTATTCTGATGTTTGGCAGAATACAAACTTGGGAGATTGTGGGTGCAATCTTTGGTCAAGGTTGACCTGGTTGACCCGAGGTGAGTCGACCTGATTCGGGAAATCCTGGTGAGTGAAGCCAGGTGAAAGTCCTGGTGAGTGAAGCCAGGCAAAGGAAAAGTCCTAGTGAGTGAAGCTAGGCAGTTTGGAAGTCCTGGTGAGTGAAGCTAGGCAGTTGGAAAGTCCTGGTGAGTGAAGCCAGGCAGTTGGAAAGTCCTGGTGAGTGAAGCCAGGCAAGGGAAAGTCCTGGTAAGTGAAGCCAGACAGTTGGAAAGTCCTGGTGAGTGAAGTAAGGCAAGGGAAATCCAGATAGGTCAAGGTTGACCAGACATCTGGTGAAAAGTCCAAGTATGGAGACTTGGCACGGAAAAGTTCAAGTATGGAGACTTGGCACGAGAAAAGTCCAAGTATGGAGACTTGGCACGGAAAAGTCCAAGCAGGGAGCTTGGCACGGGAAAAGTCCAGGTATGGAGACTTGGCACGGAGAAGTCCAAGCAGGGAGCTTGGCACGGGAGAAGTTCAAGTATGGAAGCTTGGCATGGGAAGTCAGTCAGAGAGGGCTCGGTAGCTTGGTAGCTCGGTAGCTCGGTAGCTTGAGGGCTCGGTAGCTCGGTAGCTCGGTAGCTTTGACTAGTCAGAGAGGGCTCGGTAGCTCGTTCTCAGGACCAGGTAGGGTTTAGGGCTGGGAGCTCTAAACCTGGATCAGTCTGATGACCGATCCAGTGATACGCTGGTTGACTGATCAGTCTGGTGACCGATCAGTAACAAAACAGTGTGTTTCTATGAATTACCTGATCGGTCTGATGACCGATCAGTAATCATACAGAAGCGAAGAAGATCGGGAAAAGAAAGAGGGGGATCGGTCTGTGGACCGATCCACCTGAGTCCTGATCGGTCCACAGACCGATCAGCATCATCTCAGACTGATCAGGCGGTCTGGGGACCGATCAGCATAGGTCCTGATCGGTCCCAAGACCGATCAGGGTGGAGCCTGATCGGTCCAGCTCTAGCCGTTGAGTCACAACGGCTAGATTTCTGCTATCTTCTGCCTTCTTTGCAGGTTCGCAGGTTCAGGGATATAAAGAGGTCAAGTGCCTCTACAGTAATTAGTTGCTTCTCACACTTCTTCCTGGTTCCTTCTGCTCTTACTGAGCTTTGCTGAGCTCATACTTCTTGAAGCTTCGAGTGAGCTTCCTTCGGCTGGTTCAGCTGCTGTTGGGCATCCGTGAAGTTGTTGCTTCATCAACGGACTCCCGTCGACGAGAAGGCAAAGTGTTTTTACATTCGTATTGCTTTTTGTTTCTTGCTTTCTTTCTTGTACTCCTATCTTGCTGTTGCAAGAGATTGTGGCGAGGTTTCTCCACCCAGAAGGAGTTCATATTAGCCGGTTATCCGGGGTCTCATCCACCGACGGATTGATAGGCTTCGTCCACCTTACGGACACGCCGAGGAGTAGGAGTATCATCTCTGAACCTCGTTACATCGCTGTGCTTGAGGTTTGATTTCTCCATTTACGTTTCTGTTGTTATTTTTCCGCTGCGCTAACTTGATTTGTAGAAAGAAACGCAAATTTGAGGTCGGCTATTCACACCCCCCCTCTCTAGCCGCTATCCGAAGGTCCTAACAAGTGGTATCAGAGCAAGGTTGCTCTTCGTCGGATTAACACCCGAGGGAGCACAAGCTAGAGAATGGATCGACTCGGAGAAGACATCACGATTCCACCCTTCTACGAGTGCTGCGACTTCGCGTATTGGAAGGTAAGAATGAAATATTTTCTTATGACTAACCTAGCAAATTGGAATTGTGTACAAGTAGGTTTTATTCCTCCGGTGGATAGAAAGGGAGAACTTCTCAAGAAAAAGAAGTGGACGAAAGAACAAATCCACCAATCCACAACCAACGACGAGGTAACGAAAATCCTTGAATTTTCATTACCTAGTGATATCTTGTGTAAGATAGGTGGATACAACAATGCCAAGGAGTTGTGGAACAACTTGGCTAAGTTCCATGAGGAGAGCTCCAATTCAAGTCATGAAGAGGAGTCGAGTGAGCCAAGTAGCTCACATCATGGAGGTAAGGAATTAGAAGTTGAGGGCTACTCAACATCTATGGAAGAAGAGGAGGAGAGTTCTTCTTCAAGATTGGTGCAAGAAGAAGCTTCTACCTCTGGAAGGGATGAAGAAGAGAGCTTACATCCATCCTCAACCCTAGGTAACTCAAGCGATTTAATTTCAAGTAAATTACATATAATGTGCTTTGAGTGTAGGGAATATGGGCATTACAAGAGTAAATATCCAAAGAGGATTAGGAAGACTCCACCGGCACCAAAGGTCAAGGAAGCCAGAGTCCCGAAACGCAAGGGCAAGGAGCACGTGGTGTGTTTCCAATGCAAGCGAAGGGGACATTATAGAAGTCAATGTCCGAGGGGGAGGCAACCTCACAAGGACAAGAGACCAAGCACATCTATAGGGGGAGCTAAGGCAAACCCTAAGGTATCCTTTAAGGCACATTCTTGCAATCCTTATAAGACACATGCTAGTAATTTTATTGCAACTGTCAATAATGATAAGCATGATAATCTTAGAAACCGATACACGTGCTTAGGTGCAAAACATGTTAGCCTAGACAAGAACAATGCTAGAAATGCCAACCCTAGGACTAACTCATCTAAGGTTAAGGAAAACCTAGGTAAGAATCCCAAAACAACTAGACATATGCCTAGGAATACCTCAAAGAAAAATGACAAATTAAAACTTGAGGTATTAGAAAAGGAAAATCAAGTCTTGAGGTCAAGACTTGACACTTTAGAAAAGACCCTTAAGAATTTGGAGAAATCATCTTTAGGGCCTAAGGGTCAAAAGCAAAAGCCCAAGGACATGAGAGGTTTGAGTCACAAACCTAAGTCTCAAGTGGTCAAGCCCACTTATCATAATGTTCCATTCGATTATGGAACAAGACCTAGGGCTAGGAAGACCATCACCAAGGTCACAAGGGGAGTCACCCTTAGAGTTGATCTTGATGAGTCCCAAATGACCAAGGCTTTAAAGCCTAAGAGGGTCATTAGGAGGGTTGCTAGGGAAGTCATCCCTAGTGAATATTTAGTGAACCCAATGAGCTCAAATAGGTATTAGGTTCCTAAGAGCGTGATTCCATCACGCTAGATGGTTTAGGGTGTGCCAACCTTAATTGGATAGGTAGTTAACCTACTCATGGCAAAAGGTGGCATTTTAGGAAGTTTCAAGGTGTAATCAAGCCTTGAAAATGAAATTTAGAATTTTACTCATTCCTAAGGTGATTAGGATGTGCCAATCATATTTGAGGAGTTGTCTAGAGTCAATCTAATTGGCACATAGTGATCTAAAAATCTTTGGTATAAGATGCTAGGTCTATTACACTTAGGAATATAGAACCTATGACAAAATGATCAAAACTATCAAAAATGGCAATTAAGGCTAGAATTAGGTATCTTCTATACCCTTACATGTTATTTGCCATATATTGTTTGCCATATGCCATGTCATGACATCATATTTAATTTATTATCATTTGAAATGTCATGATAATGCTTAGGTTAGTTATATGTCATGCTCTATTTAAGTTTCATACTTTATGCCATGACATCATGACATTGACACATGTTTTTACTTATGATATTATTTTATGCCATGTCATCATCTCTTGCATTTATGATCAATTAAATTGATTTAAGGATAAAAACTCAATTTGATATGGAGATCAAATTGTTGTCTAGAAAATGCATGAGAACTTAGCTTAAGATGACCTAAACTCATATCTCACATCAAAATTGACTTGGATGTGTTTGATACACCTTAGATGTGTGTGAGATATTAGGATCATGAGTTAGGATCAAGGTGCATAGTTCTTGTACCTAGATGAGCCTAATTCAAAATGGAGGATCATAGGGAAAGCTTGTGTACAAGTCATGTACATTTAGCCCTAAGATTGTGGTCCTAAATTAAATGGTTTAAAATCATTTCAAAATTGATTTGAAAAACCTTGATGAAACTTTTCTAGTGACAGCATTCATCATTGAGCAAGTTGATACAAAGTTGAGGTAAACTTGAACTATTTCAAAGTTTTTAAACTTTGTATCAAGGTTTGAAAATGGAAGTTATTTTCATAGAAAACTATTTTTCCATGATAGTATATGGTATGAGGAATGTATCCTCAAAATTTTATAATTTTTGGAATTTTCTGTAATTTTGTAGGGGTTTCTGAATTTCGGGAGGAAGAAATTCAGAAATCAGACATGTGACCGATCAGGCGGTCTAGGTGATGATGGATCGGTCACTGGACCGATCCAGAGAGCTCCTGATCGGTCTGGTGACCGATCGGGCGTGCCAAAATGTTGATTTTCGACTGTGTTGTCTGAAATTTCAGCTGAAAGTTAAAACACAGTTTGTGTTTTGGATTTCTAAAGGTTTGAAACTCTCCAAGACATTGTTGGTGCAATGGTCAAGGGGGAGTTGACCTTTAGGGGGAGTTTTACCTATTGGTTAGGCGGGAGTTGACTTTTAGGGGAATTTTTACTCATCATGATTAGTGATATGGGGATTATCACTAAGTTGATTGTTGACTTTAGTATTAAGGGGGAAATTAAGGATTTCAATGAAAGGTATGGGACTTTCATTAGGAAGAAACTCTTGACCTTGAATCACTCTTTTTGATGTGTGTCAAAAAGGGGGAGAATGGGAGAATGTCCAAAGAATGTTCAAGGAAGAACATTAGAGTTTGGGGAGAATGTTCAAGGAAGAACATTGGAAAACCTAAGTTAGGTTATCGGGTTAACCTAACTTGATTATGGTTTTTGTCAAACATCAAAAAGGGGGAGATTGTTGGTGCAACCTTAGGTCAAGGTTGACCTGACTCGAGTTGACCTGACTCGAGTTGTATTTTGATGTTTGACGAGAATAGAAAAGTTCTATTATGATGTTTGACGAAAATAGAAAAGTTATATTATGATGTTTGACGAGAGTAGAAAAGTTGTATTCTGATGTTTGACAGAATACAAACTTGGGAGATTGTGGGTGCAATCTTTGGTCAAGGTTGACCTGGTTGACCCGAGGTGAGTCGACCTGATTCGGGAAATCCTGGTGAGTGAAGCCAGGTGAAAGTCCTGGTGAGTGAAGTCAGGTGAAAGTCCTGGTGAGTGAAGCCAGGCAAAGGAAAAGTCCTAGTGAGTGAAGCTAGGCAGTTTGGAAGTCCTGGTGAGTGAAGCTAGACAGTTGGAAAGTCCTGGTGAGTGAAGTCAGGCAGTTGGAAAGTCCTGGTGAGTGAAGCCAGGCAAGGGAAAGTCCTGGTGAGTGAAGCCAGGCAGTTGGAAAGTCCTGGTGAGTGAAGCAAGGCAAGGGAAATCCAGATAGGTCAAGGTTGACCAGACATCTGGTGAAAAGTCCAAGTATGGAGACTTGGCACGGAAAAGTCCAAGTATGGAGACTTGGCACGGAAAAGTCCAAGTATGGAGACTTGGCACGAGAAAAGTCCAAGTATGGAGACTTGGCACGGAAAAGTCCAAGTATGGAGACTTGGCACGGAAAAGTCCAGGTATGGAGACTTGGCATGGAGAAGTCCAAGCAGGGAGCTTGGCACGGGAGAAGTCCAAGTATGGAAGCTTGGCATGGGAAGTCAGAGAGGGCTCGGTAGCTCGGTAGCTCGGTAGCTCGAGGGCTCGGTAGCTCGGTAGCTCGGTAGCTCGGTAGCTCAGTAGCTCAGTAGCTCGGTAGCTCGGTAGCTTTGACTAGGTCAGAGAGGGCTCGGCAGCTCGTTCTCAGGACCAGGTAGGGTTTAGGGCTGGGAGCTCTAAACCTGGATCAGTCTGATGACCGATTCAGTGATACGCTGGTTGACTGATCGGTCTGGTGACCGATCAGTAACAAAACAGTGTGTTTCTATGAATTACCTGATCGGTCTGGTGACCGATCAGTAATCATACAGAAGCGAAGAAGATCGGGAGAAGAAAGAGGGGGATCGGTCATGAGTCCTGATCAGTCCACAGACCGATCAGATAGTTGGGCAACTCTCTGTGAAGTGTGCTGATCGGTCTGGGGACCGATCAGCATAGGTCCTGATCGGTCCCAAGACCGATCAGAGAAGGTCTGGACCGATCAGGGTGGAGCCTGATCGGTCCAGCTCTAGCCGTTGAGTCACAACGGTTAGATTTCTGCTGTCTTCTGCCCTCTTTACAGGTTCGCAGGTTCAGGGATATAAAGAGGTCGAGTGCCTCTACAGTAATTAGTTGCTTCTCACACTTCTTCCTGGTTCCTTCTGCTCTTACTGAGCTTTGCTGAGCTCATACTTCTTGAAGCTTTGAGTGAGCTTCCTTCGGCTGGTTCAACTGCTGTTGGGCATCCGTGAAGTTGTTGCTTCATCAACGGACTCCCGTCGACGAGAAGGCAAAGTGTTTTTACATTCGTATTGCTTTTTGTTTCTTGCTTTCTTTCTTGTACTCCTATCTTGCTGTTGCAAGAGATTGTGGCGAGGTTTCTCCACCCAGAAGGAGTTCATATTAGCCGGTTATCCGGGGTCTCATCCACCGACGGATTGATAGGCTTCGTCCACCTTACGGACACGCCGAGGAGTAGGAGTATCATCTCCGAACCTCGTTACATCGCTGTGCTTGAGGTTTGATTTCTACATTTACGTTTCTGTTGTTATTTTTCCGCTGCGCTAACTTGATTTGTAGAAAGAAACGCAAATTTGAGGTCGGCTATTCACCCCCCCCCCCCCATCTCTAGCCGCTATCCGAAGGTCCTAACAATTTCTTCTTATTCCCCTTTCCCTTGTTTGCCACAAGGGCTACTCCTCTTAATCTATTGGCTTCTCCATCTAATCCTTCAATCGGAATCTCATGGAGCTCCATTGTTGAGAAGAGTTCATCTAGAGAAGATTTCTCTAGATCCTTTGAAATGTAGAACGAGTCTACAATTGATCTCCATGTCGAGGTTCTTGGGAAAGCATTGATATCTTTCATCATAATGTCCCGGTTGGAGAGTTTCTTGTTAAAACCCCAAGGTTGTTTTGCTGTGATCAACCAAGTTAGGTTAGGTCCTGTGGTGTTTTAACCTTGTGTCTAAGTGCGTAGGAGCTTAGGAACACAAGAAGTCGAGCAAAAGATGTAGCTAGCGAGAAGGACGACACGGGAGAGAGAAGACGAGCTCGGTGCATCCGAGGGACGAGGTGCTGCGGAAGAGTACGTGGGCGGACGAGAAGGAAGCGCGCGGCGTTTCCGAGGGACGAGAAGCCGGAGTGAAAGGTTGCTCGAGAAGGCCAAAATTGGATTCGGGTGAGCCTTATTTCGGTTGGTCGAAATCACCCAAGCGAGCGGAGCCGGAACGAAAGACTCGGACCGAAGCGAGCAGAGCCGAGATGGAGGCTCGGAGAAAAAGTTAACAAAATATTGACTTTTTCATTCGGGGCGCTCGGACCAGTCCGCTTAGGCCAGGACTAACCGTCGAACGAAGTACCAAATCAATGGTCGGACCAAACATATACCCACCAAAATTCGAGGGGGAGTTCGCTAGCTGGAAAAAGTGAATGCAAATATTTTTTAAAATTGATTTCAATTTATTGTTAATAATGGATTTCGGTTTTATAGCACCGAAAGGCAAAGAAAAATACCAATGGATGAAAATGGAGCAGGTCGACTACGTGGCAAACAGCAAAACAAAGTTCCATCTGCTGAGCGTCCTTCTGTCACAAGAAGTCAACCGGATCGACAACTACGACTCAACAAAGGAGCTTTGGGAGAAGTTCCTTGAGCTACACGAAGGGACGCCGGAACCCAAGCTCGCGAGACGTGACTTACTTCGCAACCAGCTGATCAACCTACGACTTGAAGAAGACGAAACAATTCCGCATCTCCACTCGAGGATTAAGGAGCTCATCACCGAATTATCGAATCTCGGAGAAAAGGTAAGTAACCGAGATTCGCTAAGGTACACATTAAATGCATTCCCAAGGAATACGAAATGGACTTCACTAGTAGATGTTTTTTATATCTCTAAGGACTTAGAAAATATTACCTTAGAAGAATTATTTTCTACGTTTGAAGTGCATGAATTGAGATGTACAGGTACGAAGGAGCTGAAGCACAACAACACCCTCAAGGCAGCAAGAGACGAACATGAGTCGGAATCTTCTCTCGACGAAGAGGAAATGGTAATGATGGTAAGACGCTTTAAGAAGTTGTTTAATTCAAGTAAAACTAACCATCCGCAGGGTAGAAAGAAAATGCCGATCAAATGCTACCACTGCAACGAAGAAGGGCATATCAAAGACAACTGCCCCAAGCTAAGGAACAAGGACAAGGACAAAGGAAAGAGGCCTGTCTAAATAAAGAAGTTCAAGACACTAAAAGCGACGTGGGACGATACGTCGTTCGAATCGGAAGTCGAGACCTTCTCCGGACTTGCATTAATGGCAAGTCATCAAGACGAGGACTACGATTTAAGCTCGTCCAAAATAAGCATCGAGAGCATCGATGAAGGGGGAGCTACGTCGGAAGAAAGCAGCAATTCAGGGGGAGCCAAAGATAACGAGATCGATAAAGTAAGTCAGGTATGATCTCTTCCTCCCAATAAATTATTTAAGTTTGTTAAAATATTAACTAAAGATTGCTGCAAATTAGAAAAAGAGATTAAAATTTTAAAATTAATTCTAGCTAAATCTTGTCATTAGAAAAGTTTGACAAAGTAAAATTAGAAAATAATAATTTGCAAAAAGAAATAAATAACTTAAAAATCTTGCATGCTCATTTAATACAAGTTTTAGAAAATTCATTAATCTAAATTGGTATTTTAGATATCACAAGGGACAAATTAGAAATATTTCAAAAAAATATGTCCATAAGAAATACCTAATTAATCCAGTTGGCCAGAACCTATATTGGGTTCCGAAATCTTGTCTAACTTAAACCTTAACTTAGACTTAGCGCTTTCAGTGAGAAAATTAAACATTTAATTTCCTTATGAGGCTTTGTCTAAAAGTGGTTGATGATCCAATAACCAAGAAGGCCTAGTGCCTCGCCACAGCTTGGAAGCCAAATATTGAAATAAAGTATTTAATTGACTAACTGATAAAATATTAAATTGAAATTAGATAATGCTTTAAAAGGGTTACTCAATTTTTTAAAATTTGCCAACAATATTTTTTAAAAACTTAGAAAAATTTCTCAAATTTTTGCAATGTTGTCTAACTTAGAAATTTTTGTTTAACTTAGAAAGTCTTATTCTCTACTTGAAATTTCTTTTACTTAAAATTTTTTTAAAAGGTTTCTAGAAGTATTGCAATTTTTTTTGTGATAACAAAATTTTCAAAAATCTTTCAAAGTTTTTTTTTAAAAAATTAGTACCCTTAGATTTTTATTGGTACCCCATTTTTATGTGATCAAAGGGGGAGTAGGAAAAGATTAAGTCTAGGGGGAGATAGATTCAAATTTTTTATTTTTTGCACTTTATTGCAGAATTTATTATTTTAACTTTATGTCTCTTTACCCTAGCTTAACTTGGGTTGCTCACATTAAAAATTGGGAGATTGTTAGAACCCCATGGTTATTTTGATGTGATCAACCAAGTTAGGTTAGGTCCTGTGGTGTTTTAACCTTGTGTCTAAGTATGCAGGAGCTTAGGAACACAAGAAGTCAAGCAAAAGACGCAGCTAGCGAGAAAGACGACATGAGAGAGAGTCGACGAGCTCGATGCGTCTGAGGGACGAGGTGCTGTGGAAGAGTATGCGGGCGGACGAGAAGGAGGCGCATGACATTTCTGAGGGACGAGAAGTCAGAGCGGAAGGTTGCTCGAGAAGGCCAAAATTGGGTTTGGGTGAGCCTTATTTCGGTTGGCCGAAATCACCCAAGCGAGCTGAGCCGGAGCGAAAGACTTGGACCGAAGCGAGCGGAGCCGAAGATGGGGCCCTGAGAAAAAGTCAACAAAATGTTGACTTTTTCATCGTGGCGCCTGAAACCCTATTCTTATCCACAATAACGTGGATTTTGACCATCGTGTCGGGGATAACTTTTTATCCCACTTCAAACGCCTGGAACCCTTCCAGGCGCCCCGACCAAGGCTATAAATACAGCCTTGGTCCAGAAGCTTTTAAATTCAACAAGAAATTGTAACAACACGTATGCGCTTCTATTGTTTTGTTTAGGTTCCTTCTTTCTGTGCTTACACTGTTGTAAAAGAGGCTTCTCCGCCTGAAGAATAATTTAGTGTGATCATTTTCCTTGGATTAACAACCTTCCCGATTGTAACCAAGTAAATTCCTGTGCCTCTTCCTATTAGTTTATTGCTTTTAATTATTTATGCAAGTGTTATTTTAAAAGTCCGAGAAGGGTTTTGTTTTTATATTTGTGTAAGGCTATTCAACCCCTCCGATAGCCGACCACCAACGGTCCCCAACATTTCTCACCTACACTTGTTAGTCCACTTAAAATTTCTTTAATTTTAGCATGAAGTGAAGATTCTCCTTTTTCAAGTTTGATGTTGTCGAGTTGAGTTCGGAGAATGTCTCTTCTTGCTAACTTTACCTCTGATGTGCCTTCATGAAGCTCTATGAGCTTTTCCTACAAATCCTTGACACTTGTGTAGTTCCAAATCCAAGTTAATTCTTGTTGAGGAAGAACATTTAAGAGATGGTGTATTGCTCTTGAGTTTGCTACGTGCTCTTCCCTTTGCTTCTTGCTCCATCTTACTTTCTCGATTAACTCATTATTTTGATCCCTAGGTATCTCAAAACCATTTTCTATTATTAGCATAATATCAAAATTGATTTCAAAGAATACCTCCATTCTCTTCTTCCACCAAGAGAAGTCTCCTTCGAATTTGGATGGATGAATGCTTGAACCGACCATTTTGATGAAGTGCTCTTCTCGACAATTAGTCCGTTGAAGGGCGCCCTCGCTTTGATACCACTTGTAGGAGATCGGTGGCCGACTAGAAGGGGGGTTGGAGAGCTAGGTCGCCCCCAATTTGATTGCTTCTATATAAAATAGAAGTGCGCAAGAGGAAATACAAAAACTAAAGCAATGAAGGCAAACAAGAATACAAACGCTAACATCATTCCTTTACGTGGTTTGGAGATTGTTTGCTCCTACTCCACAGCTTGTCCTTGAGGTGGACGAACTCTTAATCCTTCGGTGGATTAGTCCCTAGCAATTTTTGGCTAGATCTTACTCCTTATCGGTGGAGTACAACCTCTCACAAAGCTCTCTTCCTCTTACAAGATGGAACTTAGGTTTAGGAGGAAGAGAAAGACTTAGAAGCTTTGGGAAAAGACTTAGGAGTTATTCAACAAGCATGAGTAACCTCCTTCATGCCCCAAAGCTACCTATAAATAAGAGGAGAGAGTTTATCATCATATCATCTCAGCACCAGTCGACTGGTTCTTCCATCAGTCGACTAGTGCAACCGTTGGACACAGGCAACGACTACTTGGCAGAATCATGGTTTCTACCAATGCTCGCCAACGGTAACTTACCAGTCGACTGGTAAAAGTACCAATCAATCGGTCACTGCTAGCTAAGGAAACAGAATGCTTCTGTTCACTCCCAGTTGACTGTATAGTCGACTGGACTAGTCGACTGCAACTTACATCAGTCCACTGATCCCGGTTACATACTCACACTCATCCTCTCCGGAGTTGCCCTTGAAACCCTCTTCCTTGGCCTTCGTCCCTCAAATGCACCTGAGCCCGCGGCTTCTCTCCGTGCCATTCTTCACATTGCCTTGAAGTCTGCTTCCTTCAGCTTCACTCTGCTGCTCCTCGACCGGTGGTCCCTCGGATGTCTTCCACACCATCCTTCATCGACTCAAGGATCCGAGCCCTTGGATGAGCTTCCCAAAATTGGCCGCACCAAGTTCCTTATGTGTTTCATTAAGTCCTGCAAGACTTAAACATATATCAAATACATATGAAAGTCTAACTTAAACTCTTTGACACACATATCAAAACCATGATCGTACTGATCAAACTTAGGTCGATTGAACCAACAGTTCCGACGACAGATTAGCCGTAACATGGAGGTATATGTTGATGATATCTTAATAAAATCCCTCCGAGTAGCTGACCTTTGCACAAATATCAAAAAACCTGCTGAACTCTGAGGGTATACGGAATCAAGTTGAATTTGAATAAGTGCTTGTTTGGAGCAAAGAGTGATTGCTTCCTGGGCTATATCATCACCGAATAGGGGATCAACGCGAATCCGAGCAAGGTGAAAGCGTTGCAGGACATGCCCTTCCCTTGTAACTTGAAGGAGATCCAACAGCTGACCGGACGTATCACCACACTATCAAGATTCATCTCCAAATTGTTAGACTGGAGTCACCCATTCTTCAAGGTACTATGCTGCACGATAAAGTTCCGACGGGACGCGGAGTGCGACAAGGTGCTGGAGGAGCTTAAGGAGTACCTTACCTCCTTACATATATTGGCAAAACCCAATGCCGACGAACCACTATGGATTTATTTGTCATCCACGGAGCATGTGGTTGGCTCAACGTTAATGTGGCAGAACGGTTCTGAGCAACATCCGATGTGTTTTCTAAGTCATATATTAAAAGATGTAGAATTCTGCTACACCAGTCTCGAAAAATTTGAGTATACGTAAGTACTCGTCGCTCGGAGGCTTCGTCCATATTTTCTCTCACATCCAATCATGATGATAACCAACAGCGTACTGGGAAGAGTTCTCCTTAACCCAGAAGCATCCAGACAGCTGATCAAATGGACCACCGAGCTAAGCAAGTTTGACATATAGTATCAATCGCGGACCACAATCAAGGCCCAGGCCTTAACTGATTTTGTCATTGAGATCCAAAATGCCGAGCTGGACGCGACTTAGAAGATATATGTGGATGGTTCATCCACTCAACAAAGTAGCGGGATCGACATTCTCTTGATATCGTCGCGGGAGGACAGGATGCAATTGTCTGTACGGTTGGATTATCGGGCTACAAATAACGAAACCGAATATGAGGCCCTAATAGCTGACTTGTAGGCAGCTCGGCATGTAGGAGCCACAAGAGTCCTCATCCACTCAGATTCTCAACTGGCAACTCAGCATCTATTGGGCACGTTCGAAATAAGTAACACCTGTCTCAAGTTATAAGCTAAAACTTTTGAGAAATTGAAGACAAGTTTCCAAGAAGTGGTTATACAGAAGATCCTCTGGTCAGACAATCAGGTCACTGACAACCTGGCTAAGTTAGCCAATTCATTATCACCGATTGTCATTGATAAGGTGATCGAACAAGTCTCACTGGTGGCACACATTGACAAGATGGATGGAATAACCTTCCCGAGTGATTGGAGAATGCCATTGATAGAGTTCCTCCGATTGGGCGTCACACCAGTCAATCAGGAGAAAGCTCGTTTGTTGGGAAAAAGGGTTGGATGGTTCACTCTGATTGGAGACCAGTTGTATAAAAGATCTTTCTTAAGGTCGCTATTCAAGTGCATCAGATCGGAGGACATTGAGTACATCTTGTAAGAGGTTCATCAAGACTCCTGCGGTAGTCATCCGGGTGACAGATCACTGGCCCGAAAGATCTTGTTGGTGGGGTATTTTTTGTTGGGACCTTGACGTCCACTAGAGGGAAGGTGAATAGCGTCTCACCCAAATCGTTACTTCCTACACTTATAAGTACGTAGCGGAAATACAAAACAAAACTAACAAGAAAAAGCTACACCCTAGAAGACAAGAAACATAAACAAACCTAACACATTTATGTAACGTGGTTCGGAGATCACTTTATCCTACTCTACGGCTATCCGTAAGGTGGACAATCTTGATTTATCGATGGATAACTCCCCGGAAAACCTCCGCTAGCTCAAGCTCCCTGTTGGTGGACAATTCTCGCCACAAACACTTGAATACAAGCACACCGATCACACAAGGGCTTGGGTTATATAGGCCACGGGTTGGAAAACCCCGCCTATCAGTCGACTGGTAAAAGTACCAGTCGACTGTCCTTTGTGGAAACTCAGTCGTTACACCCCAATGGCTCGATACCAGTCGACTGCTCCACACTAGCCAAGCGAACAAAGGCATTCTATTCGCTCCCAGTCGACTACACCAGTCGACTGGCAAAATCATAAATTGATTGGTAAACCCTAAAACCTAGGGTTTCGCTCCCTAAGTACAATCTCTTAGCACTCGGACTTGCCCGCACAACCTAGACCTAGCCTTCTAGCCTCCTCCATCAGCTCCGCGTCCCTCGGATGTCTCCCCATCCTTCACGCCTTGCCTTCTGGATCTCCCATCGGCCTTATCATTATTGTCGGGGGTTCCTTTGCCAAGAGGTCACACCTCCGAAACTTCATCCATTACCAAATCACACTCGGACTTATGTTGCCAAGACTATATGATTGGACTTACACTGCCAAGACTCACCTTTGGACTTTCCTCCTTTGCCAAGATCACACTTGGACTTTCCTTGTTGTACTGGTATCCTGCCCACTCACAATGCATATCAAAGACAACAATAAACCTAACTTTAACCTTTACCCAAACATCAAAACCTAGGGTATCCAGATTGCTCCAACACTTTTGACCCATATTGCAAGACGATGCCTATAGTGTTTGAAATCCCTTATTTAATTAAGGAGAGTTATTGAATTAAATTGAAATTTAATTAGGATATAGATATATTTAATTAAGGAGATTTATTAGATTAATTATAATTTAATTAGATTTCAAATTTATTTAATTAAGGATATTTATTGGATTAATTGTAATTATTCATTTGATTTAGTTAAGAATTTTTTTACATAAATAAACCTAATTAATTAAGTTAGCCTACAATTAAGAAATTTAGATTAGTAAATTATATTAAGAAAATAGTATGATACAAATATATAAAAACTTAGTATTTACATAATTTATGTGTATAAATTATTCATCTAATCAATATGGAAATAAAATATAAATAATATATATATAGGCGCTAACTGTTGCATGACATGGTTTGAATATGCTGAGTCTCTCGACTCATAGACTTTAACCTTTCTTTTTCAGACAATGGAACAAATGAGATAAGAGACATTGACCAGTGAGCCAGCTCAGAACAATGGCAGTACAACCCGAAGACCTTCCAGTGTAATTTCTACATTTAGCTATGTTATTTTTCAAACCGTCTATGTAATTTTATTTGAACTAAGAAATCACTATAGAGGTATGAGTATATGGCGCTCACAGTTTATGTATTATTAAAAAAAAAAAGTAGGAGTATTACAACACCGCTCGGACGACAACCACTTGCTTGTCATGTTAGAAGTATCATAACATCTCGCACCAACCCACCGAGGAGATGAAAGCATCCACGGTATCCTATCCATTCGACTAGTGGGGCATGGACATCGTTGAACTGTTTCCCATGGCGACTAGTCAGCAAAGATTTCTACTCATGGCAGTAGATTATTTCTCAAAATGAGTGGAGGTCGAGCCGCTAGCCAAGATAACCAAATATATGGTTATCAAATTTATATGGCAAATATCCTATGTCGGTTCGGCATCCCTCGCCAGCTCATCTCGGATAATGGAAGACAGTTCATAGGATGGAGGTTCAAGGAGTGATGTGAGGGATATGGCATTGCACAGGCTTTCACTTAAGTGGACTACCCCCAAAGTAATGGTCAGGCAGAAGTCACCAATAGGAAAATCCTTAGAGGGTTACAGGCTCGGCTCGAGTAGGGTTGTAATCGAGCCGAGCCGAGCTCGAGCTCATGCCAGCTCGAGCTTTAGCTCGAGAAAACTACATAGGCTCGACTTGAGCTCGAGCTTGATCGAGCTTATGAGTTTGAGCTCGAGTCAAGCTCAAGCCGAGCTCAAGCCTGACTTGGAAAAATAAATTAAAAACCTATTCAAGTAGGGATTCGAACCATAGACCTCAAATACACCAAATGACATACTCTAACCATGAACTCCTTAAATTATTCTTCATTTTAAAAGTAATAATAATTTTAATTATTAAAATATTAAATTAACCTGGCTTGACAAGGCTCGATGAGCCCTCAAGTCAGTGTTAAATGAGCCCGAACTCAGCTCGACAAGCCCTCAAACCAATGTTAAATGAGTTCGAGCTCGGCTCGAATGTTAAACTAGCCGATTCGATCTCGGCTCGATCTCGATCTCGATCAAATTCGAGCTCGAGTCGAGCTTTGACCGAGCCACTCGTGAGCGGCTCGACTAATTTGCACCGCTAGGATCGATCACGCTGGAGGCAGCTGGGTCGATGAACTTTCCAGCATATTGTGGGCTCATCGCACAATACCCAGAGAGGCGACTGGCATAACCTCGTTCCAGCTGGTGTACGGAGATGAAGCAGTGGTTCCAGTGGAAGTTAGAGTAGAGTTCGACTGTGTGTAGCTCTACGACGATGGAAACACTGACTGGAGACTAATGGAGCTCGACCTAGTAGATGAAATATGAGACAAGGTCGTCGTCTGGCTCATGGAGTACAAGCAGTGAATGAAGCAGAGCTAAAACCAGGGGTAATCCCGATGTCATTCCAAGTCGGTGACTTGGTATGGAAAAGACTGAAATCGATTGACGACGTCACCAAATTAGAAGCCCCGTGGGGAGGACCCTACAAAGTCATTCAGAAGCTTCGCTCGGGAGCTAACTATCTGGAAGATGGAGACGGGAGAAAGCTTAAGCGGCCCTGGAGCGCAAACCATCTCCATCCCTATAGGGTCGGGTGAGAGGTGTGTAATTAACTTCAGATACAATCGTATAAACGTATGTCCTGTAAGTGCAAGGAAACAATAAATAAAAATCCCAAGTGTCTTCGACTCTTGTATCGTTCGGCTAAGTTAAAAATCAAACGGCGACTATAAACCCATGAGTCAACAAAAACAAAAGCCTCCTTTCGGATACACCCATCGATGGATGACCTGGACATAAAGACACTCTCTAGTTGCTGGCTAAAGGGATATCTTGATGCCTACTAGAGCAGGACGCTGATGGGATGCTAGACACTTGCAGGAGCACATGGATACCATGGTTGGAGCTAACAGATAATACCACAGTCTGAGTGTGAGATGAGGGAGCAACAAGGTGACACCACAGTGGATGGAGTCATGCAATAGAGCATGAGAACTGTATGTGGGTTACCTTATTGGATGAGGGTGATGTATGTGAGGAGAGACCACAACGAGTGGAGTCATATAGTAGAGCATGAGGACTGTATGTGGGAGAGCATGTTGGAGATGAGAGTGATGTATAGGTGCATAGATCCACCCTAGAAAGATCTATCTAGTCCGAAGCAAATGGCTAGTGGTAAAGACATGTCAAATCCATTTATGGTTGGGACTTTGCCAAAAAGTCTATGAGGGTGAATAGACTCACTATAAAGTCCTATCTAGTCCATACAAATGGATCATGGTAAGGACAACACCAAATCCATTTATGAATGGGGCTTTGCCAAAAAGCTCAGGATAAAGGCGGTAAATTGATCGCGGTAAAGGCGCACCAAATCCGTTGATAGCTGGTCACTTGCTCAAAATGACTTCATGGATCATTGGACCATGACACAGGAGGAGATGGATCGAGATAGCTTGGAGTCACTGGAGACTCACGGACACATGGGAGATGCGGGAGACATAGAGGAGGTGCGGGGCACCTACTTCCAGGAGACATAGGACATAGCATGGACAGTGATGATGTGAACACATGAGCAGCTAGACAGAGATAGCAGACAATGCAAGATGATACCTCAGTTTCGGTATCTGGTACTGAGGATGAGCTTGAGGAGATACGGATAGATGGTACATGAGTGAGCACATGTACACGACTATGGTTCCCCTTCCAGATTTGACAGTTCGTCAGACATGACATAAGGGGTTCCAGGATCACCTTGTATGTTTGTGCATTTTGATGATATATATTTACTATTTCACAAAAAAAATAAGAACAAAAGCCGAGTGGCGACTATAAACTCAGGAGTCGATGACCACAGCATAAATCCGAGAATCTACACCATCAATAGTCGAGCGACGACTATAAACCCTTGAGTCAACAAATTCAACAATCGAGCGGCGACTATAAACCCCGGATCAACAGTCAAGCAACGACTATAAACCCTTGAGTTGACAAATTCAACAGTCGAGTGGTGACTATAAACCCTGGATCAACACCAAGCGATGACTATAAACCATTAAGTCAACAAATTCAACAGTCGAGTAGTGACTATAAATCCATGAGTCAATAAGAGCAAAAGCTGAGTGGAGGCTGTAAACTTGGGAGTCGAAGACCACAACCAAGCGGAAGATATAAACTTAGGAATAAAGTTAGTGGAGAGTCAAGCGAGGACTATAACACCGGTTCTACTATCGATTGGCAGATAAGATTTTTTATTACAATGGCAGAGAGGTCGTTCAGCATATGCTAAAATGAGCAATCGGATGTCTCGGTGACTAGTTACATAAATGAGCAGAAGCGCAAGGATTCATACTTAGAAAATTTACACATAGTGTTATAAGATAGTTAAAAGGTCGGACAACCTCATGGGAGATGAATGATGATGCATGGAAGGACACTTCCAAATTTAACAAAAGTGGAGAAGTATGGAACGGGAGTGCGTTCAATGATACTTAGAAAATTTTTTACAAAACATCAGAAAGGAGCACAAGAAGCAACTTAAAGTCTAGTCAGACGACTAGTCGAGATAGTCAAGTACATCGTCCGGTAGGCACTCGGTGAGATTCTCCCGGTTTATGATTTTGTCAGTCAGTGCGAGAGGGAGATAGTCGTCGTCCTTCAACTATTGGAGGGTCCCATCGATGCCAAAGTTGAAGAGGTAAAGCGCCCGATTCATGAGCCGGTAGTTGAAGGGGTCTGAACAGAGATAATCGCGTTTGAAAACTTCAAACCGGTCGGGCTCTTCCTCTTGGTAAGCTTTGAGGGCTACTGAGGACACCTCCAACTTGGCCTTCAGCGAAGCCAACACGACATCCTTATTGGCGTCAAGCTGAAGCTGACTAGCCACTTGCTCCTCTGATCGGCTCTCCCATTCGGTCACTAGAGCAGCCCTCGCCTCCTTGAGATTTTAGGCCAAGACTCAAGCCTCCTTGTTCTTGATATCCAAATCTTCGATGGCTCAAAGCTTCCTGGCGTTGGCGGAGCTAGTCTTCGCCTCAAAGGAATTGGCCTGCTTGGTGAGCTGCTTAAGTTGTGAGGCCTGCTCGGCATTCTTGTTTCTCTCTATATTGAACTGCTCGGAGCTCCTTTCCAAGTTGACCTTCAGTTGAGCCACCTCTATAGTCAACTGTTCAAATGAGCCCGGAAGGCTTTGGAGGGGCCGCTCGGGGCATGCAGCTGTTGGACTTCGTACTCCAAAAAGATCAGCTTCTGGAACATGGCCAGGCTCTCGACCCAAAACTGAAGTAAAAATAAGTTAGTAAGTGTCAAGCAGGAAATAAACAAGTAAATAAAAGAGTAATATACATACTTCAGTTGTCTTCTGAGTATGGTTGTTCGCGAGTTCCCCCGGTGAAATGGTTATCGCACGGGCCCAAGCATCAGCCCAAACTTGTGCTAGCAGTCCTTGAATCCTGATCTGGCGTTTGGGGGAACGAGGCTCGGTGTCATCCGGGTGGCGCCACTCATCAGTTGGCAAGTGGAGGCTCGGAGGCCGCTTGGCCGGTGGACTTGGGAATGGGGGAAGACCGAATTGTGGATACCTGGGCGACCGACAGGAAGGAGTGTGGAGGCATATACGCAATGGGTGGGGTGTATATGGTCTCCAATGGTAAGCCTCGGATAGCGAAGGTGTCCGATCGGATGACAGGGAAGTAGGAATCGTGACGGTCCCCTTCTTGGGAAAGACGGATGATAAAGTCTCACACCACTTGGAAGAAGGACGCGAGCCGATATAGGCAGGGATCTGCAAGACAGAGGTTGCCGAACAGGACAAAGCTTCCCCTCGGTGCCTCTTGTGTCGTTGTATTAGGGGATCACCTAAGGTGGCCAACTCCGAGGGCATCGCGATCAGTAACATTGAAGGTCGATCAGGAGGAAGGTCAGATGTGACGGCTGTGACATTGCTAGCCTTTGTCTGACTTGCTCCAGCCTCACTGGCCGCCACGTGGCTCCCTCCCACTTCAGTGGTCAGATCGTCAGATTGGTCGACCGACTGTAGGCCATGACTCTACACCTCGGCAACACCAATGGCGTTAATCTCCATGTCTGCGAGCTTGCTCTTGCCACTCGGGCGTGCCCTCAACATGATTTGAGTTGTAAAAAGGAAGGAAAAATAAGTTAAATTCAAAGATTAAGAAAAGAAAGAGCATACCTAGGGTAAGAGGCAGCCGCGTTAGGATTGGGCTCAGTCTGAACACGTATAAGACACTCTCCAATAGCAGCTCATGGATATGATACTTCTAACCGGCCAAGCTAGAAGCTGCTTGGAGATAGTATGATCGACTTCGATATATGCTGAGCAACGGAGGCTTCATCACTTCCATCTACTAGCTAGTCGGGAAGTCGGGCCGATCGGGAAAATGAACAAAAAAATAATGCTCCATCCAGTACCTATTGGAGGATGACATTTTTTCAAAAAAGACAGAGCCCACTCGGGCTTGGAACTGAAAAATCTCTGGCTCGAACAACCTGGGATAATAAAAATAATGAAATACCCAAGGTATTAAGGGGATGCCATGCAGATGAAATAGCACGACTACCCCCACACAGTAACCTAAAGGAGTTAGGCACTAATTGGTGTAGAAAGATACATAAGTATTTACATATAGCTGAAAAGAAATGGTGGGCGGGAAAACGAAGATCGACGCATAATTGGTCCTTAAAGAAGGGCAAAAAGCCGATGGGAGGTAGATGGAACCGATCATAGGCAAAGGTGATGGCGATTTGATAGTCGGAGGAGAAACGGTAGGTGAATTTCATCTAATCAATTTCATCTTCGTTGAACTTAGACCCGGTAGAAGTGTACCAAAACATGGGGATGGATGCAAGAGGTTGAGGGGAGACAACCATAAAAAATTGAGAAAGAAGTGAATCGCGAACTCAATGAGAGAAGGAAAGAAGGGGTTTACTGAAGAATATCACTGACGAAGACGAAGAGAAGGAGAAGCGTCAAAGAACGTGCGCGAGAAAGAAAACACGAGGAAATGTGAAGATGAGGTTGAGGGGAGACAACTATAAAAAATCGAGAAAGAAGCGAATCGTGAACTCAACGAGAGAAGGAAAGAAGGGGTTTAATGAAGAATATCACTGGTGAAGATGAAGATAAGGAGAAGCGTCAAAAAACGTGCGCGAGAAATAAAACACAAGGAAATGTGAAGATGACAGTGAGTAACTAAGGGCTTGTAAATCCTGCAGGTGACCGCTCTGAGTCGTCTGATCTATGGTTGTAGAAAACAAGGTCGAAATCCGACTGTAGAATTCGAAGAGGTGCTTATCACATCAACCACAGATATTCGCTTGTCACATCAAGTGTACGACGACAGAGATCGAGACATGTGGCGGCCAACAACGGGGAAGCAATTATAGGGCTAATTAAAAGGTATGGGCGGCGTGTTCAGCCATAATGACCAAAGATTTGCACAATCTTATAGAAATTGGGAGGACGTTAGCAACATATAAAGGGCGCTCATTCGAGAAAGCGATGAGATGTGAAAATTTGCTAAGTGTTATCGTCAATCATCCTGATCGGCATAGAGCTCTGACTAAGATATAGTCGAACGACGGCTCCAAACCCAGGTCAGATGATAGCCAACCGGTGGCTCTAAACCCAAGTCAGATCATAGCTAAGTGGTGGCTCTAAACTCAAGTCAGCAAGAAAGCTTCAATGTTCATTGTAGACAAGCTACGATTCTAGACTCGGGTTAATAAGATGAGGCAGAATGTCGACTATGAAGATAATATTGTTAGAACCCCATGATAGTTTTGATGTGATCAATCAAGTTAAGTTAGGTTCTGTTGTGTTGGATCCTTGTGTCTAAGTGTGCAGGAGCTTAGGAACACAAGAAGTCAAGCGGAAGATGTAGCTAGTTAGAAGCAAGGCACGGGAAGGGAGCCGACGGGCTTGGTGCATCTGAGGGATGAGGTGCTGCAGAAGAGTACACCGATGGACGAGAAGGATGTGCGCGACGTTCCAAGGGACGAGAAGCCGGAGCGGAAGCTTGCTCGAGGAGAATGCCGAAAAATGGGTTCGGGTGAGCCCTATCCCTGATGGCCGCGATCACCCAGGCGATCGGAGTTGCAGAAGAGAAAAAAGAAGGTTGAAAATAATGCTGGAGGCGCCTTCAAAGGGAATTGAAGCTGCCTCCGAGGCACCTTCGCGCACCTCCGAGGCACCTTCGCGCACCTCCACACCTTCATTGTGGAAGGCGCCTTCCATGGCTGGAAGGCACCTTCGATGAACGGTACAAAGGCGCCTTCTAGCCCTATGGAAGGCACCTTCGACCAGGTTGAGTTTAGTCATTGCCAAAGGATAAAGCTTTATCCTTTAGCGCCTCGCTGGAGGCGCCTTCCAATCTGTTGGAGGCACCTTCCAGCTTCGGATAAGATTTTTCAAGGGATATTAAAAGACCCCTGGAGCTAGGAAATAAAGATCAACTCTAGTATTCATTTCCTAGCGTATTTCTGAGCTTTTAACAAGTGTAATAGGCTTCTCTGCCTACACAAAGGAGATCTTTTCAGCGCTTTCTTTTGCCTTAGATTAACAACCACCTAGGTTGTAACCAAGAAATTCCTTTGTGTCTCTTGTTTAATTATTTGTCCAATTTCTTTTTATAAGTGTGCTACTAATCTGAGTTGAAAGCTCGAGAAGATATTACTTTTCATTTTTGATAGGCAATTCACTTCCTTAAGCCGGTCGCCAAGGGCCCTAACAAATATAACTCGATCGGCAGCTCTAGCATAGAGAATGCCCGATCAGGGGAAGGTCACTTAAGATACTACTTGTCCAATCAGTCGGACTTACAACTTCCTTCGACTATACTTGAGGGGAAGGTTTGTGATGTGGCGATAAAGGAGGCCCACCAAGCGTGGGTTAAAGGCGGAGATAGTAGCCAACATGGAAGTTAGAGTAAAGGTGGTCAACGGTAGTCAACGGTCCCACCAAAGATGGCCGAGTGGAAAGCGACACCAACTGTCGATTAGACATGAATTGTCCGATCGACCAAGTGGCTTATCTAAACGAATCGCCCATCTAGCCAGGAGCACTAAGCAAGAACATCATACGCTCATTACGGATCGGAGGAACGCTAAGGCGACCGGAGCGCTTATCCAGTTGGATGGAAGCAATCTACTGAACCAAGTCACTGTGGGGGAAAAGTAGCAGAGGTCGACCGAGCAGAGGAGTCCTGGCCGAGCAGCTACCTCCGTTCGGCCGAACAGTAGGACCATTCCTGTATCTCTTAATATCCCTTTGGGAGGTAATGCCACTGACAATATGGCATGGTCAACAGGCGGATCGTATAACGGAAGCTTCTAATATCTTGTTAGAAATTTGCATGCCCTATTAAGGTATGGTGTCAGAGATACTTTTCTGACATGCTCTTTCATAGGACAGTTTAAAGAATGTGCCCATGCCTTGAGGAACGAGTACATCGTCCACTATAGCACTATATAAAGGGGGGAGGGGTACATGCACTGTCAGAGGTACGTGTAATTCACTATTCATGCCTGTATTTTCAATGTTGCTCCACTTTCTTCTACTATTCCGGTGACTGACTTGAACATCGGAGGATCAACGCCGGGGAACCCTTCCCTGGCCCAACACTGACATTTCTTGTGTTACAGAGCGGAGCAGAAGCCACATCCTCAGCTAGCCTTCTTCACGATTTTCGAATAGGATCAAAGACCAAAGTTGAGATACTCCATTGATTATATCTTTGCTATTTGACCTCAGGTAGCAGTCTTTCCCTTATTGTTTTAGGATAGCAAAACATCCTTTGATAAAATTTCATGTCATTGACAATCTTTATATATGATGGTGTCTCAATAAAGACCGGAGCCAATTCAAAATTAACAATTGTTACTTGAATTACTAAAGCATCATTGTGTGGGATTAAAATTGTTGGTTGCTACTCGGAAAACCTAGAGGTTCCACTGTACAAAAATTTTGTACAAAGGTCTGAACCTTTTTCTAGCTACCATGTGTTCTTTTAAATTAAATTTTGGATCGCCTGCGGAACTTAACACGTTTGATCCAAAACTTAATCTATTTGTTCTTTTAGGTTTTGACTTGGGTCTCCTGCGAAACTTAACACGTTCGACCCAAATCACCTTAAGTTATTAATTCCATTAAATATTAATTTCCATAATTGGTTCCCAATACTGACGTGGCGAGGCACATGACCTTCTTGGATATGGGAGCAACCACCACCGACTAGACAAAACCTTTTATAGAAAGCTAATATTTAATTTCCTAAAATAACTTTAGGTCAACCGAAAAGAACAATCAAATCACAAGGAAAAAAAACAAAGAAACACTATATCGAAAACAAATTCGAAACACTAGAATCGTATGCCTCTTGTATTTAGTATTATTTCCAAAAATAACTAGTATGATGCGGAAAGAAAAATTACTAGTTATACCTTTTAGAAAGACATCTTGATCTTCTACCGTATTCCTCTTCTAACCTCGGACGTTGTGTGGGCAACGATCTTCCGAGATGAGAACCACCAAGCACCTTCTTCTTCCTTACAAGTTTCGGCCATCAAAACTTCTCCTAGGATGAAGAGGTTCGGCCACCACCACCATGCTCCAAGGGATGCTAGAAAAGAGGCTTCTTTTCTCTCCTTCTTCTCCTTCTTAGATCCGGCCACCAAAGCTATCTCCACCATGAGAAGGTTTCGACCACACAAAGGAGAGGAGAGGAAAGAAAGGGTCGGCCACACCCAAAGAGAAAAGAGAGGAAAAATAGAATAGAGTCGTTCACCTTGAAGCCTCCTCTACCCCCTCTTTTATAATCCTTGGTCTTGGCAAATAAGGAAAATTTAATAAAAACTTCCTTAATTCTTTTTCCATTGAAAAGGAAAATTTATTTAATTAAAATAATTTTCTCTTTTCAAATTATAATGGCCGGCCACTCTTCTCCCCAAAACAAGGAGAGTTTTAATTAAAACAAAAATTAAAACTTCCTAATTTGTTTCTAGAAATTTATAAAAATTTCTCCAATAATTTTAATCCCTTCATGATTGGTTAATAAAAAGAAATTTTATAAATTAAAATCTTTCTTTTAAACATGTGGATAATTTCCAAAAAGAAAAGTTATCTCTAAAAATTAAAATCTCCTTTCAATCTACAAATAAGGAAAGATATTAAATCTTTTCTTAATCTTTTGTAGAAACTAATAAAAGAGAATTTTTAATTTTTAAACTTTCTTTTAAATCATGAATATAATTAAAAGGAAAGTTTTTACCAAAATTAAAATCAACCTTTTAATCTACAAATAAGGAAAGAGATTTTAACTCTTCTCTTAATCTTTTGTAGAATCTTATAAAAGGAAGGATTTAAATTTTTAAACTCTCTTTTAAATTATATTATCCACATAATAAAATTTTTAAAATTTAAAATTCCTTTTTATTTAATAGGGCCGGCCACATGAATTCACCCATGAACATACCCATGGCCGGCCCTAGCTTGGTCTCCAAGCTAGCTTGGCCGGCCCCTATAGGATGGGTAAGAAGGTGGGTATAGGTGGGTATAGTACTCTATAATTAAGAGGCTACGATAGGGACCGAGAGGAGGAATTGATTTTGGTCTCCCGATAAAATTAAGCATCCCGTGCTCGCCCCGAACACACAACTTAATTTTATCAATAATAATTCATTCCACTAGAGAACTATTATTGAACTACCGCACCAATCCCAAATTACATTTTGGGCTCCTTCTTATCATGAGTGTGTTAGTCTCCCTGTGTTTAAGATAACAAATGTCCACTAATTAAGTAAGTTACTGACAACTCGCTTAATTAATATCTAAGTCCAAGAGTAGTACCACTCAACCTTATCGTCATGTCGGACTAAGTCCACCTGCAGGGTTTAACATGACAATCCTTATGAGCTCCTCTTGGGGACATTATCAACCTAGTATCTCTAGGACACAGTTTCCTTCTATAATCAACAACACACACTATAAGTGATATCATTTCCCAACTTATCGGGCTTATTGATTCATCGAACTAAATCTCACCCATTGATAAATTAAAGAAATAAATATCAAATATATGTGCTTGTTATTATATCAGGATTAAGAGCACACACTTCCATAATAACCGAGGTCTTTGTTTCTTTATAAAATCAGTATAAAAGAAACGACATCAAATGGTCCTACTCAATACACTCTAAGTGTACTAGTGTAATTATACAGTCAAGATAAACTGATACCTAATTACACTACGACCTTCTAATGGTTTGTTCCTTTCCATTTTGGTCGTGAGCTATTGTTTATAATTTATAAGGTACTGATAACATCATCTCCTGCATGTGGCACCACATACTATGTTATCTACAGTATAAATTAATTGAACAACTACAACTAAATGTAGACAATTTGACCAAATGTGATTCTTTATTCATAATGAATGTTTACAAAGCTTAGGTTTTCAGTATACACTCCAACAATCTCCCACTTATACTAAAAGACTAAGTTGCCATATCTGCTGCCATACATCTGATTCTCAACCCTTCAACATGCCCATCAAAAGCTCTTGCCTTAAGGACCTTAGTGAAAGGATCTATAGGTCATTACCTGATGCAATCTAGGCGGCAACAACTTCTCCCCGTTTATACGATTTCTCGTATTGGGTGGTACTTGCGCTCTATTGTGTTTACTTGCCTTATAGACTTATGGTTTCTTTGAGTTTGCTACTGCACCAACATTATTACAATAAATTGTAATAATCTTTGGACAAACCAGAAATCATATCTAAGTCTATCTTGAGGTTATTGAGTCATTCAGCTTTTATGGCTACCTCAGAGGCTTGCCATATACTAAGCTTCTATGGTGGAGTCCAGAAAAATACCTATGCTTATCACTTTTCCATAGTTATGACTTTACCTCCTAAAGTAAACACAAAACCCCGAGGTTGACTTATTATTGTCCTTATCCGATTGGAAGTCAAAATCCGTGTAACCCACAGGGACCAAATTAACTGCCTTGTAAGCTAGCATATAATCTCTAGCGCCTCTATATGCTTTACTGCAGTCTAATGTCCTTGTCTAGGGTTACTTTGATATCTGCTAACTATGCCCTTGGCAAAACAGATTTCTGATCTCGTGCATAGCATACATTAGGTTGTCTAACTGCCGAAGCATAAAGAACTGCCTATATGTCCTTAATCTCCTTTGATGTCATCGGAGACATCTCTTTAGATAAAGACACTCCATGCTTAAAAGGTAAGAAACCTGTCGAGGAGTTTTGCATGCTTAAAACGAGCAAGGATTTTTCGATGTATCAAGCTTGGGATAAGTAAAATATATTTTTTCTTTCGATCCCTTATTACTTTGATCTCAAAAATATATACATTCTCCCAAGTCCTTTATATCGAATTATTTGGACAATCATACCCTTACTTCTGACAACATTTTGATATTGTTTCCAACTACCAAAAATGTTATCTACGTATAGTACAAGAAATACCACCACATTTCCATCACACCTTTTGTATACACAAGACTTATCCGTTTACTCAATAAATCCATAGGTCTGGATTACTTTGATAAACCGGATGTTCCAAGACCTTGAAGCTTTACCTCAGTCCATAGACTGATTGAGCTTGCACACAAGATGCTCTTAGCCCTTTGCAATGAACCCTTCTAGTTGCTTTATATGGATGCTTTCATCAAGACTTCCATTAAAGAATGCTGTCTTGACATCCACTTGCCAAATAGATAAAAGAATCCGGATAGACTTAAGCATGGCTACCAGTGAAAAAGTTTCCTTTTTCATCAAGCCTTGCTTTGAAAGTTACTACCTTCCTTCTATCCCTCTTTTCCTATTATTGACCTTTTTACACCCAAAGGCTTTTACACCATTTGGTGGTTCTACAAGCTTCCAGATTTTATTAGAATACATATATTCTAATTCTATTATTCATTACTCTTTGCCAAGATGCTTGCATCTTTATCTTGGAGTACTTTATCATATGACCGGAGATCAGGTTCATGCCCTCCAGGGATCGAATCCAAAACCTCTCCCAAAACATGAACCTATTTAGGTTGCCTAACAATCCTCCCACTACGACAAGGCACTTTCTGCAATTGTGTATCATTTGTGATACGTGTTGCAGTTTTCTTGTGGTATATCATCTTGTACAGTTGGTACTAGGTTAGACATGTCCTTTATTATTTACTTAAGAACAAATTTACTTATGAGCACGTGGTTCATTATATAGTCCTTTTCTAAAAATCAGTCATTGATGCTAACAATGACCTTCTGATTTTTAAGACTATAAACCTACTTTTGTTTATCTAGGATAACTTACAAACAAGTGAACTCCTATCCAACTTATCATTGTCTCTCTATATGTGCTGGATTTCCTGAATCCGAATATGCTTCAAAATAGGTTTTCACCTATTCAGCAATTCTATATGAGTAGAGAGTTCTAACTTGGAAAATACTATGTTCGCTTTCGTTTTCAGAGTTTATCCTTAAAACAAATTTGGTAATTTTCTGAATAACTCATCATCTATCTAATTATTCCATAAGAGTCCTTTACCTTCTTTCTACTACACCATTATGTTGGGGTGTACTAGATGCAGTTAGTTGGGATTGAAATCCAACTACTGATAAGTGACTCCTAAAATCTCTCAAGAGGTACTTGCCACTACGATATTCCATAGTGACTTTTTACTTTAACATTTCTCCGCATCAACCTTGTACTCTTTGAACTAATCAAAGTACTTAGTCTTGCGGTACATTAAGTAAATTTATTTGTATCTTGAATAGTTTTCTATAAAATAGACAAAATATTCAATACTACCTCTTGTCTAGATAGTCATAGGATCACACAAATCAGAATGAACTGTTTTCAACATATCTTTGACTCCATACCCCTCGGACTTAAAAGTTTCTTGGTTATTTTCCTTCCAAGTAAGACTCGCAGGTTGGAAAGATTTCCACTACTAATGAACCCAAAAGTTCATCAGCTACTAATGAATCCTACTCAAGTATAACCTAGCTTTAGATGCCAAAGATATAATTGGTTCATTTCTAAAGGTTGCTTTCTCTTAAAATTAGAAGATGTGTTACTAATTTCCATTTGTTGCATCGTGGGAGTTATTGGATTATAAATTGTCAACCATCATACCAGAATAGATAACTTCCCTATTTTTCTTGATAACAACTTTGTTATCAAAATAGACACAATATCTATAATAGTTTAGAAATTGAAATCAGGTTCTTTCTAAACTTGGTACGTAAAGACAATTACTTAAAATCCATATTTTATTCTTATCAAAAGATAAACATCTCCCATGCAACAGCTACCACTTTTACAGTAGTGCCCATGTGGACGGTGATTTACCTTTCATTTAGTTGTCGGGTTTCCTGGAACCCTGCAATGAATTGCAGACATGATTAATGGCATCTTGTATCTACACTCCAGGTTCTGGTAGATAACACCACTAGACATGTTTCAACTAATGAATTAAATACACCTAAATTGTTCTTAGTTCTAAGAAGACAGTCTACCTTAATGTCCAAGTCCTATTTCCAATCATTACAATTGGGACTACTAAGTCTTTTTCTATAGTATGACTACTAGGGATTGACAAACATCCTAAGAATCACAAAAATATTTGGTCAAGATCAACTCCTTAAAATCTCCATGAATTTTGTGTATACAAAATCGAAGAGGAGATTTTATTCATTAATTTTATTATCTCGTCAACTTTACTTTATGACGAATAAAATTAATAGTTAATCTGTCTTTGATCAAATATTTGGTCAAAACTCTTTGAATTTAAAATAACATTGATTCCTCAAAATATATTATTTAAATTCACCAACACCTCAAACACCGTGAATTTTGCATGCCACGTTAGTGTGGACGTATACAAATTCATCATTTGTAAGAGGAGTGTTTTACCCATTGACTATCTTGTCAATATAACTTTTTGACAAATAAAATTACCTCAAACACCATGAATCTTGTATGCCACGTTAGTGTGGACGTATACAAATTCAAACATTTGTAAGAGGGGTTTATTAATTTTATTATATTGCCAATCTAGTTTTATGACAAATCAATAGTTGGTTTCCCTTTGGTCACACAAGTGATAGTAGTGACTCCGTTGGGGAGGATACTATTAAATGTGTCTAAGTGTATACCATTACTTGACACTAAGTCCATTAATAAGATTATGCCCCTTCCGTTGGGGAAGATCACACGCTCTTAATTAACTTCCTATAGTCATCCAAAATTGGAAGTCTGTTCTAGTGATCCACAAACAAGCTCATCCGTTATGGAGGAAGGCACTCAGAGCCAACGCGCAAGCTTGTTTGCATCACTTACAAACCAGTAATGGAGACTATGGGATTTACTTAAAAATCCCTCTGCCACTTAGTTATTTATAAATGAGGAATTTTAACTATACTAGCCTACTAAATATGTAAACCAACATGCACACACAGCACAATATAAAAGCAATAAATAGAAAATCTAATTTTCAACTATTATGGCTTTTATCTCTAGTTGTCCTCCGTGTGTTGTCATCCCAAGCTGCTGCCATATTTGGCCACCGCCACCGGGTCTAGCTATCTTGCTCCTAGTTCCGCGCGCCTCTGGTCCTTAGAAGGTTCCACGCTTTGCAAGATTCGATCCGCGACATAAATAGAATTTTACATTTTGATCCTATATTCCATAAAAGGAATGTACATGTATCTAGATCAAAAATAAAATCCTAATAAAACTAAATACAGCTCCTGCTGTATTTTATAATACAATCATGCACACACATATAAATGCCCTTGACATGTCCAAGGGTCCAATCACACACATAATAACTAAAAGCCATAATAGTTGGATCCTGCATCCACAAAGTTAGCACATCCTACTATTATCCTGCCTAAATTATGTATGACATGTGCATAATTAAACTAATACCAAATACACAGAGGCAAAACCCTAGCTCTGATACCAATTGTTGGTTGCTACTCGGAAAGCCTAGAGGTTCCACTGTACAAAAATTTTGTACAAAGGTCTGAACCTTTTCCTAGCTACCATGTGTTCTTTTAAATTAAATTTTGGATCGCCTGCGGAACTTAACACGTTTGATCCAAAACTTAATCTATTTGTTCTTTTAGGTTTTGACTTGGGTCTCCTGCGGAACTTAACACGTTCGACCCAAATCACCTTAAGTTATTAATTCCATTAAATATTAATTTCCATAATTGGTTCCCAGTACTGACGTGGCGAGGCACATGGCCTTCTTGGATATGGGAGCAACCACCACCGACTAGACAAAACCTTTTATAGAAAGCTAATATTTAATTTCCTAAAATAACTTTAGGTCAACCGAAAAGAACAATCAAATCACAAGGAAAAAAAACAAAGAAACACTATATCGAAAACAAATTCGAAACACTAGAATCGTATGCCTCTTGTATTTAGTATTATTTCCAAAAATAACTAGTATGATGCGGAAAGAAAATTACTAGTTATACCTTTTAGAAAGACCTCTTGATCTTCTACCGTATTCCTCTTCTAACCTCGGACGTTGTGTGGGCAACGATCTTCCGAGATGAGAACCACCAAGCACCTTCTTCTTCCTTACAAGTTTCGGCCATCAAAACTTCTCCTAGGATGAAGAGGTTCGGCCACCACCACCATGCTCCAAGGGATGCTAGAAAAGAGGCTTCTTTTCTCTCCTTCTTCTCCTTCTTAGATCCGGCCACCAAAGCTATCTCCACCATGAGAAGGTTTCGGCCACACAAAGGAGAGGAGAGGAAAGAAAGGGCCGGCCACACCCAAAGAGAAAAGAGAGGAAAATAGAATAGAGTCGTTCACCTTGAAGCCTCCTCTACCCCTCTTTTATAATCCTTGGTCTTGGCAAATAAGGAAAATTTAATAAAACTTCCTTAATTCTTTTCCATTGAAAAGGAAAATTTATTTAATTAAAATAATTTTCTCTTTCAAATTATAAATGGCCGGCCACTCTTTCCCCAAAACAAGGAGAGTTTTAATTAAAACAAAATTAAAACTTCCTAATTTGTTTCTAGAAATTTATAAAATTTCTCCAATAATTTTAATCCCTTCATGATTGGTTAATAAAAGAAATTTTATAAATTAAAATCTTTCTTTTAAACATGTGGATAATTTCCAAAAGAAAAGTTATCTCTAAAAATTAAAATCTCCTTTCAATCTACAAATAAGGAAAGATATTAAATCTTTTCTTAATCTTTTATAGAAACTAATAAAGAGAATTTTTAATTTTTAAACTTTCTTTAAATCATGAATATAATTAAAAGGAAAGTTTTTACCAAAATTAAAATCAACCTTTAATCTACAAATAAGGAAAGAGATTTTAACTCTTCTCTTAATCTTTTGTAGAATCTTATAAAAGGAAGGATTTAAATTTTAAACTCTCTTTTAAATTATATTATCCACATAATAAAATTTTAAAATTTAAAATTCCTTTTTATTTAATAGGGCCACATGAATTCACCCATGAACATACCCATGGCCGGCCCTAGCTTGGTCTCCAAGCTAGCTTGGCGGCCCCTATAGGATGGGTAAGAAGGTGGGTATAGGTGGGTATAGTACTCTATAATTAAGAGGCTACGATAGGGACCGAGAGGAGGAATTGGTTTTGGTCTCCGATAAAATTAAGCATGTTCGCCTCGAACACACAACTTAATTTTATCAATAATAATTCATTCCACTAGAGAACTATTATTGAACTATCGCACCAATCCCAAATTACATTTGGGCTCCTTCTTATCATGAGTGTGTTAGTCTCCGTGTTTAAGATAACAAATGTCCACTAATTAAGTAAGTTACCGACAACTCGCTTAATTAATATCTAAGTCCAAGAGTAGTACCACTCAACCTTATCGTATGGACTAAGTCCACCGCAGGGTTTAACATGACAATCCTTATGAGCTCCTCTTGGGGACATTATCAACCTAGTATCTCTAGGACACAGTTTCCTTCTATAATCAACAACACACACTATAAGTGATACCATTTCCCAACTTATCGGGCTTATTGATTCATCGAACTAAATCTCACCCATTGATAAATTAAAGAAATAAATATCAAATATATGTGCTTGTTATTATATCAGGATTAAGAGCACACACTTCCATAATAACCGAGGTCTTTGTTTCTTTATAAAATCAGTATAAAAGAAACGACATCAAATGGTCCTACTCAATACACTCTAAGTGTACTAGTGTAATTATACAGTCAAGATAAACTGATACCTAATTACACTACGACCTTCTAATGGTTTGTTCCTTTCCATTTTGGTCGTGAGCTATTGTTTATAATTTATAAGGTACTGATAACATCATCTCCTGCATGTGGCACCACATAATATGTTATCTACAGTATAAATTAATTGAACAACTACAACTAAATGTAGACAATTTGATCAAATGTGATTCTTTATTCATAATGAATGTTTACAAAGCTTAGGTTTTCAGTATACACTCCAACAAAAATACCCTTTAAATCTTCTAGTCTAAATTCCAACACGGATCCCATCTCCATATTTGACTTGCGGATAAGCACTCCTCCCGACTATGCCTCTTCCATGCACAGTTAGAGTCACCATCTATGGCCCCTCCAGAGATCATGTTGATGATTCCCTGAATTGGTTGATTATTTGGTGCAAGAGCTTCAGGTTGAAGTTCGGGTGGATTCTGTCTCAAAAGGGATGGTCCCGGGGTGCCCAAGCGGCCTTGCATTGGGGGTATCAAAGAGGAGGTCGAGGCTGATATGGTACCAGAGTCATGAGCAAGACACTCACTTGGGGGCTAAGCACTATGTCATGTTCTAGTTCACATTTTAAACCGTGGTAGCTATTAGTAGTATGTTCATATTCATGATGAAAGGCATAGTAAGCATTGATTTGAGACCACCTAGGACCTCGTTCAGGGTTAGAGTTCAACGACCTCCCCAAAAGTCGATGTTCTTCACAAATCTGCATCGCCCTCTCTTTAGGTAACTTTAAGGGGTGGGATAAGGAGGTAACACGGCTGAGTCGACTGTGGAAGGGGCCGAGGTCCCAGACAACATTCAGGAATCTCAACCGGTCAGGTCCCTCTTGATTCTTGTCGAGCTTTTCTGTTGGAATAGGTTGGGCCGACAAGAGGGGGTTGAATTGCCTGTTGAAAATAAAATAAAAACCCTTTTCTATATTTCAACTCAGATTAGTAGCACACTTATAAAAAGGAATTAAACAACTAATAAATTAAAGACACTAAGGAGTAACTTGGTTACAACCTAGATGGTCGTTAATCCAAGACAGAAGAAAGTACAGAAAAGATCTCCTTCGTGAAGGCGGAGAAGCCTATTACACTCGTTAAACACTCAAAAATATGCTAGGAAATGAATATAAGAGTTGTTGAATTATTTCTAGCTCCAAGGGTCTTTTTATATCTCCTGAAAAATTCTATCCAGGGCTGGAAGGCGTCTTCCATAGGGTAGAAGGCGCCTCCAGCGTGGCAATTTTATCCATGCAAAGATAAAGTTTTATCTTGGCTAACGATCACTGAGAATGCGCCTTCAAACTGTTCATGGAAGGCGCCTTCAAGCCATTAAAGGCACCCTCGCACTGTTCATCAAAGGTGTCTTCCAAGCCATGGAAGGTGCCTTCCATAAGGCAATTCAGCTTCTTTTCTCCTCGAGCAAGCTTCTGCTCTAACTTCTCATCCCTCGGAAATGTCGCACCCTTCCTTTTTGTCCGCCAGCATACTCTTCTGCAACACCTCATCCCTCGAACGCACCGAGCCCATCGACTCTCTCCCGTGTCATCCTTCTCGCTAGCTACATCTTTCTCTCAACTTCTTGTGCTCCTAAGTTCCTGCGCACTTAGACACAGGGGTTAAACAACAACAAGACCTAACTTAACTTGGTTGATCACATCAAAATTACCACGGAGTACTTACAATCTCTCATTTTTTGATGTGAGCAACCTCAAGTTATGTTAGGGTAAAAAAATAAATAATATTAAGATAATTAATATCGCAAATAATAATGTGCAAAAAATAATGATACCCTCCCCCTAGACTTTATCTTCACTTTTCCCCCTTTGATCACATAAAAATAGGATACATTAAAATGCTTTGAGAATAAATCTAAAACAAAGTCTAAGGAAAAATATTCTTATGCAGAAAATTTTGAAAGATTAAATGTCGAAAATTATGGATTTTAAAAAATACTTTGAAAAATATTTTTAATTATTAAAAAAAAATTTAACAGACATATATAAGACAGATAAAAGTTTTCATATAAAGTTGAAATTATTGTAAGTAGAAATAAAGTCCTTTCTACATTAAGATATATTAAAAATTTAAATTTTTAAAAATTTAAATTTTAAAGAATTTTTAATATTAACTTCTAATTAATTTCTAACCGAATTTATATAAAATAATTTATTTGAAAGTATTTTTATAACAATTAAATACTTAAGATTTAGTCAATTAAACATTCATTTCAATAATTGGCTTCTAGGCTGTGGTGAAGCACTAGATTTTCTTGGTTATTGGAACAACAACCACTTCTAGACAAAGCCTTTTAAAGAAATTAAATATTTAATTTTCTTTCTGAAAGTGCTAAGTCTAACTTTTAAAAATTTTAATTAAAAAAGCAGGGTATGCAAAAAAAATAACCTAAATATGATTTTGGAATCCAAAATAGATTCCTTCATATAGGATTAATCAAAAAAAATTTATGAACATATTTCTGTTGATACCGGTTATGATGAGTGAGCCATTAATGAACATATTTCTATTGATACCGATTATGATGAGTGAGCCTTTCAGGTGAAGTGAATGTTAAAGTTGAGAGGATGAGTTGATGGCTGAACTTGATCGAGCATGAGTTTCCTTACATAGGGTCGGGAAAAGTTGGCAGGGCCAGAGATGACCGACCAAGATATATTCAGCATAAGGTATTCTTAATACATGACCGGCCGAGGTATATTCTTAATGCATGACCTGCCGAGATATATTCAACAGAAGAAGAAGGGGGCATTCTCAAGATACGACGGGCTTAATGATCGACCAGTATATATCTAAACAAACAAGCAGTTGACTGTTGGTGCGGAAAACATCCGACTATCGAACCCAAGTTTTAATAATGGCAAAGGGATTCAAAGTTAAGATTATTTGTTATCTAATGTGCTTAATTGAGCTTGCAAGAAAGTCCTAAGTGTTCTTAGGCAAAAGTCCTAGCTGCGGTTAGGCAAGGTGAAAATCCTAGGGGATGGTAACCTTAGGTCCTAAGGGGTGGTAACCCTAAGTGGAGGAAAACCCTAGGGGGTGGTAACCCTAGGTCCTAGGGGGTGGTAACCCTAGGTGAAGGAAAATCCTAAGGGGCGGTAACCTTAGGTCCTAGGGGGTGGTAACCCTAGGTGGATGGAAATCCTAAGGGGGGATAACCTTAGGTTCTAGGGGGTGGTAACCCTAGGTCCTAGGGGGTGGTAACCCTAGGTGAAGGAAAATCCTAAGGGGCGGTAACCTTAGGTCCTAGGGGGTGGTAACCCTAGGTGGATGGAAATCCTAAGGGGGGATAACCTTAGGTTCTAGGGGGTGGTAACCCTAGGTGGAGAAAAACCCTAGGGAGTGGTAACCCTAGGTCCTAGGGGGTGTTAACCCTAGGTGAAAAGTCCAGTCGATCTGGAGGATCGTGCTGGCATCAGGTAACTCTCCTGAGTGGACTAGGTGAGGACACGTTCCCCGCAGAGGGAACAGTAGGCGTCGAGTCAACCTAGAGTTTTTGGTCGAAAATCCGAAGTCAGACCCGGACAGTCTGATGACTGTCAACCACTTAATTTATCATGTTTATATCTATTCTAACTTTGTCTTGCAGGATACGGTGTTGTTTTGGGACTAACATATCTTGTAGGTACAAAAGGAACAAGTTAAGCCTTGGATGAACAGTGTCTCAGGCACCTCCATGGAGCTTGGAGGTGCCTCGGGTGCAAGCCGAAGCCAGCTGTGTAGAGGAGCTGGAGGCGCCTTCATGGGGACTGAAGGCGCCTTGGACCGCGGCTTGGAGGTGCCTTGGAGTGGCTTGAAGGCGCCTTCAAGTGGATGAGGTGCGACCGGATTAGTGTTGATCCACGCGGCTGACTCAGCGGGTTGGAGGCGCCTCGGATGGGCTTTAAGGCACCTTCAGCAGTGAATAAAAGGAGGTCTCAAGCAGCAGTCTAGTACATCTTCGAAAAAGCAATCTTTCTTCATCCAACTTCTAATGAGTCCATCCCGAAGTGCTGCAACGACATCCCGACGACCCGGAACTCTGAATCTGCTATTTTCCAGTATCGTTGGTATATTTAATTTCTGTTTATTGTACTTAAATTGTAGCATCTTTTCGATATTATAAGTGTTGCCCACCGTAAATGCTCAACGAGCGTGGGCCTTGGAGTAGGAGTCGCCACAGGCTCCGAACCAAGTAAACAACCTGTGTTTGCGTGTGTGTTTGCTTTTATTTTTCCGCTGCGTATTCCGACTCTGTTTCTAAATCGTACGAAATAGCCATGAGCGCTATTCACTCCCCTCTAGCGCTTCTTGATTCAACAATTGGTATCAGAGCAGGGTAGCTTTAATTTGGTGCAATCACCAATCAAGCATCTTTCGTGGTATTTTCTATTTTTAGGAGTTGATCGGAATCGGTATTCTTGCCATTTTCCAATCCGTTTCTTTCGTAATCAGATTTCTTGCTCGAGGTTGGTGCAACACCACCCGAGTTCGTTTTTCATTTCATATACTTCCCGCACTACTAATCCAAGATCAAGTCCTGAAATTTTCTTGTTGTTTATCTTCTACATACTAGATCTAAAATGATCCTTCAAGAAGGCTACAGTACAACTCGCCCCCCACTATTTACCGGAGACGACTTCGGGTACTGGAAGGGTCGGATGGAGGTGTATCTCCCGACTCATTTTGAAGTCTGGATGATCATCAAAATCGGGCTCCAACTACCAACTGATGGTGCCGACAAGCCACTACCATATGAGGACTGGGGTGCGTCACTGATTAAGAAGGTGGAAGCAAATGCCAAGGTGACCTGCACCCTCCAGTGTGGCCTATCAAAAGAAGAACTTAACCGCGTCGACCCCTTCACCAGTGCCAAGGAGCTGTGGGAGAAGCTCATCGAACTTCACTAAGGAACGTCCGACACCAAAGTAAGTAAAAGAGACCTAATATTCAATAAATTATTTAATATGAAATTATAGGAAGGTGAGACGGCTGCCCAACTCCACGCCCGGATACAAGATATGCTCAACGGGCTTCATGCAATTGGACAGAAGGTAGATAACCGGGACATCATCATGTATTCTCTAAATGCCTTTCCGAGGAATACCTTGTGGGAATCAATGGTGGACGCTTACAAGGTATCCAAGGATCTATCTACCATTAAATTAGATGAACTTTTTGCAGAATTTGAACTTCATGAGCAGATTAATGCACACCCTGCCGAGAAAGGGTTGGCATTGCTTGCAGGTACAGGTAGAGCGCGCGAATCAAGAACAAAACACAGAACCGAACTAGAGTCTGAAGAAGAACTAGATTCGGACGACAACGACGAGCTCACAACCAAAATAGTCAACCTAGTAAATAAACTCTACAAAAAGAAGGGCTTCAACAAAAAGGATGCCAGAAAGGTCATCCAGTCCAAAGAAGCCCAACCAAACTCAAAGGTCAAATTCGAGGTGACCTGCTACGAGTGCAATCAGAAGGGGCACATCAAGGCGAACTGCCCGAATCAAAAGGATCCAAAGAAACCGAGGAAAAAGGCCCTAAAGGCAACTTGGGACGAGTCATCTTCTGAGGAATCTGACGACGAAGAAGTCGACTAGGCAAGCTTTCTCGCATTGACGGCTAGGGACTACACCAACGAATCCAAAAGCGAGGTCGAATCGGAAGCAGAGTCCGAGAGAAGCCACGGATTCGCATCTGTTTCCGAAGGGCCAAACTTCTCTGTAAGTAAATGCCATTTATACAGTTTAATTAATTACTTAATGCATAAAGTAGGTAAATCCAAAATTCGGATCAAGTCGCTTCTAAAAGAAGTAACTTCCCTTAAAGAAGCGACTAACTCCATAACCTTGCCTGACCCAGTTCAGGCTGAAAATTCAACTCAAGTCCAAAAGCTCGAGGAAGAAAATTCTAGTCTGAAAACTCAGGTCAAGGATTTGGAGAAGGCCTTAGAACGGGTTTCTTTGGGGTCCAAGAACCTTGACCTAATTCTTGGGACACAAAGAGCCGTTTACAATAGAACTGGACTAGGTTTCAAAACCAAGAAGAAATATCGATCCTATCTATCCTTAATCAACAGACCAAATAGTAAACTATTCCAAGCATGGGTACACAAGTCCAACTTGGTCAATCAAGTTGGACTTAGTAAGTATTGGGTTCCCAAGGATCAAGTACATTACCTTGATAGACCTTATGGAGGTTATGATCCAGGGGGAGAAAAAAGAAAAATTATCTTAACTAATAAATAATTAAATAAATAAAGAAAAATTATCTTAATCTAAATTATCTTAATTATCTTAACAAATAATTAAAATAAATAAATAAAAATTATCTTAACAAATTAATAAATAAAAAATTATCTTAACAAATTAATAAATAAAAATTATCTTAACAAATAAAATTAAAAGGAATATAATTAAAACTTTAAAAACAAGTTAAAAGGAAAAAATGGATGCTCCAGAATAGCTGGCACTTCCAAAAGAAATTTACCCGACAGGGTAACTACATGTAACCTACCCGGCAGGGTAATTAGGACTAGAATAAAAAGGGCTAAGTTTAACTTGACTCACGGTACTGGTAAAGTATTGGATGATAGTACGTTAGGAAAGCTTAGTCTATGCATGTCTAGGAAGATATGGCTTCGACCTGGTGCATTTGGCTAAGTGGAACTGACCGAAACTACCCTTTATGAATCCTAACCAGTTAGACCAAGATTTTGTATTAAGTTCAGTGGATATGACTATTTGGAAAACTTTGAAGGCATGGTTACTTTAATGATGTCCAAGTGACTCACTATAGCCCAGAAGTTTATCCAGAGAATGTCTATTTGTTGAGCCCAAAACTAAACCTAAATCTAACACAAAGTTAAACCAAACCCTATAATTAAACCCAATTCATCTCACAAAATTATAAGATTCCCTGATTTAATATTTAGATCGGGTGAGATGACTAAGGATCAAAATCAAATTAAATTAAATTAATAATTCAAAATTAAATTAAATTAATAATTCAAAATTAAATTAAATTAATAATTCAAAATCAAATTCTTTAAAAACTTATTTTAAAATTCTTTTAAAAACTTATTTAAAATCATTTTAAAAATCTTTAAAAAAAACTTATTTAAAAATCATTTTAAAAATCTTTTAAAATCAATTTTGAAATTATTGGAAAATCTTTTAAAATCAATTTCAAAATTATTGAAAAATCTTTTAAAATTAATTTCAAAATTATTTGAAAATCATTTAAAAACAACATTTGAAAATCATTTTAAAATCATTTTAATTCTATAATTAATTTTAAAATCATAAATCTTAGTTAATTCTATATCATTTCAAAAATCTTATTTAATTCTTTAATTATTAAGGTTCAAATCATAATTAATTTTTAAAGGCTAATTAATTTCAATCAAAATATTAATTTTTAACATACTCTTCAAAATTCTAAATGTTCACTCATTTGAAATTCAAACTTAAACTTATTTTAAATATCAATTAAAATAAAGGCAACTCCATCTCATACTCACTCATAAGCTGAACATGCTTGATAACATAGAATGAGTGAGATGGAAAATTAGGAATATAATAAACTTTATTCTTTTGAAATACATGCTTGGACTATAGGACCAAACTTAAATTATTTTTGACTTGACTTAAAATTAAAAATTATTTTTTTAACTCAGCTTTAAAATAGATATGATATTAAGCTTAATATTGAATTAACATTATTTTTAAAAGCTTGGATTTTTAGTTAATTATTTTCCAAATCTAAGCACTAAAATTATCCAAATCTTTTACTAAGTTTTTCTTGCAAAAAACTATCTCTCAAAGCTAAGTACTTAAGTTAAGATTTTATGAAAATCCTTTTGAAGTTAAGTATTTATGCAAAACTTTTATCAATAATTTTTTTTAAAAAAAAGGTTAAGTATTTATACCCTTAAGTGTTTGTCAAAATCATTTTAATAGCTCATTTTTCAAACAGCAATTAGTTTCAAAAACTTAAGTTTAGCTAATTTTTATAGAAATTGGGCTAAGCATTTTCTAAACCACTTCAAATTGAGCTAAGTGTTTTTCAAAGTTTACCAAAGTATTACTTCAAATTTTAAGCTAAGTATTAAAAAGTCTTTTAGCTAAGGCCATTTATCTCTCACTTTCTTTTTACTCTCTTTTTATTTTGATATATGGCAAAGGGGGAGAGTATAAGGAAATTTAAATAAAAATTTTAAGAAAAAGTGAAAGCTTTTATTAAGGGGGAGCTTTTGTAAGCTTCTATTTAGGGGGAGCTTTATATGTGCGTATTTATGTGTGTGCTAAATTTATGCTTATACTTTATATGTTTATGCTAAATTCATACTTGTGCTATCACTGTCTTTTCTTTTTACTTAACTTTGAATTTCGGTTGTCATAATCAAAAAGGGGGAGATTGTTGGTGCGGAAAGCATCCGACGATCGAACCCAAGTTTTGATAATGACAAAGAGATTCAAAGTTAAGATTATTTGTTATCTAATGTGCTTGATTGAGCTTGCAGGTGTTGGATCGTGATGTTTCGATAGAGGAGGGGGGGTGAATATCGATTACGAAAATTCTTTCGAAAAGAGTTACGCGCAGCGGAAAAAGTAAGCAATGCTAACACAGACCAATTTTACTTGGTTCGGAGCCTGTGTCGACTCCTACTCCAAGGCCCGCACTCGTTGAGTACTTTCGGTGGATAATCACTAGCAGTTCAAAAATTATTACAAACTAAGTACAGAAAATGCTAATGAAAATAAAAGCAATACCGACAAAGGAAGAAATTGAAAAGGAAAATGTGCGTTGTCGGAGCTTCGTTAGCGTCGCAGGAGCGCAGAGCAGCAGAGCAAGCAGTAGAAGATCTTGTTGTCAGTTGTTGTTTTGAGCTCCACCCCTGACCCTCCTTTTATATGAGGCTCGGGGTGCCCCGGATCCCTTCCGGGCGCCCTGGTGAGACGTGACAGGTCCAACCAGCGAGCTCCACGCGGCGATGACGCGATCAAGATAAAATTGCCTCCCGGGCGCCCGGACCTGTTCCGGGCGCTCGGACCTCCGGGCGCTCGGACCTCCGGGCGTCCGGACCACCTTTCTCCAGAGATTCCTTCTCCTGCAAGACAAGGTTAGTCCGAGGCAAATATATAATATGTTTCCTGCAAAATAAAGTGTTAGCACAATTTTATAAATTCAATATCAAGAGTATAACTTAGATTCCGTCTTTCCGAGACCGGAATCTAATCACGATCTCGACTTAGATATCCGAAATGGATCTAAGCCGGATTGACGCCTAATGTTCCCTTCCCGGGAACGCGTCCTCACAGTCACTCCCTTCCAGTGATTTACCTTTACTTACCCGCTAGACGTCCGGTCAGCCCTTCGACCCGTCTGGACTTCTCGCCAGCTATCCAGTCAGCCCGTCGACCTAGCTGGACTTCTCGCCAAGCGTCTGGTCAGCCCGTCGACCTGCTTGGACTTCTCACCATCTATCCGGTCAGCCCGTCGACCTAGCTGGACTTCGTGCCAAGCTTCCAATCAGCCCGTCGACCCGCTTGGACTTCGTGCCAGACATCCGGTCTGCCTGTCGACCTGTCTGGACTTAGCCTGTACACTAGATCAGAGTGTTAGATAACGACAAACCTAACTTAACCTAATTTATCATTCATCAAAACCTGAGTTAGGCAAGGTGAAAACTCTAGGGGGTGGTAACCCTAGGTGGAGGAAAACCCTAGGGGGTGGTAACCCTAGGTCCTAGGGGGTGGTAACCCTAGGTCCTAGGGGGTGGTAACCCTAGGTGAAGGAAAATCTTAAGGGGCAGTAACCTTAGGTTCTAGGGGGTGGTAACCCTAGGTGGAGGGAAATCCTAAGGGGGGTAACCTTAGGTTCTAGGGGGTGGTAACTCTAGGTGGAGAAAAACCCTAGGGGGCGGTAACCCTAGGTGAAAAGTTCAGTCGATCTGGAGGATTGTGCTGGCATCAGGTAACTCTCCTGAGTGGAGTAAGTGAGGACGCGTTCCCCGTAGAGGGAACAGTAGGCGTCGGGTCGACCTAGGGTTTTCGGTCGGAAATCCGAAGTCAGACCCGGGCAGTCCGATGACTGTCAACCACTTAATTTATCATGTTTATATCTGTTCTAACTTTGTCTTGCAGGGTACGGTGTTGTTTTGGGACTAACATATCTTGCAGGTACAAAAGGAACAAGTTAAGTCTTGGATGAACAGTGTCCGAGGCGCCTCCATGGAGCTTGGAGGCGCCTCGGGTGCAAGTCGAAGCTAGCTATGCAGAGGAGCTGGAGGCGCCTTCATGGGGGCTGAAGGCGCCTTGGACCGCGGCTTGGAGGCGCCTTGGAGTGGCTTGAAGGCGCCTTCAAGTGGATGAGGTGCGCGTGGATCAGTGTTGATCCACGCGGCTGACTCAGCGGGTTGGAGGCGCCTCGGATGGGCTTTAAGGTGCCTTCAGCAGTGAATAAAAGGAGGTCTCGAGCAGCAGTTTAGTACATCTTCGAAAAATCAATCCTTCTGCATCCAGCTGCTAATGAGTCCATCCCGAAGTTCTGCAACAACATCGCGACGACCCGGAGCTATGAATCTGCTATTTTCCCGTGTCGTTGGTATATTTAATTTCTATTTATTGTACTTAAATTGTAACATCTTTTCGATATTATAAGTGTTTCCCACCGTAAACGCTCAACGAGCGTGGGCCTTGGAGTAGGAGTCGCCACAGGCTCCGAAGCAAATAAACAACCTGTGTTTACGTGTGTGTTTGCTTTTATTTTTCCGTTGCGTATTCCGACTCTGTTTCTAAATCGTACGAAATAGCCACGAGCGCTATTCACCCCCCCCCCCCCTTTAGCGCTTCTCGATCCAACATTGACAACCTTATGACAGCCTGGCAAACCTGTTCTCTTAAAGTTTCTTCGTTCGTTAAATGGTTACAGCCATATACTCTTCTACATATATCATCATATCAAGGATGTAACTCATAAACGATAAAGAGGGTACATCTGGGGTAGAAAAAAGATTCCTTAAAGGACTATTACACGAAGTCTAGGTTGTACTTTCCTCATCTTCTAACAAACTCTAACAAACCGGTGACCACCTCATGATCGTGAAGGTTATGTGAGGTGGTATAAAAAGGGGAATCCTCTCCGCTGGTAAGGTATACAAACACGAGCACTTGCATCTTTCTACAATTGTTCTTCTTCTTCTTCTTCCACCTTCAGGCGAGGAACTGACTTAAGCATCGCAGGGCCTAGCAAAGGATCCCCACCCCTGTTTTAGGTCATTAACGCTTTCTTGGATCGTCAGAGTGTGTGTAGAATCATCGGAGAGTTCCTCCAGATCTTAGGAAGCTTACTGTTCTTCAGTTGCCGGAGCCAGTGCGCCATCTTATCGCCTTCAGACAGGATCATCTGTGATATTTTTCTAATTTGACCCTTATGGTATTTAAGGTACCAATTTAATCCATTAGATCTTCTAACTTGTTGAATATATGAGCATGCCCGATTTTTTAACTTTTCTATTTCTACTTTCGATTTTTCATTTTCCATTTTTATCTTGTCAAAGTCTTCTAATCAACAAGATGTTGCTAGAATTTCTTTTAATTTATCATTTTCTTTTTTTAATTTACAGGAATTTTTTATAACATTTTTATAAACTGAAATAATTTATCAAGAGGTAGAAACCATACCTGACTTACCTTATCGATCCCGTAATCTGAAGCTCCCCCTGAAGTGCTACTATCTTCTAATGTCGCTCCCCCTTCATCGATGCTCTCGATGCTCATTTCGAACGAGCTTGCTTCATTTTTATCTTCTTGGTGACTTGCCACTAGCGCAAGTCCAGCGAGGACTTCGATCTTCGATTCGGACGACGCTTCGTCTCACGTCGCCTTTAGATTTTGATGCTTTGTTTGGACTAGTCTTTTGTCCTTGCTTTTATCCTTGTTCTTGTCTTTGCTCTTCAATTTAGGGCAGTTATCTTTCACGTTCCCTTCTTCAATGCAGTGGTAGCATCTTATCTTTCTTCTTCTTCTCTTATCCTGTGCTTGATTAAATTTATTAGTTTTAAATAATTTTTTAAATTTCCTAACCATGAACATCGTTTCATCATCATCGAGAGAAGTTTCAAAATCTGGTTCGCCTATTTTTTTCCTTTAAGGCAATGTTGTGCTTGGGTTCCTTTTTCAAATATGCACATCTCGTTTCATGAATTTCGAAAGTTGAAAATAACTTTTCTAAAGTACTTAATTCTAGATCCTTAGAGATATAATAAGCATCTACGTAGATGTCCATTCAGTAGTCTTAGGGAATGCGTTAAGTGCGTACCTTAGCGAATTTTAGTTGGTTACCTTTTCTCTGAGATTCGTGAGTCCAGTAATGAGTTCCTTTATTCTAGAGTGAATGTGTGCAACGGTTTCACCTTCTTTTAACTGGAGGTTGCTGATCTGGTTCCGGAGCAGATCCCGTCTCGTGAGTTTTGCCTCCGAGGTCCCTTTGTGTAGTTCCAGGAATTTCTCCAAGAGCTCCTTAGCTGACTCGTAGGTGTTGGTGCAACCTTAGGTCAAGGTTGACCTGGTTGACCTGACTCGAGTTGACCTGACTCGAGTTGTATTTTGATGTTTGACGAGAATAGAAAAGTTCTATTCTGATGTTTGACGAGAGTAGAAAAGTTGTATTCTGATGTTTGACAGAATACAAACTTGGGAGATTGTGGGTGCAATCTTTGGTCAAGGTTGACCTGGTTGACCCAAGGTGAGTCGACCTGATTCGGGAAATCCTGGTGAGTGAAGCCAGGTGAAAGTCCTGGTGAGTGAAGCCAGGCAAGGGAAATCCTGGTGAGTGAAGCCAGGTGAAAGTCCTGGTGAGTGAAGCCAGGCAAGGGAAAGTCCTGGTGAGTGAAGCCAGGCAAGGGAAATCTTTGTGAGTGAAGCCAGGTGAAAGTCCTGGTGAGTGAAGCCAGGCAAGGGAAATCTTTGTGAGTGAAGCCAGGTGAAAGTCCTGGTGAGTGAAGCCAGGCAAGGGAAAGTCCTGGTGAGTGAAGCCAGGCAAGGGAAAGTCCTGGTGAGTGAAGCCAGGCAGTTGGAAAGTTCTGGTGAGTGAAGCCAGGCAAGGGAAATCCAGATAGGTCAAGGTTGACCAGACATCTGGTGAAAAGTCCAAGCAGGGAGCTTGGCACGAGAAAAGTCCAAGTATGGAGACTTGGCAAGGAAAAGTCCAAGCAGGGAGCTTGGCACGAGAAAAGTCCAAGTATGGAGACTTGGCACGGAAAAGTCCAAGTATGGAGACTTGGCACGGAAAAGTCCAAGCAGGGAGCTTGGCACGGGAGAAGTCCAAGTATGGAAGCTTGGCATGGGAAGTTGGAGAGGGCTCGGTAGCTCGTTCTCTGGAGCAGATGAAGTCGGAGAGGGCTCGGTAGCTCGTTCTCCATACTAGGTCAGAGAGGGCTCGGTAGCTCGTTCTCTGGACCGGACATGGAAGTCGGAGAGGGCTCGGTAGCTCGTTTCTCCAGACTAGGTCAAAGAGGGCTCGGTAGCTCGTTCTCTAGACCGGGAAGGCTTTAGGATTTAGGGCTGGGAAGCTCTAAGGCATTGGATCGGTCTGGTGACCGATCCAGCGATACTCAGGTTTATCTGATCGGTCTAGTGACCGATCAGTAACCAAACAGTGGTTCGCTGTAGGTTATCTGATCGGTCCACAGACCGATCAGAAAATGATCAAGAAGCTACTGATCGTTGCCTGATCGGTCCACAGACCGATCAGGGCTCGTAACCACTCTCCATGAGAGGATTGGGATCGGTCTGGGGACCGATCAGCATAGGGCCTGATCGGTCCCCTGACCGATCAGAGAAGCCCTGGACCGATCAGGGTGAAGCCTGATCGGTCCAGGTCTAGCCGTTGAGTAACAACGGCTAGATTTCTGCGCTGTCTTGCGTTGTCTTCTTCCTCTTCGCAGGTTGATATAAAAGAAGAACTTGAAAGGAACAGTATAAAGAACTCGTAGTTGCTGCTTGCAAGAAAAGAACTTGTTGTTGCTCCTGTGATTAGTCCTGAGCTTTGTTGAGCTCTCCTCTGCTTGAAGCTTCGTGTGAGCTTCCCTCGGCTGAGTTTCCAACTCAACAGTCGACGAGAAGGCAAGCTAGTGTTTGTTTTTACATTCATATTGTTCTTGCTTCTTGCTGTATTTCTTGTACACTTATCTTGCTGTTGCAAGAGACTTTGTGGCGAGGTTTCTCCACCCAGAAGGAGTGTTTTATTAGCCGATTTTCCGGGGTCTCATCCACCGATAGATTGATAGGATTCGTCCACCTTACGGACACGCCGAGAAGTAGGAGTATCATCTCCGAACCTCGTTATATCATCGCGTTTGAGGTTTGATCTTCTTAACTTTCGTTTCTACTGTTTTATTTCCACTGCGCTAACTCGAATTGTAGGAAGAAACGAGAATTTGGGGTCGGCTATTCACACCCCCCTCTCTAGCCGCTATCCGAAGGTCCTAACAAGTGGTATCAGAGCGAGGTCGCTCTTCGTCGGATTAACACCCGGGGGAGCACGAGCTAGAGAATGGATCAACTTGGAGAAGACGTCACGATTCCACCCTTCTACGATCGCGACGACTTCGCGTTTTGGAAGGTAAGAATGAAGTACTTTCTTATGACTAACTTAGTTAATTGGAATTGTGTACAAGTAGATTTTGTTCCTCCAAGGGATGAAGAAGGAGAAATTCTTGAAAAGAAGAGGTGGACGAAGGAACAAATCCACCAATCCGTAATCAACGACGAGGTAATGAAAAATTTTGAATTCTCATTACCTAACGATATCTTGTGTAAGATAGGTGGTTACAACAATGCCAAGGAATTGTGGAACAACTTGGCCAAGTTCCATGAGGGAAGCTCCAATTCAAGTCATGAAGAGGAGTCAAGTGAGTCAAGTAGCTCACTTCATGGAGGTAAGGAATTAGAAGTTGAGGGCTACTCAACATCTAAGGAAGAGGAGGAGGAGAGTTTTTCTTCAAGATTGGAGCAAGAAGAAGAAGCCTCTACTTCCGGAAGGGATGAAGAAGAAAGCATACAACCATCCTCAACCCTAGGTGACTCAAGCAATTTACTTTCAAGTAAATTACATATAATGTGCTTTGAGTGTAGGGAATTTGGGCATTACAAGAGTAAATGTCCAAAGAGGATTAGGAAGACTCCACCGGCGCCAAGGTCAAGGAAGCCGGAGTCCCGATACGCAAGGGCAAGGAGCACGTGGTGTGTTTCCAATGCAAGCAAAGGGGACATTATAGGAGCCAATGTCCGAGGGGGAGGCAACCTCACAAGGACAAGAGACCAAGCACATCTATGGGGGGAGCTAAGGCAAACCCTAAGGTATCCTTTAAGGCACATTATTGCAATTTTAATAAGAAACATGCTAGTAGCTTTATTGCAATTGCCAATGATGATAAGCATGATAACCATAGAAACCGATACATGTGCTTAGGTGCCAAACATGTTAGTCTAGGTAAGGATAATACTAGAAATGTCAACCCTAGAATTAACTCGTCTAAGGTTAAGGAAAACCTAGGTAGGAATCCCAAAACAACTAGACATATGCCTAGGAATACCTCAAAGAAAAATGACAAATTAAAACTTGAGGTATTAGAGAAGGAAAATCAAGTCTTGAGGTCAAGACTTGACACCTTAGAAAAGACTCTTAAGAATTTGGAGAAGTCAACTCTAGGGTCTAAGGGTCAAAAATCAAAGCCTAAGGACATGAGAGGTTTGGGTCACAAACCTAAGTCTCAAGTGGTCAAGCCCACTTATCATAATGTTCCATTCGATTATGGAACAAGATCTAGGGCTAGGAAGACCATCACCAAGGTCACAAGGGGAGTCACCCCTAGAGTTGATCTTGATGAGTCCCAAATGACCAAGGCTTTAAAGCCTAGGAGGGTCATTAGGAGGGTTGCTAGGGAAGTCATCCCTAGTGAATATTTAGTGAACCCAATGAGCTCAAATAGGTATTGGGTTCCTAGGAGCGTAATTCCTTCACGCTAGATGGTTTAGGGTGTGCCAACCTTAATTGGATAGGTAGTTAACCTACTCATGGCAAAATGTGGCATTTTAGGAATATTCAAGGTGTAATCAAGCCTTGAAAATGAAATTAAGAATTATTCCTAAGGTGATTAGGATATGCCAACCACATTTGAGGAATTTTCTAGGGTCAATCTAATTGGCACATAGTGATATAAAAATCTTTAGCATATGATTTTAGATCTATTACACTTAGGAATATAGAATTTATGGCAAAATGATCAAAATTATCAAAAATGGCAACTAAAGCTAGAATTAGGTATTTTCTATACCTTTATATGTTATTTGTCATATATTGTTTGCCATATGTCATGTCATGACATCATATCTAATTTACTATCATTTGAAATGTCATGATAATGCTTAGGTTAGTTATATGTCATGCCTTATTTAAGTTTCATACTTTATGACATGACATCATGACATTGGCACATGTTTTCACTTATGATATTATTTTATGTCATGTCATCATCTCTTGCATTTATGATCAATTAAATTGATTTAAGGATAAAAACTCAATTTGATATGGAAATCAAATTGTTGTCTAGAAAATGCATGAGAACTTAGCTTAAGATGACCTAAACTCATATCTCACATCAAAATTGACTTGGATGTGTTTGATACACCTTAGATGTGTGTGAGATATTAGGATTATGAGTTAGGATCAAGGTGCATAGCTCTTGTACCTAGATGAGCCTAATTCTAAATTGAGGATCATAGGGAAAGCTTGTGTACAAGTCATGTACATTTAGCCCTAAGATTGTGGTCCTAAATTGAATGGTTTAAAATAATTTCAAAATTGATTTGAAAAACCTTGATGAAGCTTTTCTAGTGATAGCATTCATCATTGAGCAAGTTGATACAAAGTTGAGGTAAACTTGAACTATTTCAAAGTTTTTAAACTTTGTATCAAGATTTGAAAATGGAAGTTATTTTCATAGAAAACTATTTTTCCATGATAGTATATGTTATGAGAAATGTATCCTCAAAATTTTATAATTTTTGGAATTTTCTGTAATTTTGTAGGGGTTTCTGAATTTCGGGAGGAAGAAATTCAGAAATCAGATGTGTGACCGATCAGGAGGTTCCCTGATCGGTCCAGGGGATGCTGGATCGGTCACTGGACCGATCCAGGGAGCTCCTGATCGGTCTGGTGACCGATCGGGCGTGCCAAATTCTGTCTGAAATTTCTGAAAGTTCAACTGGAAGTTGGTATTTTAGATTTCTAAAGGGTTGAAACTCTCCAAGACATTGTTGGTGCAATGGTCAAGGGGGAGTTGACCTTTAGGGGGAGTTTTACCTATTAGTCAAGGGGGAGTTGACTTTTAGGGGGAGTTTTTACTCTAAAAACTTGAGTGATATGGGATTATCACTAAGTTGATTGTTGACTTTAGTATCAAGGGGGAATTTAAGGGTTTCAATGAAAGGTATGAGACTTTCATTAGGAAGAAACTCTTGACCTTGTTTCACTCTTTTTGATGTGTGTCAAAAAGGGGGAGAATGGGAGAATGTCCAAAGAATGTTCAAGGAAGAACATTAGAGCTTGGGGAGAATGTTCAAGGAAGAACATTGGAAAACCTAAGTTAGGTTATCGAGTTAACCTAACTTGATTATGGTTTTTGTCAAACATCAAAAAGGGGGAGATTGTTGGTGCAACCTTAGGTCAAGGTTGACCTGGTTGACCTGACTCGAGTTGACCCGACTCGAGTTGTATTTTGATGTTTGACGAGAATAGAAAAGTTCTATTCTGATGTTTGACGAGAGTAGAAAAGTTGTATTCTGATGTTTGACAGAATACAAACTTGGGAGATTGTGGGTGCAATCTTTGGTCAAGGTTGACCTGGTTGACCCAAGGTGAGTCGACCTGATTCGGGAAATCCTGGTGAGTGAAGCCAGGTGAAAGTCCTGGTGAGTGAAGCCAGGCAAGGGAAATCCTGGTGAGTGAAGCCAGGTGAAAGTCCTGGTGAGTGAAGCCAGGCAAGGGAAAGTCCTGGTGAGTGAAGCCAGGTGAAAGTCCTGGTGAGTGAAGCCAGGCAAGGGAAAGTCCTGGTGAGTGAAGCCAGGCAAGGGAAAGTCCTGGTGAGTGAAGCCAGGCAGTTGGAAAGTTCTTGTGAGTGAAGCCAGGCAAGGAAAATCCAGATAGGTCAAGGTTGACCAGACATCTGGTGAAAAGTCCAAGCAGGGAGCTTGGCACGAGAAAAGTCCAAGTATGGAGACTTGGCACGGAAAAGTCCAAGTATGGAGACTTGGCACGGAAAAGTCCAAGCAGGGAGCTTGGCACGGGAGAAGTCCAAGTATGGAAGCTTGGCATGGGAAGTCGGAGAGGGCTCGGTAGCTCGTTCTCTGGACCGGATGAAGTCGGAGAGGGCTCGGTAGCTCGTTCTCCAGACTAGGTCAGAGAGGGCTCGGTAGCTCGTTCTCTGGACCGGACGTGGAAGTCGGAGAGGGCTCGGTAGCTCGTTCTCCGGACTAGGTCAGAGAGGGCTCGGTAGCTCGTTCTCTGGACCGGACATGGAAGTCGGAGAGGGCTCGGTAGCTCGTTCTCCAGACTAGGTCAGAGAGGGCTCGGTAGCTCGTTCTCTAGACCGGGAAGACTTTAGGATTTAGAGCTGGGAAGCTCTAAGGCATTGGATCGGTCTGGTGACCGATCCAGCGATACTCAGGTTTATCTGATCGGTCTGGTGACTGATCAGTAACCAAACAGTGGTTCGCTGTAGGTTATCTGATCGGTCCACAGACCGATCAGAAAACGATCAGGAAGCTACTGATCGTTGCCTAATCGGTCCACAGACCGATCAGGGCTCGCAACCACTCTCCATGAGAGGGTTGGGATCGGTCTGGGGACCGATCAGCATAGGGCCTGATCGGTCCCCTGACCGATCAGAGAAGCCCTGGACCGATCAGGGTGAAGCCTGATCGGTCCAGGTCTAGCCGTTGAGTAACAACGGCTAGATTTCTGCGCTGTCTTGCGTTGTCTTCTTCCTCTTCGCAGGTTGATATAAAAGAAGAACTTGAAAGGAACAGTATAAAGAACTCGTAGTTGCTGCTTGCAAGAAAAGAACTTGTCGTTGCTCCTGTGATTAGTCCTGAGCTTTGTTGAGCTCTCCTCTGCTTGAAGCTTCGTGTGAGCTTCCCTCGGCTGAGTTTCTAACTCAACAGTTGCTGCTGTGGTTGGTATCCGTGAAGTTGCTGCTTCATCAACAGTCGACGAGAAGGCAAGCTAGTGTTTGTTTTTACATTCATATTGTTCTTGCTTCTTGCTGTATTTCTTGTACACTTATCTTGCTGTTGCAAGAGACTTTGTGGCGAGGTTTCTCCACCCAGAAGGAGTGTTTTATTAGCCGATTTTCCGGGGTCTCATCCACCGACGGATTGATAGGATTCGTCCACCTTACGGACACGCCGAGGAGTAGGAGTATCATCTCCGAACCTCGTTATATCATCGCGTTTGAGATTTGATCTTCTTCACTTTCGTTTCTACTGTTTTATTTCCGCTGCGCTAACTCGAATTGTAGGAAGAAACGAGAATTTGGGGTCGGCTATTCACACCCCCCTCTTTAGCCGCTATCCGAAGGTCCTAACAGTAGGCTCTAATCCTGTTGACTTCTTAAGGTGGTAAGACGCTAAGCAGATGAAACTCTATTTTGCCGTTTGTCATCAAGTCGGCTTGCTCTTTCTTCCTCCATTGGTATTATTTTTTGCCCTCTGGTGCTACAAAACCAAATTTCATGATTAATAGTAAATTGAAATCTATCTTAAAGAATACCTCCATCTTTTTCTTCCAGCTCACGAATTCCCCCTCGAACTTTGATGGATAGATGCTCGGTCTAGCCATCTCTTATGCTTCGTTCGACGGTTAGTCCTCCTAAAGTTATTGGGCTCTGATACCACTTGTTGGAACAGGTTGGGCCAGCAAGAGGGGTGAATTGCCTGTTGAAAAATAAAATAAAAACTCTTCTCGATCTTTTAACTCAGATTAGTAGCACACTTATAAAAAGGAAATTAAACAACTAATAAATCAAAGGCTCTGAGAACTTACTTGGTTACAACGCAGATCGTTGTTAATCCAATATATAAGAAAACACTGGAAAGATCTCTTTTGTGTAGCGGAGAAGTTTATTACACTCGTTGAACACTCAGAAATGTGCTAGGAAATGAATATAAGAGTAGTTGAATTATTCCTATTTTCAAGGGTCTTTTTATAGCTCCTGAAAAATTCTATCCGAGGCTGGAAGGCGCCTTCCATAGGGTGGAAGGCGCCTCCAGTGTGGCAATTTTATCCGTGTGAAGATAAAATTTTATCTTCGCACTATTCATGGAAGGCGCCTTCAAACTATTGAAGGCGCCTTCACACTGTTCATCAAAGGAGCTTTCCAAGCCATGGAAGGCGTCTTCCATAAGGCAGTTCAGCTTCTTTTCTCCTCGAGCAAGCTTCCGCTCCGGCTTCTCGTTCCTCGGAAACGCTGCGCGGTTCCTTCTCGTCCGCCAGCGCACTCTTCCACATCACCTCGTCCCTCAGACCCACCGAGCTCGTCAACTCTCTCCTTTGTCGTCCTTCTCGCTAGCTGTGTCTTTCGCTCGATTTCCTGTGCTCCTAAGTTCTTGTACACCTAGACATAAGGGTTAAATAACAGAACTAACTTGACTTGGTTGATCACATCAAAATTACCATATACTTTTTAGCCTGAGCAAGAAGTTTGTCATAATCATGCAGAGGTTTTTCCAATAGTGAGTGAAAGAAATCTCCATCTTTCAATCCTTGGGCGAAGGCACCCTTCAAAATCTCAAGGACAACCGAAGGAATGTCCAGAGTAGCTCAAGTGAACCTCTGTATGTAAGCGTGCAAGGATTCCTGTGATTTTTACTTAAAATTAAAGAGACTTAGGGGAGTAGGTGAGTACCTCTTTGAACTGGAAAAATGACATAGAAATAGTGTGATGAAATCATCAAAAGACTGTATAGATCTTGTCTTAAGGGTGTTGAATCATTGTTGTGCGGGGCCAATAAGAATAGTGAGAAAGACTCAACATTTGACTCCCTCGGAGTACTGATGTAGTAAAGTTGCATTCTCCAATCAATAAAGGTGCTCCTCTAGGTCAGTGGTACCATTATAATTGTGGATGTGAAGCGGTCAAAAGTGTCGAGCAACTCTTCCTTTAGAGTACTCTCATCAAACGACTCTTGTCATGCAACCATCCTCCCGATGGGTATCCAGCCCTTCGACTCCTCATTAACTTGTCGCTTACTAGAATTGTAAACTGAAGTAGCTCCTCTAGAGAGTGGGTTCAAGCATATGTGCCTCCTCCACCAGTATCCTTTTTGGCTTTGCTTCCCCTTCGTAACTGGGAGCAAGGCCTTGTCTTAAGGTTATGTGTACTATAGTAGCTACCATTCACAAGAATTCCTCCCATGGCATCGGATCCCTGGGGTTTCCACCATGGTTGGTAGAGAAAGCTAATTATGTTCCACCGGTTCCTCCGGTTGTTGTTGCATTGAGGTTCTCTTGGTATTCACCATCAGGGTTCCCCTAGTATTTCTTATCATAACTTTTTGTATTTTTTCTCATAGACGGCACGAATTTGATGGTGTCTCTTTTGGTCCACTCAAACTTTTCCCTTCCTTCCTTCCTTCTCTTTGGATAGAAGTCACAAGGGATCCTCCAAGAAAAGAGACTTGAGGATCATTGAGCATCAGTTAGGAGTTGGCGTTGTCCTTTCGACAGTCAAATCAATGAAAGGACAAAAAGGATCATAAAGAGCTTGAAAGATCGAGAAAGATGGAAAGAAGTAGTCTTTGCAAGTGTTTAGTCACCTACATGCGTGAAAGTTTACAAAGCCTCGGCTGAGGCAGATCCACGTTGGTTGCTACGCTCACCCTGGATGGGCCACGTGGATGATTGCATGAGCGAAGCACCTCCCCTTAACTGACCACACAAGTGAACCTTCCCTTCTGCGGCTACCGTCATTAGTCTATACCACCATTCTATTTGATTGCCAATCCGATGTCACTTTCTCAAAGGGATCACTGGCAAATACTGATCCTGCACCAAAGGGGACTAGAGGTGAACATCCAAAAGAGTCAGCTCACTTTAACTCCTCTATAGCAAGCCTCTAACATGGTTGCTCGGCCCCAAGTTAATCGGGCTCCTTTGGCAGGAAAGAAGTTAATTGAGTGTAGTGGGTCCGGAAAGGCCAATGGTCGGATTAAGTTCTCCTGGGCAGCATCAATATTGTTTAGGCAAATCACGTTATCAGAAATGAAGGTTGAATTATAGTATTTTTAATGTGTATTTGGCTTAGTTACTTTTGAGGATTTTGGTTAAATTTGTAGTTATTATGATGTGTATTCGTATTCACGTTATAAAAATTACAATTTTGTAACTATTATAATATTCCGACCGGTTCAGAATTTAATATATGCGGTAAGAACTTGAGGACGATTATGCCATTTTAAAGAGAGGATGGTGGGTAGAACATCCGTTTAATAAAAATTTTTAAAAGAGACATCCTTTCAATGATTAAACAATAAGATACTCATAAAAAATTTTACCAATTATTTACAAGTGTTACTTTATTTCTACATGAATAACTATTGGATTTTAGTGTGACTTGAGGCTTGAATTTTGTTCTTAACTCTATTTATTTTTATAATCTCAGTATTCAACTTTTGAATAACTAAGTCTGAGAGGTGACCAGCTTGGCCTAACGAAAAGTTTTCATCGACTATCACGGATAAATCAAGAAGTACGCGCGGCTCCTCATTCAGTCGTCAATATCTCTCAAATTTTTCGTCAAATCGACTAAGTAATGGAGGTGACTGACTTAACCCCACGACAAGCTCTCATCGGCCAGAAGGATAAATCCAAAAGCACATGTAACTCCTCGCCCAGCAGCGAGCGTTAGGGGCAGAACTAGAAAAAAAAATTCGAGGGGGCTTAATTGTACAGATATTTTTTTATAAGGCTAAATAAATATATTTAATAATTAAAATTTTACATCAACAATGATAAAAATATATGAAAAAATATAATTATCTAGATCATTTGGACAGAGGGCCCACAACTAAATAAATGGAAGGGAGATTGTTTTTTTCATTTGTTTGACTTACGCCACTTGGTCCATTTTTGTCAGTAGTTTGATTTTTTTTTTTTTAAATATTACTTTAGAGCAATGTCGTCCCACATTTTTTAAAATTTTGTTAAAATAAAACTGTATCATTTTACTAGTCGAAGAATGAGTTATATGGTCCGTGCCACTGTGGGCTAGGTGCGGGCCGCTATTGGCGTATGGGGGGCGGGGGCCAGCGGCGACTAGGTCCTCAGCCTCCCCGATGTGTCCGCCATCAACGAACATCCCACATTTTTCATCGAACCGATTAAGTCCTAGAAATCATCGGCCCGATCTCATAGAATATTCTCATCAACTATTAGGGTAAATTTAGAAGTACATACGATTTCTCACCCAGCAATCAACGCTCTATATTTTTCATTGAGCGTCAATGCATTATAAGTAGGAATCATGATAATTATAAGTAGGAATCGTATATCATGAGGTCGCACTTAAATCTCTTCAGATTGAGTTCACTAGAACATTTAGGGAAAATAAAACGTTTCTCTTTTGAAATTATCACACAAATTGCAAATTGGAGCAATTTGAGAGTGGTTATTCCTTCCTATTTTATTTTTTTAAAACAAATGATATGTCATTCTTTCGACAAGGTTAGGCTAAACGTGAACTAAGTGAGTCAATTGGGCAAATATAAAACTAAATATTAATTTTAAATATCTAAGAGCATCTCCAATGGAGAATATTTGGAGGGGATATTTATCCAAATATAAGGCCCCCTTTCAAATATTCCTCATTATGGAGATATTTGAGGATGATTGAAAATCATGCCCTGAGGGGCCCATCAAAATGATGGACTGCCATAGTTTTGAATTTTTTATTTTCTTTTAACTTAATTAAATATGATGGGCCCATCAAAAATGATGGATTGTCGTTACTTTTAGATTTTTTTTGTTTTTCTTAATTTAATTAAATTCAAAAAATTAAAAAAAAATCAAACGTTTGGAAAATTAAACGTTCGAAAAATTAAACGTTAGATAACGTTCAATTTCTCCCTATATATACATCCTTTCTTTCATCTATTTTCATCATTTCCATACCCATTGCCTATCAAAAATTTAGAGAGAAATGGATAAAAATTCTGATTATTATTTTAGAGATTTGTTCAACTCTCCAAATATCGATAAAAATTCTAATGAAGAAAGTTCTCGAGTCTGTCCTAATTTCTTCAATCCTCAATTTCCATTTCCTACTCAACATCCACCAAATTTCAAACCTTTTCCATACCCACCATCATATTACCATAATTTTCAAAGTTATCCAAATTCTTTGAGTGGTGACCCTCGAGCTCCGTTTTATACATATCCTCTAAAATATTGGCAGAGTAGTCAGTATTTAATGCAAGCCTCATCTCATGGAATTAATCCATTTCAATCACCAAAGATTCAATCAAATGAATCGAGAAGAGGTAGTATTGATGCAACTGACAGTGATAAAGGTACACCTTATGCAGTCCCCGATTCACAATTTCCTCCATTCTCATTTGAAATAGGGTTCGACGATATTATTCTCAATCAAGCACTAGAGATGAGCAATGAATCAGATGAAGACCATAACAAGCGAACAATATGGACAGTAGCAGATAATATGCTCCTTGCAGCGGTCTACACAATTATGAGTGAAGATTCGGTAGTTGGTAATGCACAGAAGAGTGAGTTATTTTGGAAATAAGTTGTGGCGTACTTCAATACCAATCGAGCTAAGGGAGTTAAAAAGAGAACTGCGAAGAAAGCAAAATCACATTGGGCTTCATTGAAAAAGATCGTAAATAGATACAATGAAATCTACAATAAATGGTATAATGATTGACCAAGCGGATGGAGTGACGAAGATTTGATGGTGCGAGCTCATGAAGAATACAAGAGTACTTTAAAAACTACTTTCCAATATGAGCATGTGTGAAGAATCGTGAAAGATAGTCCGATGTATGTTCCTCAATTCTTAGAGCGACGGACTACAAAAAAAAAAGCAAGAATATCTGAATCATCAGATGCACATACTGGCTCTTCTAATCCCAACACAACTGCTAATATAGATGATAGAGAAATCCGATCTCATCCAATGGGACAGAAGGCAGCAAAGAGGAAAAGCAAAGAAAGAGTAGACCTAATTGATGAATTGAATCAGGCTATGCAACAATCAATGATATATTTGGAAGAGTATAATAACAATAAGAAAGTTGATCAACTCATCCAAACATATCAACTCATCGTAATGGACACACAAGACATGACTGAGGAACAACTTCAAAATCATCTAACGATACGTGAACAACTAAAGAAAAAATTGAACATATAGTTAATTTCTATGATTTATTTTATTGTTACATGTTTATTTTATTAATTGTAATTTATCGTTATATATTTTATTAATTTAATATGGTTTGTATCTTTGTATTCCAATTTTAAATTTATAAAATATTTATATTTGTATGAACTTAAATTTCTATATCTTCTATTATATTTTCCTTAAAATTAAATGTAAATTAATTAAATGGTCATGGACTCCATAAATATTTGATTAGTGAGATATTTGATTATGGAATTAAGAATATTTGAGAGTGAATATTTGATGGATGAGACCCATAAATATTTAATTAGTGGGATATTTTATTATAAAAATTAAGATATTTAAATAATAGAATATTTAAAAGATGATATATAAATGGGACCATAAATATCCTTAACTATTATGAATACTCTAATAGAATAAAATGGTGTATCTTTCTCCTCACCCTAAAGTTCTTTCAAGTTTTATGATATAAAACAATTACAACAGTCAACGATCAAAAGCTAATTTGATCGGTATAAAAATAGAATCTTGATAAATCATTGTCTTTGACTTTCTCATATTTTCGAGGCACGTTGCTGTACTGTATGATCATTACGAATGACCTAGAAGTTGACATTTGATGGAACTTGGATCTGCAGCTTACGACGCAGGAGGTCCTACGGATGGGAGAACAAACACATCTTTGATTGTCTGTTTTCTGCATTATCTTTTTTTTTTTTCTTTTCATTGCTGTTCAGAATTCATTAGATATGGAACATCATCATCATCTGATCTCCCATATCTTCATGAGATATGTATCTTGAATTTGGACAAAACAGAAGTTCCATATTCAAGATAATTAAGTTGTAAAGAGATGATGATACAGTGCAGCAGATGGCTGATTACCCTACAGCTTTAGTCCAAACTGATCCAATTGCTACATATATAGATATATTTAGGATCCATGATTTCAATGAGACCGAACCAAACATCCAAAAACAAGTATCAGAGTGAACAAAGTACACATCTTGCTACTGAGATGAGTACTTGCTGCTTCCATGGGTGGCTGGGGGTGGAGTGTTGAGGTCAGGGATGGTAGGGTTCGGGCTGGAGTTGCCATTGCTGTTGTTCTCGGCCAGTTTCTGCTTCAACTCAGATAACAGAGCCTGGTTCTCCTGGTTCAGCAGCTGGGCCTTCTTCTTCAACCTCTCGTTCTCCTTCATGATGTAGCAGTTCTGCAGGTAGAGCTTGGTGTTCAGCCTCTCCATCAACCGACGCACTGCAAGTGGATCCAAAAAAACAATTTTGATCTTGTTTTTTTTTTTTAAATTTTATAACAAGATGTGTGTTTGATAAAGGTGCTGGAGCATAAGAAATCTAGTAAACAACAAAAAGATAGAAAAGGTCGCTAACGGAAACATGCGTAACTGAACCTACGAAAGTAGAAGTAAAGCACCAACTCTGAAACTTTTGACATGGCAATCACTAACAATTGTAGGTGGTTGACCAATTGAAGAACACAGTTGAAGAGAAGTGAGAACAGAATGACCAATTGCATGAACTTATACTGAAGATAGTTGGACGAGAAAATTAAGATTCAATTTCAGCGAGAGAACAATTTCTTCAAGAAAGCTACCTTGTAGCAAGAAGATTGGCGGAGAGAAACAAGAGGGAGAGCAGTGGATGAACTCGGTGGCGATTGTTGGTGTGTAAAGATGGCGTTTTGGGTCGAGAGGTGCGAGGCTTTTTATAGAGTGATGGATGAGGACTCCATTCTGCTCTGTTTTAAAAATCTATGGTGTTCAAGAACAGAGAGAGTGGGTGTCAGGGAGTGGAACTGTGGCAGGCACAGGAGTCATGCATGTGGGACGTGAGCAGAGGCGAGCAAAGAGAGGAAGGAGACGGCCGGAGAAGGAGAAGGTGGCGTCACGTGATATGGCGTGAGTTTCCTGGGGATTTCAATCCAAGGAGCCACTTCTACATGATGGCGATGATGGTGAAGTGGTCGTCCCAAAGATTCGCAATGATGGCCTCTTCCTCCTCTCCTCGATCCTCTTCTCATCGCAAATATTGTCCCCCTTCATCTTGTCCATTAATCCCCTCGTTACAGCTCATTCGAGCTCGGCCTTTCTCGGCTAGAACAAGGCAACGCTGTGAACCATTAGTTCTTGGCATTTTGTAGGCGGCCACTTCACAAAGCCGTTTCTGATACGCATAATCGACATGATTCAATTCTTGCTAATCTCATTAAATGAACACTTGAACAAGTAGTTGGTTGAGTCTTGAGCAAAATGATGGCGAGGAGTAAATGGCGGAAACAGAGGGAGTCTGACCCAAGTTTTATTTACACTCTTGGGGGTGTCAATGAATGTTCGGAGAAGGGATCGATTGCATGGCTAGCTCCAAGGGAGAGCCAATAATGAGGAGCACTCGAGTAGCGCAGACAAAAAGCACGGCAAGTGTTCGCCCCTTGTTCAGCACTGGGGAGGGAGTTTGATGACATTGGGATGGATGGATGGAGGTTTTGCTGGATTTGACAGGGCAGTTCGGAAATGGAAGACGGAGGTTTGCACGGTGAAAATGTGGTTAGATTTAAGGGAGAATCTTTCTTATCCTGCGAGATGGTTGGATTGCATGGGCAGAGAGCTGCTGCAGGTGGCAATGAGTTCATGCCACCCACTGAAAGGTTCCGCATGTCCCACTCATCATGAGCAGTGGATTTGAGATTAATTTATATTACTGGAGTTTAAGATGCTGATTTAGGACTTGTGGACTATGGTGTTCTCCCCGGAGTCAAAATTGTGGTCTAAACTGGACTGGTGCAATGCCAGGGCCTACAGATGCCTAGGAGCTGATCTTTCTTGGATCCAATGAGAAGAACAGCTGACTTTAATTTAGAGCAGCAGGCAGAGAGCCAGAGACAGTCTACGAGAAATATTAAATATATATATATATATTGTTTTTCTAAACGATATAAAGAAATTAATGGAGTAGACAGGCATGATGGCAATCTGGGATGTATCGCAGATGGAGGTCAGCCTCAGAGTGAGACGACTGTAAAGCCCACAGATGTTGTGTTGTACCATGGCCGCAGCCTTGGGGCACGGCATCATGCATCTTTTTGCACTTCCATGTAAACTTACATGCAACAGGACATTGAGCTATCTTTTTCATCAAGATTTACCATTTTTCCACGTGGCTTTATTTATTTATTTAAAAAAATCAATTCTGAATATTTAAGGGCATGGCATCTTCTTTTTTTTTTTTTTTTTTTTTTGTATTAGGATTGTTTCTGTCTTTTATATGTTTTGAGACTATTTAAAGATTTAATTGGTATTAGGCGTTTTGATCCTCACATCTGATCTCGATCAATTCAATCTGATCCTGATCCCAATCGCCAAATCGCATAGAATTACAATTTCTATCGGAATCCTGGGCTTTCCGCATTGGCGCACGCACCCACGGTTTTGCTCAGAGGCCCAGAGTATTGCGTGCGCGATCCGAGACTGAACAAGGAACAACGCCCTGTCGCATTCCTCGGCAGCTGGCAACGAAAAGCACGCGGGCCAAGCCGCTGCCGCTCAACCAAACTCATTGTCCAGACTGGGCCTGACAATTGGAAGGCTCGGTATCTGGACCGACTGCAAAATCACAGAGAGAGTGACGCTGAGCTAGCTATAAAATAACTAGTTGCGAAATTGTGGCCAAACAACCAAGTTAGCTATGAAATTGCGCCACAATTTCATTGCTTACTCAGCATCTTGACTGTGATTTTGCAGCTAGCTTGACTTTATGATCGTCATTTAATAGCTAAACGGGTTGCTCGACCATACAACATAATTTTACAACCAACTAGACTATAATTTTATATTAGTTAGGTGACGATTAGGTCCTCGTGGTGGCGTGCAAACAGTTAGTTTGGGGAAATCAGTGCTTAATTGATAATTTTATTTTTTTATTAATAATTCTGTCCTTAAAATCTAAAATAAAATTATATTAATATTTTTTTCACATCAAAAATAATTTAAAATTTATTAGTAATTTTCATAAACGTATTAATTAAATATACAGAGACTTAGCTACAATATATTATTGTAATTTTTTTATAAATCAATCAGAGATCTATAGTTCGAGACTTAGTTACGGCATATCATTGCCTATAATATTAGAAAACATATTTTTCTCAACTTTTTTACTATGATCAAATATGATATTAAAATAATTTTTTTATAAATCAGAGTTTGTTACTCATATTCGTTCATCTATTATATTATAGTCACATATAACTTTGGCTAAAAAATTAAAATTATTTTTTATAAATTAATTATTCTTCCCTGAGATCTCTTCTTACATTGTTCCACCTGATATAAGAGACCTAACTAGCTCACACAACACATGAGAGGCTTAGCTCACGTGTTCGTATAGCTCTACCTGGTATAAGAGACCTAGCTCACTTAACGCGTATGCACTATGCAAGCTAGTTTAAATAAAAAAACAAAAGTGAAAAGGATCACAAAATCATCACGCAATTAAAGACCTGTTCCCTTAATCCATGCCACCTAATTCGGTTCTTTTCCAAATTAGACACTACAATTTGGCCGCTGACTCGCCTCAATTAACGTCAATTAATTACCAGAAAGGGCGAACAAACTTGATTAGCCGATAAATTCATCGGCCAAAATCACGGAAATTTGCCAAAAAGCTAGCAAAAGACGAAGCCGAAATCAATGTTCCCGGCGCTGCATAAATCCGTGAAAGAAGCAATATAAAGGGGATGCAAATGTGGCTTTAATGTCTCCATAATAACAATATAATAACTAGTTTTCCCTTTCACTAAGGCCACAAAGTAGGAGTTAGTCGATCTGATCGAACTAGGTTAATTAGATGCGAAGATATAAACAATGATAATTAATTCTTCGGCTTTTCTTTCCCCTCGTTAATAATGAGCTTTTTGGTGCTAAAGTTATCATTAATAAGAGCAAGAAATAAATGTAGACAAAGACGGGAAGAAAAGGAAAAGACAGAGGCTTCATCCCTTCATTCGTACATTAAAGAATAAAAAAAAGACTATCAAAACTCATTTGGTTGATTATTAATGATATCAGTTAATGCACTAGAATAAAAATAATATAGCATGGTTACAAACATGATGTAATATTATGTAATCTGCAAATATAACCCCCAATTTCACTCTTTGGGCTACTAATTCTTTAGATAAATTACCATTCAAAAATTCACTATAAAACTCATCTTCTTGTCAAGGAAAGAAACTTCTTATAGACAATACTTCTCTTAACATAATACTTACGAACAAAAAGGTACAGAAGAAATCATGATATTTTTTTTCTTAGATAATAAGATGATTTAACAAAGGACAGAGTTAAAATTGTGGAATTCCCCCAAGATACAACTAACTTTTAAATTTTCCAAAGGTCATACTTGTTGCCCAGTTTATCCGTCTGACGTGCTGCATTCAAAGAAACAACATCACCACTGTAGTACTTCAATGTGGTATTACATTTAAAAGTTAAGAACCATAATGAATGTGGTATTACATTTCAAAAATAAGAACCATAATGATGCTTGATTTTAAAGAACACCACCATTGTAAAATCCAACATTATATGGAAAATTGAATTTCAAAAATTAGCACCAATACGGTATAAATCCTAATTAGCACTACTGTGGAACTGCATAAATCCTAAAATCAATACTATTATGGTGCTAATTTTTAAAAATTAAAACCATAATAGTGTTGATTTTTAAAATGTCGTACAATAGTAGTGTTGGATTTCACAGATGTTGTTCTTTGAATGGAACACTAAAATGGTTGGCGGAAAGGGTAAATAGAAAATAAGTGCATCCTTTGAAATATCTGAAATTAAAGTTAGATGAACATTTTGTATAAAAAAAGATTCAAATTGTTTAGAGCAACTCTAGAAAAGGCTAAAAATAATAAATGAAGGCACATTTGGACTTTTGTGAGCCATGTAAATTTATAGGGCTTAGAATGGATTGATCAGAGTCATCTAGGTCCATCTATCAATTTTAACTGAAATCTATTGATTAACCTAGGAGGCTTGGATTTCTAATATTTTGACATAGAATGATAGAGATAAGTGTCTAGAATGTATATAAGACATCTAACCATGTTTATGAGACTTTCACAAGAAGCTATAGTCACATGTCAAATGGCACGGACCTTGGTGCTGGTCTTGCAAAACCAGTAACACGTTGGTGCTGATCTTCCTAATCCAGCACCATGTTAGTGTTGGTCTTGCAAAATCAATACCAATGTGGTTTCTTGGATTATGATCACAAAACTTAGTGCTGATTTCCAAAGATCAACACAATGTTGTTATTGATCTTCTCAGACTAGCACCACTATGTATAAAAAGATTCAAATCATTTAGAGCAATGCTGGAAAGGTCTAAAAAATGTAAATGGAGGCACATTTGGACTCTTGTGAGCCATGTGAATCCACAAGACTTGGAATAGGTCCGATCATAGTCCTCTAAGTCCATCAATGAATTTTGATTGAATTTCATTAATTGACATAAGGTTCTAAGACTCCTATAAGAAGTTATGGTTACGTACCAAGTGGTAGGACCTTGGTGCTGGTCTTTCAAAACCATCAACAATGTGGTCCCTTGGGTTCTTCAAACTCAATATTCTGTTTCAATTGCTAATGAGCATTTTATGAATTACAACATCAATGACTTCTATCCAATGGTATCATTTCATTGTCAATATTGGTAGAATCCACATGTAAAACTGAGCTTGATAAAAAAATGTAAATCTTTGTTAAAAATATGACATATATAAAATATCAACCAAGAGTTGAAAATTCTAGTTTTATAAATTCCAATTCACATGAGGAAAATTGTCTACATGAATGCCAAACAAGCCAAATGCGTTGTTTCACACGGTTGCAAATTAAGGAAGCACTTAGAATCCTAATACTAAGAGCACTTCAACTTGGCTAAGGTATGGGGCATGTTTAGTCCCCGTCTCCAAAGAACCCCCTGAGTTTTCAAATTCCTGATTACTTGACATTCCATCACAAAATATATGTCTAAAATAAACTAGTGACCACTTGTATCGCAATTCATACATCAATGACCACCAATCGTTTTTCTCCAAGCTAGCACACTTAATAATCTCTTTCCATACTTTTCAAATTCATTAAGTATTGTAGAATTTGTAATGACATTCTTTATGGTTTGATAGCAATTTTTAAAAGTCAAAGGGTATAATTTATCTTAGAATTTGTTCAGTATGTGCCATAAACAATATTGGTGCACTGTTTGAGGGAAAACTTGTGCAATGACTTTCGTCATAACAAGATCTTAATCGATGATGATAACATTTGGTGTACATTTAGGTGTTACTTCTATGAACTTCTTAATCAACCAAACAAAAGACTTAGAGAGCATCTAGTTTACACGTTTTTTATTTTTATTTTTTGGAAAACGCACGTTTTTTGGAAAATAATGTTTAGTTTGCATTTTACACATCTAATTTCTATAAAAATGAGATAGCATTTTTTGAAAAAAAATAGAGAATATATAAAAGTCATTTTCTAAGAAAAGGGAAAATGCACATTATCCATAAAATGAAAATGGAAATCATGCAAAATAAACGCTCTCTTAGTTTTTTCATTACTTTGGAACCTGTAACTAAAAATAATTGTTTATTGATGATGATTAACTGTTATAAATGGTGCAAAAATCAATTAATATTTGATAGTATTATAAGTCGTATCAAATATAACTGCATCACCAAATATATTATATACGCTCCTTGATATATGATCCGTCCAAAAATACCTACTAAATTTATTATCTGAATCAGTATCATATGTAGAATCGAGACATGCTAGGGGGTTGAATAGCACTCGCAGTTTTTTCGCACTTTCGAAAAACACAGAATAAACGCAACAGAAATAGTAAGCAAAATAGTGAATGTAAAATAATCGCTAACAAGTGTTGATTTTACTTGGTTCGGAGCCTTTGACGACTCCTACTCCAATATCAGTGATCGTCGATCACTTTCGTTGGACAATCCACTTTCAGTTTGAATATTACAAGTGATCCCGTCCGGAAGCTGAGTCGGACGGAGGCCGGTGGCGGTGGACTGGGCGTTGACGGAAAGTCGCGGGCGGTGCAGGTTCCCCACGGGTGGCTGATGCGGCTGCAGGACCCTGCGCACACTCAGACGATCCCCCCCTCACGTTAGAGACCAAAACCCAGGGAAAAAGTCCCCGGATCAGGCCCTCCGACGCTCAAGTCAGGTCCTTTTTCCCCAGAAAAAAGCAGACAGAAAGAGAAAAGGAAAATAGTTGTGGAAAAAAGTGACGAGGGAGTGTGTGCGCGTACCTGCGTACGAGGGATTTCTCCCCTTTTATGCGTCCTCCTGCTAGAACCTGCCCCTCTGTCAGAAAATGTTAGACGCCCAGCTTTGTCTTCTAGTCCTGGACACCTGTCGCGCTGTTATTTGTTGTGAAAGCATCTTTCTGTTAGGAACCTCCGCCTTCGCACTTGGGTTTTGTCCTGTAATGAGGGACAGCTGGCAGGCTACTACTGGCTATGATGGCATCTTTTCGTTTTAGGAACCTTCGCCTTCGCCCGCATCGTTGGTATGTAATGATTACCCCTGACGGACCGTTGAGATTCTCCGCTCCCGTATTACTTAGCTCCTCCGATTCATTGTGTCCCCGCACCAGCCTGCACCTGTGGTTCGCATTTCCAGGCCTCCAACTCGCAGACCTGCAGCCCTAACTGTCTAGACATAGCTACGCTGATCTTCAACCCGCATCCTGCGCTTTGTACTTCTTGGCCCTCAACCGCAGGTCTGTGTCTCGGGCTGCTTCTGATCAGCTCTGCCACTTCCGACCCATTGGCCTATACTTCCAGTTCTTGGCCTCTGCTTAGCTCTGCCGATACCGACTTGCATCCTGCGCTTTGTACTTCCTGGCCCTCAACCGCAGGTCTGTGGCTCGGGCTGACTCCGCTCAACTCTGCCGACCCTGACCGGCCTATATGCTCTGTATTTCCGGGCCCTCTACTGCAGGCCTGTGGATCGAGCTGACTTCTCTCAGCTCTGCCGATCCCAACCCGCTTCTGCCTATGCTGAGCCCTGACTACCCTGTCAGCTTGCCTTTTTGACCGCCAAGTCGCCATGACTATTGACCGCCACCTCCTCGTGACTTTTGACCGCCACATAGCCTGGACTTTTCTAATCCTTTCCTCTTGGGCCCCTCCATCACTAACCGTATCAACAAGTATATTGAATTATAACTTTGCAGTAAGTAAAATATACTAACAACTAAGAATTCAGAAAGTCGCACTTTCGGTCATCGGAGTTATGTCACATAGTCATAGGATCATCCTTGAAGCAGTGCACAAGTGAAGGATTGCAAGAATGGTTCTTTTTAGCACTCTGCTCGAACTAGCCTTTTATGGACTATTGAAGGCGCGTTCAACCCCCTTGAAGGTGCCTCCAGCGGTGCAGCTTATCCCCGCAGTGTCGGAGACGATAACTCCCGTAATCTATGAAAGTTATCCCTTCAAAGGCGCCTTCAAGCGCATATAAGGCGCCTTCCATCCTTGCTCCAAGGCGCCTTGGCTCCTCTCCGCGCGAAGCTTCGACCAAAGTAGCCGAGGCGCCTCCAACAATCTTGGAGGCGCCTCGGACACTGTTCATCCGACCTTTTCTTTATGCATCTCACTTCCTGCAAGATATATTAGTCCAAATACAAAGTATATCCTGTAAGACAAAGTTAACATAATAAAATATGAATAATAAATTATTTGACAGTTTCTGGTTTGTCCTATTCTGACTTTCAGATTTCCTGGAAATCCTAGGTTGAACCGACGCCTACTGTTTTCTCAATGGAGAGCGTGTCCTTACCTACTCCTCTCAAGAGAGTTTACCTTTTTCCAGACTGATCCTCCAGACCGACTGAACTTTTACTTAGCGTGTAATTCGTTAGGACTTCTTGTTGGATGTCTGATCCTTGACCCATCCAAACTTCCACCTGGTGTCCGTGAACCCCAAGATTTTCACCTAGAGTCCTCGACTCGAGGATTTTCCCAATATCCTCAACCCGTCAAGACTTTGCCCAGTCCCCCGAACCAGGATTTCGTTGTCTAGCCACAGTTAGGACTTTCCACAACCTAGGATTATCACCCCCTAGAACCTAAGGTTACCTCCCCCTAGGGTTTTCCACTTGTCTAGAATCTACTAAGACTTTTACCTAAGAACATTTAGGGCTTTCCTGTAAGCTCAGTCACATTTGTTAGATCACAAGATATCTTAACTTTTGAATCCTTTGCCATAATCAAAACTCAGGTTCGATCATCTAGTGCTCCCTGCACCAACATCATAATTAAAGAAAAAATCTCAATTCTTATCTTTCTTAGAAGTAATAACTCAATCAGTATTTGAGCATTGATACCTTTCTATTTATGCCTTATCTCTTTTTTGAAATTTCTAATATCTCTTTCTATATAGCCCACATGCTCAGGCCCTCCATACTCTATATCCAATAATCGCACTTATTGACAAGTTGACACATTAGCCTTTGAAATTGTTAAGTCAATACTTTCTTTACTGTTGAAACACTACAACATGAGCGTAGAAAATACACCTTTAAAGGAGACAAAAGTGGATAATTATGACTTTCAATGAAATTAATGAGAACACAATTTGGTCCAGTTTGTTTCTTCACTAATGAAATCTTTGCCTTACATCTAGTTCTAATTTTACCATGTGCTCTTATCTTTTTAATTTTATTACCTTGTGTTTGCATATTCAGTTGATCATCTGTATATCCTTCTTTAAAGTATATAAATTTTTTACAGACTACTTTATTAGTTCTCTTATTTTTCTTGTTATTGCTTATTCTTGTACTAAATCCGGCTTCTCATGCATATTGATTATAGAACGAAAATGCCTCCTCGAGTGATGTCAATTTTAGCCCATTTTTTGGCTTTTAATCATCGTCAACTTGGGAAATGTATAGCTGATTAACATAGAGATTTTCTTCCATTAATGTAGATGTCTGATTTAGAAAATCGAACAACAGTACAGGGGGAGCATAAACAATGTATCAATTGCTAGACAACTATAAGTTGAGTAATAATTTTCTTACTTGATTCATGAAGCTCACTGCAATTAGAATCTCATCCAAAACTTAGTATCTCTATAAATTTCTTTGTTCAGGCAAGAAAGAGAAGAATTCTACAGAGGTTCATGTGAATTATAGAATGATAATGATAAAAATAATAACGATACAAAATTCTAAAAAAAACATTAGCTTGTGATACTAGTTAAAAACAAGCACCGTGTTCCATAAGGGTGATGTGGAATGTGGATTTGTCAACACTTGAGCTTTCCCACTGTGAGATACAATCTATGTGATAGAGTATAATCAATCAACAAAATTAATAAAGATCCAACTATACCATTTACATCTACATGATCAAAATTCAATAGTTTGAATTTCAACTTTAAAGTATATTACTAGCACCAAGTTACATAAGGTGTGCAAAATGAGAAGGATTATCAAATTTTACAGCTACAAATGCTTAAGGGAGTGGCAGCTGCGAGGAAGGGAACAAGCGGCGACAATGGGTATCCCCGGAGAGGCGGTGCGGGAGGGCATGGGCTTTAGGGATTATGAAATTAGGGGGAAGAGAGGATCGGAAGGGAGGTGAAGAGGCGGCGAAGGCTTTAGTTCTGGTACACACCCAATGATGCACACCTTGTGAGCTATATATTTTTTATTTTTTTTAATTTCTTTAGCTTTAATATTGTAGCTCAAATCCTAAAGATTAAATCTCAAATTCTAAATCCTAAACTCTACGAAAAATTTAAAAAGAAATTATAAATGGTGCTCATAAGATGTGCATATATATAGTATTTGAAACCATAAAGAGTACTAAAATTCCCCCTTTTGGATTTTTTTTCTTTTTCTATATTTATTTATTTATGAAACAAATTCCAGTAGACCACGATGATAATCCAGTGTTCAGGGGACCCTTTACGATAAAAAAAAAAATAGAAAAACAATTGAAAATTGGCATTGACAATTCTTGATTAAGTAATGAGGTTGTTTTGATGGGTCAAGGACAGTGATATGGTGCCATGGATGGATCGATGGCGTTGCCAAAATTAATCAATTCTCTAATTTTGACCGATCATTGACTTCGGTCTGTTGAAATTTATCGGTTTTTAACCTTTCTATTTTGGGGGGATTTTTGGACCGATTCCTAACCTCCTCCTCAAGCAAAATTCACCTTTAATTATGTTGTTTAAATGACAGTATATTTTTTAAAAAAAAAAATATGTAATTTTTTTTAAAAAAAAATTATTCAAACTTTAGAAAAGTATTAAAGTGATCATACTCTTTTTAAAGTTAAAGTGTATTAAAAACTAAATCTTCATTATAATTTTGTTCGACTTTTAGAAAAGTGTTAGAGTAGGATATCATAATATACATAGTAATTATATTCAAACTAGAGAAGCGAGAGCAAGATGTAGACGAAGGTCAACTAGGTCGAGATGATGAATGAGTTCGATTCACCTTCGAGTAGGAGTGGATGAGTGTATGTAGTGTCAATATCAATTAGCTCCTTAAGCTATAGCGTAATAGTAAATATATTTAAGGACTCCCTAAGTACTCCTAATTCAAAATTCAAGGAGTGTAAAAAATTTACGTTTAGCGTTTGAATCAATGAGATTGTTGAGCCATTGTGTAAATTACTATTCATACTTTCGAATTTATCCTAGTGATAAAAATATTTCCCTAAATAGGTTGATTAATTAAAATATATATTTATTGATTATAAGTTTTAGTAAATTATAGCACCTAGAAAAAGTCTCAAATATTCAATTTGAAATACCTAAAAGCTTTATATATATATATATATATATATGAAAAGAATAGATCTGAGCTGCCCTTGATAAAGCACTTAACTCTAATAACGAAAACAATTAGTACTGAAATGCAAAAAGCCGATAGAGTTGGGGACTTGGGGTTACGACTTCTTACTGGTTACTGATACTGTCACGTAAGTAAACAAGTAAACCAAAATAGTACTCATTTTCCTTTTTTTTTTTAATAAAAAACCCAATTTAATTTGTTTTTTTTCCTAAGCGATGGGGCGTTCGTTTATTTAAAGGCAATGCTCAGAACCCTCGTGGCCATGCCCGGGTTTCACTCCCTCCTCCCCTCTCCTGCTCCACTCTTCCTTCCCTCCGCCGCCGATCCCTGAGCTCACATTGCCCCCGGAGGAGGAAGAGAGGGAGGAACAAGGCGGTGGTTCGACTGGGCAACCGGTTTTCTGCTCTTTTTTTTTTTTTTTTCGTTTTCCGTTGTAGTTGGCTGGATCTGGTGAGCTTGGCTTCCTCTGCTTCTTGCTCTGTTGGTTTTGGTGGGTTTGGGGGAGAAAAGAGGCATTTTTGTTGTTCATTGCTAGTGTGTGGAGCAGGTGATAGAGAGTGCGTGAGAATTTTTCACCTGAACAACGTCTTTGTGCTCCCTAGCCGGTCCCTTTGTTGATTACATTTGTTTGACATCTGCTCCCGGGAGGAAATGGATAGGGTTTCCTCGGCGGCGATGTTTCCAGGGGCGATCCAAGCGAGGGAGCAGATGGGGTTGGTGTGGCAGCAGGTGAAGGCGCCGGTGATTGTGCCTGTGCTGCAGCTGGCGGTGTACCTCTGCCTGGCTCTGTCGGTGCTGCTCTTCGTCGAGAAGGTCTACATGGCCATCGTGATCACCGGCGTCCGGCTCCTTGGCCGCCGCCCGGAATCGAGATACAAGTGGGAACCGATGGGCGACGATGCCGAGCTCGGCACGTCCGCCTACCCCATGGTGCTCATCCAGATCCCAATGTACAACGAGAAAGAGGTCCGCTCCGATGTCGATCGCATCAACAAATCTCCGTTTGTTTACTTTCCTTGACGCGGGCGTTTCAAATTTATTTGAATTTTCAGGTGTACCAGCTCTCGATCGGAGCGGCTTGCGGGCTCTCGTGGCCTTCGGACCGCATCATCATCCAGGTGCTCGACGATTCCACCGACGAATCCATCAAGGTAGCAGATCAAATCGATTCTTTGAAAATTTTCTTTTGATTTTTCTAAAATATCTCCAAATTCCTCCAAAGAACTTTTTTCAAAACTCTCCTTCAGTAATACCTGAAGAAAACTAAATGCTATGTGCAATTTTGGGAGTTCCCTACAAAGATCACTGCTTTGGCAATTGGAGTGGATTTGAAGTCTGAACTAATCATTGTTCTGTGGCGGAAATGGCAGGAGCTGGTTCAGATAGAGTGCCGGAAGTGGGCGAGCAAGGGAGTAAATATCAAATACGCGATCCGGGAAGACAGGGTGGGGTACAAGGCTGGCGCGCTCAAGCAGGGTCTCAAGCACCACTACGTGAAGGATTGCGAGTATGTCACCATCTTCGACGCCGACTTCCAGCCGGAGCCCGACTTCCTCCTCCGAACCATCCCCTTCCTCACCCACAACCCTCAGATCGCCCTCGTCCAAGGCCGCTGGACCTTCGGTACACTACACACCCAATGCTTTCTTTTCTTAACTTATCTTTCTTTTCCAAAAATAAAGACATTACTAGGCACTAATAAAATCTTCAAAATATATATAATGGTGACAGCTAGTGAACTAGATAAAGACGAAACACATTTATGAACTGAGATTTACAATATATAGATTATTATAGATTTTGTTTGTCTCTTTTTCATGTTTCTGTAGAAATTAATAGATTGGATGGTTTAGGGTATACGTTGTTTCAATGTTATTTATGCTTAAGGACCTCTGAAATCTAGCTGATGACTCATGAGTGTGTCCAGGACCACCATTAATGCGTCATTATGTTTCACATAGTTGCAATAGACAACCGTACAAACACAGGATTTAACTTTAGTAGATCATGAGTCCCACATTATTGACTGTGTTTATTGAAACTATTCATCTTCTTTCTTTTAACTTTATGTTGATGGATACTAACCATGTCAAGCTCCCGTCATCACTGTCAGTGTCATATGATCTAAAACTCATAATCCAAATGGTTATGATTACATAAGCTTATGTTCTGATTTTGGACTTTCTATTATTTTAATATTCTTTCATTCACTTGTTCAGATTCTTGAGCTTTTATCCAAAGAAGATCCCTAATGTTGGAAAATACCCAAATGATATTTTTTGGAGTCAAAATATCTTCTAGTGTTCATGAAACAATTTGAATGATTGAAAAATAAATTTTTCATTAAATTTTATTAGAAAGATACAATCAATTAATTATATCTTATTAAATTATTTTGTGAAATAAGTTGATGGAATAAACTTTGCTACATTGAATTTGTTTGTTATGTTTCACAAAACCCATTAAACTCAATAGGTGTTTGTTTTTAGTATTATTATTATTATAAAAATGAATTATTTTAAAAAATAATAAGAACATTTCATTTTATCAAATTGATGAACTGAAATAATTTACCTTTTAAAAAAAACATGTTCATTTAATTTATAAGTACATTTCTTAAATTTTTTTTAAAAAAGGTAAACATAGTTGATCTTTTCTTCACCAAGTTGTTTGGTGAAATAATTTGAGGGACTAAATTAGAAACATATGTAATTAACTTTATCTTTGTAAAAAATTATACAGTAGGTTTATCGAGTATTTATTTTGATTCAAACATTAAGAACAACTTGATTTAAATATTTTAGACCAGTGTATTGTGACTTGAATATTTTTCAATATTAGAGATATTGAGATAAATTTTTAAAAGATATTTGGATAATTACTTGTGATTATCCCACTTGTCCAAAATAGAGATAGAGATAGATTTTATGAAACTTGCAGTTTATTTGTAGTAAAAGATGATTATATTCATCCTAAGCGTCACTTATAGTCTGTCCGTGAGTTATGTGAAGGAAGGTAGATCATAGGGTCAATTTATAACCGACTGTCAAATTAGCTAAGGGGTGAGATGAGTTTTTTTTCCCGAGATTATACGTCCGTCGAAAATTAATCCTTTATCCTAGTGTGTAATAAATCTCTCATCCTCTAATTATCGGGTAATCAACTGATCATCTCTAAGGACATGAAACTTACCGTTCCTGATTTGAAACATAAGGGTGGCGGCAATGCTGAAAGTTGAGTTTTGTAAACCCAATAGTATTGTAGGTTTTGTAAATCCAAGAATCCAGCATCCAAAATTGGCTGCATTTTGGATGTGAGTTTAAAATAGTAGTTGTCGACCACTTTTATATATATATATATATATAATAAAAAATAAATGAATATTATAAATAAAAATAGTAAATAGAAAAGATAAATAATCATATGTGAATTAGTGGGTCTCAATATAAAATTATTTTTTTATTTATAATTGTAGGAAGAGGTTTATAAATATAGTGGGTTTTTTATTTTTGATGTGACTATGATGTAACACAATAGATCCAATGATAAAATTAAATTTATAAATTTAAAATTACGGTTACCCTAAGATCTGATCAAATAAATCACACTTATTACAGTAACATTATTTTGGACGGAAGGTAGAAGATCCTAGTGCTGTCCTGTACTGGCACACCACATGCCTGGCATGAGGAGCTCGTGATTATAAATTCCTTTTGTTTTCTCTCACATAATCATATGTTTGCAACTTGCAAGTGTGAGAGAGTCAAGAAAAAAAAAAAATAAATAAACACTTATTAATGGGAGATTAAAGAAGAAAAAGGTCCAACAAGTCTTATCACACTTTTGGTACTACCGATCTCTTTTACCACACTGTTCTTGCTGCTTTTCCCATGTGCAATTATACTCACTTGCATCCCATCTAACTGATTGTCTCCACATCCATTTTTTTTTTCATGTCCACCGACACTGCAATTTACTGTATTCTTAATTTTTTTTGTTTCTTATTTATCTTATCTAGTCTGCGCAAGCAAGGTATCTTGTCGGCTCAAATGATGAATCATATTTGTCCAAAAAACCAGTTAAATAATTTTTGGAAGTTGTTTTTTGCTTCCATCCTTGAATGCAATGGATTGACTGCAGTGAATGCGGACGAAAATATGATGACAAGGATGCAGGAAATGTCCTTGGACTATCACTTCTTTGTTGAGCAGCAAGTGGGATCCTCCACCTGTGCCTTTTTCGGCTTCAATGGTTAGTTCTAAATGCACCTCAGAAGTATTTAACCAGTGAAATAAGCTAAGCGATTATGCTCATGAATGGATGCTTGTCAAGGAACTGCCGGGGTGTGGCGGATTTCAGCTATCAATGAGGCTGGAGGTTGGAAGGATAGGACCACTGTGGAGGACATGGATTTGTCTGTTCGTGCAAGCCTCAAGGGCTGGAAATATATCTTCCTCAAAGACCTCGAGGTACGTACACTAATTGAGATTAGTAATCATTCATGAGTCGAATCAGAAGTTTCAAAATTAGTTCAACAAAACTGTGAATATGGAACTAATAATTAGACAGCCGTGTTGCTACCTTAAATGTTGATTTGACTAGTTTCATTCATGTTGAAACAAAAAAATAGGTGAAGATATCCTTTGTCAAAGGAAAGAGATTATTGTTAGAAATCGATTTTTCTTAACGAATTGATTGAATTAAAATATTGGCAGTCTATTTTATAAATAGACTGTCATAAATCACTAACAGCACCATACCGATGCACCACAGATTCGAGCCACTGATTAATTTCAGTTTGATATATTACTATATCAAACTGTATATGTATTTTCTTTTATATTACGCTAAATTGCCCAAAAATCCCCACCCACATTATGTATGCAAAAAAATAATGATTGAATGAGGATTATTTCTCTCCAAATTATCTTGTTTTATATGTAGTCACTGATCTTTGTTTAATCCTCTCAAGAGCTAGTAGGGGAGGTTACGACCTCCCTTCTCTACTGTAACCTATCATTCTTCATTCTAGCTTTCCTCTCTTCCAATTTCTTCACCCTTTAGATCATTGTTCCTGGCCACCACCTCACTAAAGTTGAGATCCTCGTGAATTAGATACTCATTGACGATCACTTCCTCATATCTCTCCAATCCAATTCCTCTATGCTCTTACATCTTGATTCTCATATTTCATTAATAAGTTCTAGTAACATGCTATGTTGATCACAATAGCCACAAATACAAATGCCATATCTCTCAAGTTGAACAATCTTGTTAGCCGCACCATTCATCCTATTATTTTGGTCATGCAACACATATATCATCTATGGACCATGTGGATCGTCCTATCTAGCATCAAGGATAAACTGGAAACCTTAGACATGTAGATTTCCCACTATGCCAAAGTACATATGAACATGCCATAGGATCCTGCTTCAGTAATCCAAAACATTTGCTCACCTGATAACTTCTTTTGTTTTGATGCTAAAAGAAAGAGATTAACAATTAATTGGCTAACAATATGCACTGATTGAATGTTGATTCATCTCTGATTATTTCCTTATCCACCTTTGATATTTTTAGACTTGCAATGTTTATTTTCATTTGGTATATTACTTACTATATTCATTGTTTCTTTTATATCATGTCACAATCTCTATAATATAGGGTATTTTGTATACAAAGAGAATATTGAATGAAGAATTATTTCTCCCCAAATCATCTTGTTTTACACTGTTCATATAATTAAATAATGTTGAAAAACCATTTATCAGCTAAAGAATGTTTTCCCGATGAAATAATTTGATGAGTTCTGAATTCATTTCATGCTTCTTATTATATCTGTGTTCAGGTCAAAAGTGAACTACCAAGTACTTTCAAGGCCTTCCGACATCAGCAACACAGATGGTCTTGTGGCCCTGCAAATTTGTTCAGGAAAATGGTGATGGAGATATCCAAAAACAAGGTTAGTCACATTAGGATATTACTTTTTTTTTTAACATAAAATGTTTACATCTGATGAAAACTTTTCTCTGTAAATACAGAAAGTGACTATCTGGACAAAAATATATGTTATATACAGTTTTTTCTTCATCAGAAAGATTGTAGGTCATATTGTGACCTTCATATTTTACTGCATCGTAATCCCGATGACAGTCTTTGTTCCTGAAGTACAAATACCAAAGTGGGGTTTAGTGTACATTCCTTCAGTCATTACACTGCTGAATTCAGTTGGAACACCAAGGTATGAGAACTTGAAACAATCTTTAACTTTAGATTTGCTTGATTACCAATGCCATCCTTATTTGCTTAACGATGGATCAAACAATTCATGTTTAGTTTTGCTATTTTGACAAGGTCTTCCCAGTTCAACTCTTATGTTTGATGTTAAAACTTCCAAATCAACAAATGACAACACAATAAATCTTCTCTTTGACTAAATCTTACATATAAGCCCTTTGATCCAATGTTGTACTGTAGGTCTTTTCACTTGCTGATGTTCTGGGTCCTTTTCGAGAATGTCATGTCTCTGCATAGAACAAAAGCAACCTTAAGTGGCCTATTGGAAGCAGGGGGGAGGGTCAACGAGTGGGTGGTCACTGAGAAGCTAGGGGATATCATGAAGACAAAATCTAAAGGAGCTAGGAAGCCAAGACTAAGACTTGGTGACAGGTATTCGCAATTCATCTATTACATTTAGGGGATATGCTTGCCTTGTTAAATTCAAAGCATTAGTCTTAGAAGCAAACTTTAAGGAAATAATATTGGATTGAAATGCTCCTTTTCCTGTCCTGAAAAATAGGTTACATCTGATGGAGCTCTTTACTGGAGTCTACCTCTTCTTCTGTGGGTGCTACGATCTTTCCTACGGGAAGAACCATTACTACATCTACCTTTATCTTCAAGCAATCACTTTCGCAATTGTTGGATTTGGTTATGTTGGCACTTTTGTGCCACAATCCTAAGGTCGATATACTGCCGACTGCATTCATACAGTGCCACAAAATCACACCTTGCACCTGGGCATGCTTTAGTTTCAGTAACTGTGGAGATCATTCAAGAAAAGAACCAAGTCTCATCAACAACGAAGGCAGACCTCTATCCAATGTGAGTCTAGAAGGCAGTCTTCTGATAGGATCCTTGTGTGATTAAGAATTGAGTAAATGATGGTCTAACAAAGTGTCACAATGGAACAACCTTGAGTATCAAGGGCAGAAGTAGAGAGCAGATTTAGCATAGTGATGTGTGAAAGCCAGAAATTCTAGATCAATTATAATTATTAAATTTGTCTTTATATTCTTTCGCAGTGTTGTGCTAAAAAAAGGGGGAAAACCAAAAATTAAGTTGAGAAATGAGTTGATAAACTTTAGGTACTAAAGTGTTACTCTATGGCCAAAATATGCAGATGCTGCAATGAAAAAAAATGTATTCCAAGATGCCATTGTAGTATTCTCCCATTTTGGTGTGCACCTTTTTGTAATGAGCATGAGTATCCTATTGTGTGCTTCGATAGTGCATATTTTGTAATCCAGATAACTGATATCTTGGTCCATTGTTGTTCTCCAAGAACATGATCTCCTAAACGGGTTTGCAACTGGCATATTCTTGAAGATGCAAACTGTGTCCATGTCCTTCATAGGCTCCTCTGTTTTTCATATCCGGAGTCTTTTCTTGGTTTCTCCATTGAAAGACCAAGGTAGCTTTAGGTCCGGTAAAAAGTCCTCGGCGCCTAAGATTTTCTATTGGAGTAGGGTCGAGTTTTGTATTATGTAAATTTGTTTGATAAACTAATCAAAGTCAGGTAGAAATTAAAATAAATAAAACTATTTAAATGATTATTTAATTTTATTTTATTTTAATTTAAATTTAGTTAAGTTTAATTTAAACTTAATTGGTTTAGGTATTATTGGATTCTTAATTTAAATTTATTTAATTGTTTGAATTTTTTTATATTTTAAACCTTGTTTAGTTAATTAATAAGTTAGATATTTTAAAAAAAAATTATTTGATAAAAATTATTGACGAATAAAATTCATAAATTTTATTTATGAATATTATATATATATAAGCAGTCCCAAATTGAAATACAACAAAAGAACCTTGAAATACAACAAAAGAACTAAAGTCTATGAAACTTTAAAAAAATATGGATGTTAATGTCATCTCCTATATGCTTTCCGAAAGGTACATATAAACATGGACACATATGAACCACCAACAATTAAAAGAAGAGTCATTATTCCATTCCTTTTAATGGACTATGGTTTGCTTTACAAACTATGGGTACATGACCTTGACTCTCTCCAGGACTTTCTAAAGAAACTTGGACAAATCATAGCTATTGCCCTAGAAGAGGAAGAAACATTGTTATCTGCACTTTTGAAAGTTCACCTCCAGAATGGGTAGGTCTAAAAATTGAGCTTGCTAGACACCTTATCAAAATAGATATTGATGACCTCAATGGTCGGCAATCAGAATTTGATGATTATACTTCTGATGTTGACATCGATTGGGAAGCTTTCTCACCATCACGAGACCAATTGATACATTGGAGAGCTTCGGTCCAAGGGGCTAAGTGGTCATGGGATAAATTAGAAGACCCAAATGAGTATCTTCTAGTAGGAGAAACATATACAGAAAAGATCTACTGGCCAAGAGATATGGGCACCCGATTCCTTCCATTTTCTTTTACAACACAACATTCAACTCTACTACAATATTATCAAAAGAAGGCTAACCGATGGGCCACTAAAAGGTTAGCAAGTTCTGCTCTGACCTCCAGAGCTTACAGAGCCTCCTTAGTCAGATCATAACAATATACAGTCTAAGAGCAACATATAGATACTTCCACGATAAATCAGGCGACCCAATATATATATATATATATATATATATATATATAGACTCTCTGAACTGCAGGCTTACCCTCACGGCAACGTGGCAGACTTCTACGACCAAGCGATACACACTCTCTAGAACAGTTGAAACTTCAGAAGGAAGCTTCTGGGTCTCTCAAAGTAAATAAAACAACTTAAAATACTTAATTTCAGAAGAAAGCTTGGAAATTGTAATCTGCAGCCCTAAATTGAGTCGAGCAGCCACAGAGCTAGTTCGAGCGGAGATGGGAGCGGCGGTGGGGAGGATGAAGCTGGGCTCGCAGGGGCTGGAGGTCTCCCGCCAGGGCCTGGGCTGCATGGGCATGTCCGCCCTGTACGGTCCGCCCAAGCCCGAGCCCGACATGGTCGCCCTGATCCACCACGCCGTCGCCTCCGGCGTCACCTTCTTCGACTCCTCCGACGTCTACGGCCCCTTCACCAACGAGACCCTCCTCGCGAAGGTACAAGAACTCATTTGGTCATTCGCTTCCGATTTAATTTAAGGAAGATAATCGAAGGCCGGCCTTCGATTATATGGTTAGGCTTTTCGAGGGGGAGTGAGGAAGAAGGTGGAGGTGGCCACCAAGTTCGGCTACCACATCGTCGACGCGGCGAACTTCGAGATCCGCGGCGACCCAGCGTACGTGAGGGCGGCCTGCGAAGGCAGCTTGAAGCGGCTGAATATCGACTGCATCGATCTCTACTACCAACACCGAGTCGACATTCGAGTCCCCATCGAGGTCACGGTCAGTGATCGAGTTGCAAAACTAATTCCTCTTTCATTTTTTTTTTCCGAATCAATAGTGAGACGTCCCAATTTTCTTAATCTGTTAAAAAAATATTCACGCTTGTTCATCCAATATTCATATTCATATTCATATTGTAACAACTATGAAATTGTAGCTGTTCTACCAATCCAAGTGTTGTGTTGTTAGATCGGAGAACTAAAAAAGTTAGTTGAAGAAGGTAAAATCAAATACATCGGATTGTCTGAGGCATCCGCTTCGACCATCAGGCGGGCGCATGCCGTCCACCCCATCACTGCAGTGCAGCTCGAGTGGTCTCTCTGGTCCAGAGACGTAGAACAAGATATTATTCCTACTTGCAGGTCAAAACCTTACAATTTAACTAACTTCATCTAGTTCTATATTTTCATTTCATTCATCTTTGAACTGATTTTCCAATTGTTAATTTTGCTGAATTCTGCAGGGAACTTGGTATCGGAATCGTCGCGTATAGTCCTTTGGGAAGAGGGTTTTTCTCTTTGGGACCAAAAATAGTCGAAACACTAACCGATTATGATTTTCGCAAGGTGATGATTGATTACCTAAATTATTTTAATTTCACTATCTAGTTTTGTTAAGCAAAGTCACTACTGACATTACAAGTCGAACGATGAATGATCAGATGGTGCCTAGATTTCAGCCGGAGAACCTTGCTCAAAATGGACTAATATTTGAAGGTGTGAGCGAAATGGCGAAGAGGAAAGGGTGCACCACTTCACAATTGGCCTTGGCTTGGGTCCATCACCAGGGGCCTGATGTTTGCCCCATCCCCGGCACCACCAAGATCGAAAATTTCAATCAAAATATTGGAGCTTTGTCGGTAGAGCTCAGTCGGGAAGAAATGGTCGAGCTCGAGTCGTTTGCCGCGGCGGATGCCGTGATGGGTGATCGGTATGCGACCACCTCGGGCACGTGGAGGGAATCCGAGACCCCTCCTTTGTCTTCGTGGAAGGGCCGCCAATGAACGTAACAAGAAAAACTCAACTCCTATCGAATAAAAGAGCTTGTCAACGGTGTTCGTTAGCTTCACATCTAGATTGAATAAAAGAGCTTTCTTTGGAGTATTGGAGCTCTAATCGCATTTATGTTTAATTTGGTGAAGTCTTGAAAGATCAATTTGCATTTTCTCGCAATCCTTTAATCCCAAAGAGACGTTAACACAATAACATGTGTCTTTTTCTAAAAGAGATTGTTCGAGTTCAAAAAAGGCTCTGTCGAGACAACGAACGTAACTCGAAAAGATTTTCGATTCAAAATTGTTAGTATTACTTATCTGGTTTACATGTTAAATGTATAACACACTGTTTTGTCATAGAAATCTGTTATCCAATTTCTATTATTAAACCTGAAGAATTATGAAACGAAACTTCTTTGATCCCATCAAACAACGACAATGACTCTCGATTCTGGCTGGATTTACAGTTGTAGAACAATTCGATTCGTATATGTTTGCTTCAGAAACAAATCAGCTGCTTCACATGAACCCACTTTCTCGTTCTAGTAGCAACTTGGAAGAAAATTCCTCCACAGAGAAGCACCGTTTTGCCGACTAGTCTTCTTCTCGACAAAAGCATCACGAACAAACAAGACACGAAGAGATTCAGCTCTTTTTTGGTTCCACCAAAACATCAACGTCAATTAGAACTTGCATTTCTTGTCCTGCGTTTTGGCGTCAAGTGGACCAAATTAAACAAAGGCATATTTTTCAGAATCTGAAATTTGAGAAATAGAAACGAGATGCTCAGTCATACCCAACACATGATTGACAGACACTCTTCGGAGTCACAGTGTCTGGATTTGATCTCGCATTCATTGTCAACGGTGACAATTGCATGATTCCCTTCATATTTGTGAAGATTTGACAAGGAGGATTTTACCCAAGTAGAAGTGGTGATCTACGCTTTGAGGAAGAAGATTGAGAGGCCTATCAACAACAAAATGATACGAGACAAGAATATATCCGATCGCCAAGTTTGGTTTAGCATAATCTTTCGATGCGACCAAACTTGCTCTTTTGAATTTCATTTTTTTTTTTTTGTTGGGCAATGAGTTAGTAGGTTAGTGGGTTCTATGTGATGAGGTGTTAATGGATGTTAATGTTTGTATTATGGAGTTAAAGATTTAATGGTTATAATATTTTTATATTATAAATTTATTTATTTATTGTATACTTTTATTTATTTATTTATTTAATATATTAATAAAAAATTTATTGACAGATATATGAATGTTATTAAAAATATTATTGCACTAACCAACAAAACTCAAACCATAAACAAGTCATCGGTTTTTCCATGGAAAATAGGGCGCAATCGCTGCCACGACAGCCTCATTCCTGTAACCACTTTTTGGCCGCAATTTTATTTGCTTAAATCAGCTGATGTTGTCAGAAAAGTTATAAGATTACTGTTTGTTTTTCTTTGGGCAGAGCTCCCTTAAGCTTTTTTTTTAATCAACGGTAATGTAAATATTTTTAAACCAGTTAAATATGTCAAATTATGTCCGTGGCCCATAAATTTTTTAAATCGTCTATTTTTTTTAGGTATAACTTTTTTTTAATAAATCCCTCTTAGACTTTTACAATCACCTACTTTTTTAGCCCTTCAATTTTTTTTCTAAATAAATGAGCTTTTAAAATTTTTCAATCGACTACTTTTATCCCTTCAATTTCTTTTAACAAATTCAACATTCAATTTTTTTAATTGATGACTTATGGCATTTCTGTCCAATTTTTCTAGAAAAATTGATGAAAATTACGAAGAATGTTTTTGCATATCTTTTAGAGGATTAAAATAAAGAAGAGGAGATAGATCTCATACTAATAGTAATATTAGATAAAGTAAAGTAATAGAGCACAACGTTAGTAACATCCTTCCATGAAGATCATTGTCCCTGTCGCCCGACAGTAATATTAGCCTCGCTGGTGGTGAATCGACTGCATCCACTCCTTGTGGTGGTAGCCCAACCGGGTCTAGCGGAGGTGCGGCGATGAAATGCAGCCGCGATGCACCAGCAACAGTTTCTCTGTCGAAGATCTCCCTAGGAGCAGCACCTTGGAAACTGCGAAGATGACCACGGGATTTTAGTCGAGCACCGTACGGGTGATGGACACCTTTTACCCCTCTAAAAAACATACAGGAGGCACATTTCATATTTTTCGTCAATTTTTTCATAAAATCTTGACGGAGGGGCCACAAGTGATCAATTTAAAAAGTTGAATGACTGATTTATTCAAAAAAAAAAAAAAAATTGAAGGTCAAAAATAAATGATTAAAAAAATTTAAGTACTGATTTGTAAAAAAAAGGTTGGAGAGCCAAAAGTAAATGATTGAACACATAGGTAATGATAAACTAGATAATATTGAATCTGAAGTGATTGATTTCATCCCATGAAATTTTTTTATTGACCATATGAGTAAATCGAAAAAAATACATATGAAGACCCATCATAACAATCAATATTCTTAGATCCACTATCTATTAGATAAAATTATTCAATAATACATCATAACTAAATTTTCAACTTTAGATACTTAATTTATCATTAGAGATCTGACCATGACACCTTGCCCTTAGGATGAATATGCATTGTAGCAGTAATTAACCGACTGATTTCAAATTTCACAGGTGTGACAGTAGATAATAAGGGAGCTTAAATATAAAAGAGTTAAAGGGTGGTTGCCTCTGTTTTTTCATTGTTTTTTTTATTTCATTTTTCTCTATGCCTTCGGAAGTATCTATCTTCGTTTTTGTTCTTATCTAATATATTACTTTCTGTTCTATCATTTTCTTTTTCTAGTTTGGTTTTCTAGCTTTGATTAAATATCAAAACTTATCAATGGATTGGTTTGTGGATGATTAAACAACTCTAACCCATCAATCATTTGCATAGATTTTGCTCGCTTAAAATTCTATAGAATACATTAAAAAAGAAACAAGTATAATTAATGATAACATTAAAATTTAATAATTTATCAATTGCCTAAGAATAAGATATTTAATGCATATTAACTAACCCTTTTCTAATGATTGTCACTAATAACTCTCCCATCAGTTGTGATTAGATGCCAACTCTGACCCCCCTAATGTAAGTTTATTCCTGTAAGTGTAAATAAGAAAACTTTAAGTTCTAAGTGATGATTGGACTCTTTTTTTAAGGTAATATTATCTTCTCTAGATGCTTTAATTTATTACCAATCGTCATTATTAAGATATGATTCTGACTCAAAACTTGAGTTCGAGTGAGTGAATTGAGAGGTAATGATGAAAAGATAACACTTTTCTATTAATAAAATAGAAAGAACCAACGGGATCAATTTGATACACGTACTAGTAGTTTTGTAACACTCAAATAATTCATAACACTTTTCGGTTTTATGCCTAAAAATAAAAAGGCATAAGTAGCGTCCTTAATTTTTGAAATACGCACCCTATTTTAATTTTTTATTAAAAAAACGTCCCATCCCTATCAACTACACGGGTAAAATGACATATCTGTACACTGTTTAGTTCTGGCCCACGTATTAAATCAGGGCACGTTCGGCCAACTGTATAAATAAAATAAAAGCTAACGGTAAATTAAATAATATTACAGTAAATATAAAATTATAGATATTACAAAATACTACTAGTACTAAATTATAATTGTTATAATATAAATATTATTAAATAAATTAAATCTATTTGATATTGTTTAATGTATGTGTCATATCATTTTACAAGGGAAGTTAATTGGGTGGGGCATCCTTTAATAAAAAAAAATATCAAAGTGGGTCATCCTTTTAATTACATCCAAAATAAAAAATCTGACAATACATTTTGGATTTAACTAATACAAATTGTATTTGTGATTCAAATTTAGAATCATGTTGAATTTTATCTCTATATTTTGATGGACTTACATGTTATTTATAATACAAGAATCTATGCTAGCAAGTAACAAATTCATTAAGTGATCTAATTAATGATTACCATAGGATTATGTTATTAGATGTGAGTTGACACATAAAATATGTTAATCCATTTTGTTATTATCTATAAATCGATAATAAATAGGATCAATTGTTATATATAGGATGTGGATCTCATATGAAGTGCTACCAATTAGTGAAGTGAGTGGTGTCGTTGCTCAAATCCCTATGAAATTCATGCCTATTGCTTCTTCATAAATAATGGATTATGTGGAGCGCTGATCCTCTGATCCGTAAATGTAAGAGTGAAACCATAAATCAAAGGATGAGCCAGAGTGATGGCCCCCATACAGTTTACATGTGGAGCCATCACTCTCCACCAATGGTGGAGAGTGACTCATCCTTTGGTTCGCATTTTACGGATCAGAGAATCTGAGCTAGATTTTGTGGCTGACATAAAGAAATGACAATTCCGCTGTGTTAAAGTATTCAAGTGTATCATATTTATATTATGTAATTTAATTTCCATTATAATTTCGATGTTATTAAATCTGTACATATTTTTTAAGATAAAAATTAAAAAGAACATTCTTTTCGATCAAATCACCACAAAGGTATTTCATTTTGATTTTTTTTTTATTAAAAGAGCACCCTGCGCCACTATCAACTCATGTATAATTATCCAACTACTCTTTAGTATTATTCAGTGCTGTTCTTCTCAGTATTATTCATTATTTAAACTTTAAACTGGTTAGACATGCTTAAGCAACTACAAAATCGTAGTTAATGTTGAATATAAGTGAATGGAGAAGAGGTGAAAGAGGAAAGAGACTCCATTGCACATGAGACTTTAGTCCCACATTGGGAGTTTCATGGCATGATGGTTGGTTTATATTGATTCACATGCATTGAGGATGTGAACAAATGTATGGGGGAAAAGCCCTCTCTCACGCGTGGGTGCGTAGGTGGGTGCAAATCCAGAACTCGGATTGTATTGAAGCATGTTGACTCAAATTTAGAATCATGTTGAATTTTATCTCGATATTTGATGGACTTACATGTTATTGTGGTGGGATTACCTCATATGATGTGAGTGTGGTGTAGCGCGGATCCTCTGGTCCGGACCAAAGGACAAGCCACTCCACGAGGGTATTTCATTCTAATTTTTTTATTAAAAGGGCACCCACACGACTATTTAGTTATGTATAATTATCCAACTACTCTTCAATATTATTCAGTGTTGTTCTTATTATTATCTACCGTTTGAACTTTAAACTGGTTAGACATGTTTAAGCAACTACAAAATCGTAGTTAATATACATGTTGAAGCAGCTAAAGTTTTGTAGTTATTACAACATGAATGTTAAGTAAGCAAGTTGAATCCACGTTATAGCAACTATTGTTTAGTACTTGTTATAAGAGTTATTGTAACTATGATTTCGTAACTGCTACAACATGATTAGTAGATAAATAGGATTAAATCCATATTATACCGCTACAAAATTATAAATGCTATATCGTGAATATTTTGAATATATTTAAGTATGCATTGTAATAGTTATGAAATCGTAATTGTTAAAATGTGCCTAATCGACATAGGATTTAGATGGAAAATAATAATATAAGCAGTGATCCTATCCAAAAGCTACGAAGATGGCTAACTGGAAACTTGGCTCTACCGTTGACCAAACAAAGACTTCAAGCTGTCCTACGTGTCACAAAAAGCGTTAGTTGCCGATCAAGGAAGAGGTCTTCGGTGTTGACCCTCTGACGCTCAAGTTAGTGATGGATTTTGATCGGTTTTGAGAAAAGAATAGTGAAAAAGACTGTAGCAATGAGCGTGTAAAATTATGTAGCGTCGCATGCCTCCATTTATGGATAAAGACCCTTTTTATAATGCCACTTGTTGAAAATTGACAACAATTCGGATTGTATGAGATGAAATATCGCTCTTAAAAACTCACTCTTGTATTCATAAGATATATTACAAGGAGAGTATTACAAAGAGGAATAAAAACTTCTCTCATAAAAAGGGAAGATTGCCCCTTTTGTTTGAGAATAATAAATGCGGAGAAGAAGAATCTTTGAAAGCTTTTTATAGAAAATAGAAAATAAAATTACTTAATTCTTAAAGATGCAACTCCCATTTTATAGGAGATGAAATTATTATTTAGCGTGTCAATCAGCCAAATATTAATTGTATTATAGTCAAAATAATGACAAGTATATCAATTAATTAATGGTTGATGTGGCAATCAATTAATGACCGATAAACTAGCCAAAAAGACTTATTTTACAATTAAATAATGGTTGGGTGGCTGACCAAATAATAATTTGGATAACAGTGCATTTACAACTGTATTAATCTTCCTTATTTTCAATATCATCGTTGTGTTTATGCACGAATTATGAAGGTATATCAAACAATTAATGGTTGATGTGACAAACAATTAATGACTGATAAACTAGCCAAAAAGGCTTATTTTATAATTAAATAATGGTTGGGTGACTGACCAAATAATAATTTGAATAATAATGCATTTACAACTATATTATCTTCCTTATTTTCAATATCATTGTTGTGTTTATGCACGAATTATGAAGTACTTGCCCCCAGGGCGTAGCATAGACGGTGTGCACATGATATCATGGGCAATTAGGTTCTAATTTAATGTACTGTATTTAAGAGGAATTATACTGATTTTTGAATTTTTTTATACCTAAAAATATCATGGGCAATTAGGTAAATATGTTTGATTAGGGATGGAAATATAGTATATTTTTTATTCAATTGAGTACCATTTAAAGAAAATCTAATATATTTTCCATCCAAATGAAAAAAGAATCGTACTCAATTTGATAGAAAATATACTAGATTTTAATTTAATGTACTGAATTTAAGAAAAATTATACTGATTTTTAAATTTTTTATATCTAAAAAAATATCATGAATAATTAGATAAATATATTTAATTAGGAAATTGAAACAAAGATTATTTTATGAATAGGAACGACATGTAAAAATTTATTTATTGAGACTGTATACAAATTTTCTCTTAATTTTAACCCCACGTCAGTCAGCCTGATAGACTTTGACCGATTTTAAATGATTCATCTTAAACACCGTATCAAACGGAATATCGGACGATTGTTGAATAATTGTATCAGATTGAATAATGAGAAATTAGGGAAAAAAAAACAACGAATGGCTGTTTTTATTTTTGAGGCTGTGTGTGTGTGTTATAGAATTAATGTTTAGAAAAAACTTGGGCAAAGATGGCGGTCAAAAGGAAGACGTACGTAGATGGGAAGAAAAACAAGGTGGTGCGTGAAAAGGACAGGGATAAAGAGAAGGGTATCAGCTATATGGATAAGCAATGGCCCCCCTTCCATGAATAAAACAGTCTCAGTACAATCAATGTCCTGTAGCCGGAGAAAAAGCAGCATAAACAAGGGGAATCGCCATCGCCCTCTCTGTCGACCTCTCCTTCTTCGCCACATTTTCACATTTTAATTTTCGATCGAAGCACATGGCAATCTATATATAATAGTCGTGTATGTGTTTGTGTGGCGCACAGAGAGAGCGAGCGGGGGAGGAGGAGGAGGAGGAGGAAGGGCGGAGCAGGTGGCGGAGATGGTCGGCAACAGCAATGGTAGAACAGGGGTCTACGGACGCGGAGGCGCCAAGCTGCTGGAGATGCTGAACGTGAGAATGGTGGGTGCTGGGGAGAGGGTGGTGGTGCTGTCGCATGGCTTCGGCACGGACCAGTCCGCGTGGAGTCGCGTGCTGCCCTACTTCCTCCGCGACTACCGCATCGTCCTCTACGACCTCGTCTGCGCCGGCAGCGTCAACCCCGACCACTTCGAGTTCACCCGCTACACCACCCTCGACGCCTACGTCGACGACCTGCTGACCATCCTCGACGCCCTCGGCGTCGATCGCTGCTTCTTCGTCGGCCACTCCTTCTCCACCATGATCGGCATCCTCGCCGCCATCCGCCGCCCGGAGCTCTTCGTCAAGCTCATCCTCATCGGCGCCTCCCCCAGGTCCGGTCGCTCGCTGCTTTCCTTTCTCTTATCTATTAGAAACCCCGACCGAGGCGCTGAAACCTCCAAATTGGGGCCGGGCGGTTAGGTTCCTGAACGACGACAAGTACCACGGAGGCTTCGAGCCGGAGGAATTCGACGAGGTGTTCGCGGCGATGGAGGCGAACTACGAGGCGTGGGTGCAGGGGTTCGCGCCGCTGGCGGTGGGCGCCGACGTGCCGGCGGCGGTCCGGGAGTTCAGCCGGACTCTGTTCAACATGCGCCCGGACATCTCCCTGTTCGTGTCGCGGATGGTGTTCAACAGCGACCTCCGCGGGGTGCTGGGCCTCGTCACGGCCCCCTGCGTCATCATCCAGACCACCAAGGACGTCTCCGTCCCCCTCTCCGTCGCCTTCTACCTCAAGGACCACCTCGGCGGCCGAACCACCGTGGAGCTGCTCCCCGTCGAGGGCCACCTCCCTCACCTCAGCGCCCCCGCCGCCCTCGTCCACGTCCTCCGCCGATCCCTCGCCGCATGTGGAGATTAAAGATTCTCTGTTTTTTTTTTCTTTGTTGCTGGTGTTGTTGTTTTTCCTGCTCGATTGCAGAAGAAGGTGGAGAATAAAGTCGAATGCTGGTCATTTTCTGTTGAATTACATCAATCCACAAGATGAAATCCACGTTCGATATCGTGTTGCTGTCACGCACGGCGACTGGGACTCCCCCTCCCCTCTCGTTTCTTCTGCTTCATGCATTTTCTTTAAAGAAAAAAAGAAATTAAACAAATTTAGTATTAAATTGGCAAAAAAAAGGAAAGTGAGGTGTGATGCACGATGAGTCGGCTGTGATGTTGACAGACTGGACTGATCGCCCCAGCACCAACCACAAAGTGGGAAAAGAAGTAACGGCTCCTATTAAGTCGCCACCTCACCGCCGTCGTATGGATAAGGATCAAAACGGTAGGCGTCAAAGTCCAATTTGAGGTTTGGGGTTTGAAAGATTTGAGGTTTGGGGTTAGGTGTTAGGGTTTGATGGGTGGAAGTGTTCTTTCGGTTTGACATATGCGCTTATTTAGCAGTTTATTCGCTTTTCTCATATGTTCCATTTTTAAAATATGCTCTGGTTGAAAAAATTTTTAAGAAAGAAATCAATCTAACTCAAAACGTTAAAAATACTCGGGCGGAGAATCTCTTATATTTAAGTATATTTTCTGAAACAAAGGAGTGAAATTTAATCCTCTCCTCTCACCTCCACTCCTTTTAACAAGACATAATTTTGATGTTGAATTGTAGTCGAATGATATTGGCTAAACTATGAGCTATAATTATTAGTCTCATCTAAAAATTATGACTCGGACAAATCAATTATGTGTTCTCGATGGATCACACATTGCTAATTTGAGTCGTCTAACAATACCAAAAAGAAAACCAATTATGTGTTCCAATACACAAAAAACCATTTATGTGTTCTCGATGGGTCATGCATTGCTTATGTGAGTCGACTGACAATACGAATAATATTTGTAACAGTAACAAAAGTCAAATTTAAGTGGTATCTTTTCTTCTTCTCGATACTCTTGTAATAATCTGGGATTATCGATGATGGATGGGTCGGATTGAACCCGTAATGGAAGAAGAGAAACATAACATGTTTGACAAACTAGCTCGGAATTAGGAGGTGCTCGGGAATCGAGTTCGGAGCGGTATAATGCTCGGCCGTAGAGTCTAATGCTTGAGAAGTGGATTCGGAGCCAAATAGTGTTCGGCCTTAGAGTGTAGTGCTTGAGAAGCGGGTTTGGAGTCAATTAGTGCTTGGGAATTGGGCTCTGGAGCTGAATGATGATCAGCATAAGAGACTAATGCTTGGGATAGAAGGGTGAAGGAAGCCATGGACAATAAATAAAATCAACGACGAACGTTAACCGTTACAGAAAAAGAAGGTTTTTGGGGGTGGGGGCCGTTTAGCAACGGAAAGGTAATAATGGTGATACCATTGCAGAAGAAAAATATTAATAATAGGCATGAGCTCTAAAAAATGATAATTAAGGGTAAGCTATGTTAATTTCCAACTATTCATGTTCTTCATTTACTAAAAACTATATTCCCTTCCTTGAAGTCTAACTTAAACATATGAGAAGTCACAATGGGATAAGATCAGCGCCCTCTGATCAATGCCCTGTTTATTGTGAATTGCGGATGAGGAAAATAATGGATTGAACAAGAATCGAGATATTTTCCCTTGTTTACATGTATATAAAAAAAAAACCAAGGACGGATGGATTTCAAATCCATAACTAATTGTTTTTATCACTATTTTTCACATCAAAATCGGGTGAAAGCATGCAATCTCAAAAATCTCGCACTCCGCCCGCGACACCAAGCAATTTTCACTATTTTGGAGTTGACTCGATTGTCACTGCGTCCTCTTCTGCTTCACTCCTATCCCTCTCCTTCTCTCCTCCCCATCGCCAGCAACCACAATAGGAGCGGAGGTCTGGCCTCGTGACCTCGTCGTGAGGTCGCAGGCGAGGTCTGAACTCACTGCAAGGTTGCAAGTGAGGTTGCCGGCGAGGCACCTGTGAGCCACGATCTCGCCACTTGGCTTTCCTTTCCCTTCTCATTTACTTTTTATCCTATCTTTCCATTCCATTCCCCCTTCGCAATGGATATATTTCCACGATGAACAAAGCCTAAGTGTTACCCTTCAACGAATTCAGAGACGTCTAGGAGCATCAGTCCGAAGAGTGTCCAAACTCCACCATATCAATACTTAAAAGAATTTAGTTCAGATACTTCGTCTCCATTTTTCTCTGTCCTCGTGTCTCATTGTCGATCAGACGGATCAAATTAAATCTCAAGGCATCATGATATTTTTAAAATATGTACAATATCCTCGTGATGTGCAAAGCATCTTTGAGATTTAATCTGATCTGTCTGATCGACAATGAGACACGGGGACAGAAAAAAATAAGGACAAAGAATCTGAATTGAAAAAAATTTAATTGTAATCGCTCCACATCGGTCATCAAAGGAAAAAAAATTACTTGTGACAACAAAAGCTTTGGACAAGAATATATCAACCTAATTGTCATTGTCCATCAAGTGAATGTAATAGGATCTAGAAACTTTAAAGACAATCTAATTGGAGTCCTCAACTCCTATGACTATTACAATGAATCTCTAAAGCAATTTGGAGAGTGACTAAGCATGACCTATCCCTCATTTTTAATGGCCGTTGGAAATTCAAATATATATAATAAAATTAAAAACCTCAAAGTCCAAGTGTTTTCTAAATTGCTGGCGAAACACTAAAAAATAAAAATTCTCAATAATATGGTTAAAGCTGAAAACTTTTTCTAAACCACTTGCCAATGCAAACCATAATCAACTCTCCACCTACAATTTTTTACTTGATTGATTTTCCTTCATGGCACCACTTCCCATCAAATATGCATCGCTCAAGTCATCCGCAATCCAAAACCTAACCAAACAAACCGGCAATCCCACTTTTTCTCTTCTGGAATTATTTTTAATATTTCCAGAAAAAGAAAAAGAAAAGTAGGAAAAAAGATGGGTTTTCCTCCGTCGCCGCTACAGCCACATATTTACAACCCTTGCTCCACTCCCAGCCATTTCGCCACGTGTCAACTAACGGTGTGAGTCGCTGCCCGCCCTCGATTGCCTCAGTAACTCGATCAACGCCTCGGCCTGATTTTTTTTTTTTCAAAAGAAAAAAAATAATTGAATTAAATTTGTTTTAGAATATAATTATAATGATGAAGCAAAAAAAAAATATATATGTGAATTTGAATGAAGGGCTGACGTCGGCAACGCTGCCGTCGGAGGGGAGTGGGAGCCGCAGTAGGTGAGGTTACCTTCTCCTTCGCCTTCTTGGTACCCAACTGGGAGAGGGCGACGAGAGGCGGGATGGCTCCCTCGTTGACGGCCATCTTCCGGTGGATGGCGCTCTCCTTGCAGATCTCTAGGAGGGATAGGACGGAGATCTCCTTCTGCCGCGAGGTACCAGTCTCCACCATTTCTACCAGCACCGGCACGCCGTACTCCTCCACCGCCGCCGCCCGGCCCTCCGGTATCTCCACCACGGCGTGCAGCACGTACGCGGCCTTGTCCACCATGTTCGACCCTGGGTCGGCCATCAGGTCCAGCAGCGGCCTCAGGATCCCGGCCTCGACGGCCCGGAGCTTGTTCTCGCGGGAGGCTAGAAGAGCGAATAAGGCGGTGGCGGCGTCCTTCTTCGCGCGGGGGCCGCCGGACTCCAACAGAGAGACGAGGGGCGGGATAGCGCCGGAGCGTCCGATGGCGACGCGGAGCTCGTCGAGCTGCGCTAGGCGAAGGAGGGCGCACGCGGCGTTCTCTCGGGCGGTGGGGGTGCCGGTGCAGAGGGCGCGGACGAGGGGGCGGATAGCGCCCGCCGCCGCAATCGGGGTCTTGTTCTCCTCGCAGAGCGATAGGTTGAAGATCGCAGTGACGCCGTGTTCCTGGAGCAGGGGATCCGGGTGGGAGAGCAGCGCGACAAGCGGCCCGACGGCGCCGGCGGCGGCGATGCGCAGCCGGTTCTCCGGACTGTGCTTGGCGAGAAGGCGAAGCTCCATGGCGGCAAGGCGCTGCGACTCAACAGGGACGGAGGGGGACTCGAGGTCGGAGACGAGGCTGCGGACCACCTCCTCGGAGTAGTCTGCTGCGCAGGCGAATAGAATCCTCTGAAGTCCGCTGGAGGAGGCAGTAGAAGAGGAGGTAGGTGATCCGGAGTAAGGGATCTCGCCGGAGCAGTCGCTGTTGCAGTCACTGAAGGCGCCGGAGGACTCTCCTCCATCGCTATAACTCTGCCCCATTAACCGGAAGCTCGAGGGAATCTCCATCTGCATCTCGAACGCCGTCGATTCAATTCAACTCATTTCGATTTTCTCTTCTTCGCCTTTCGATTCTCGCCGGCGGATGCTTTGCATTCGAAAGGGGGAAGAGACGGTCGGAAGCGGAACCATTAATGAAAAGGAAGCGCACGTGCTTACCACGTGAGAGCGTGGACTTGACCAGACTCACTGGAACCGGTCAGTGCCGCTCGCACGTGGGGAGATGACCGACACGTGCACGTGGCGTGGCTTTGCGGTTACTGATGGAGTGCGGAGCCAGCAACCGCGCCACCGGCAATTCTTCAGAGAGCTGGTACGGTATCATCATCTCCAACCTTCTCTTTTACTCCTCCATGTTGCTTAGTATTTACTCTGGTTTCTCCATTCCCGTGGATTTCTGTCAAAGCAGTAGCTTTCTTTGTTCTACATTTTTCGATCACGAATAAAATAGAGAAAAAACCAAGGATACAATATCCTTAATTTCACTTTATCGCAACGAAGTTATTAGAAAACAAAGGGCCGAATACCCCGAAGTTTCTTCGTTGTTCATGCCTTCAATGATGGGGGTAGCCTCTTCCCAACAAATAATATCATGTGCCCCCACTCCCCTGTACGTCAAGCAAGGTGAAACACAGGGCAAATGTTATACACCTGATGAAATTTCTTTACCAGCATTTTCATGTTATTCTCATGAGAACAAACAATAACACTCTGTCAGTGACAAAAGTTTGCAGCATGTCATATGCACTGCACATGCCCATCTGATTACCTTGTGTGCGATAGTTATTCCTATTCACTGGAGTGTATCTTAACTAGATCCCACCTCCATGATCATGGTCTCAGACCTTGTGGACAGGGAATTATAACAACTTGATGTAGACTTGAAACCTTCAAAATAGTGTTTGCCAACTTCCTTTGGCCCTGATGTTGGGCAACTTCCTTTATTGTTTCCACTATCGACGGATTCATCTTAGAAGAGGATTAGATCTCTAACTCTGGAGTTCAAAGTTTGGTGTGGTAAAAAGGAGGAGCCTATCTGACATGAGTCAATTATCATGATGTAAGTTAAAGTCAAGGCGGTCAACGCCAGAGCTTAAGCAAGACTCAGTTGTACCCGAGCGACAGAGTGTTATTGTTTGTTCTCATGAAAATCAGTGTCTGGTCAACCCGATCGACAGGAGAGCAAGCTGAGCGGGCCAGGAGTACGAGCTGAACAAGCCACCCGTCCGACTTGAGGTATGGCGTTGGCATTATACACATAATGAATTGATAAAATAATAAAAGAGGAAAAGATAGATAATTAATAGGAGAAAGAGAAGACAAAAGAGAATACTTCATCATCATTAAATCATAGGCAGTTAAGACAAAGATGCCTTCTGTTGGGAATTAATATCATTAAATCGGGGAAGATGGAGGGACACCGAGAAAGGTATAAAAAAGTATGTTAGGTATGAAGAAAGACAAGATAGATCTCTGTCCCTAATACTTTCACTTCTTTCTTATCCTGTTTCTGACTTGAGCGTCGGAGGGCCAACGCCAGAGACCGCTTCTCTGGTTTTGGTTTTATTTTGCAGAGAGGAGCGAAGTCTTTATCCCGTTAGTAGAACTGCCACCTCCTCGGCTTTCCAGCTCTGCGCCTTCGGACAGGATCATTTTGGCATCGTCTGTGGGAACATAGTCTACATCCGAACAAGAAGATGGAAGATGCTGGATGACTCACAATAGTGACGCTGACATAAGAGGATCTCGACGCACTAATATAGGCTCAAGTGATTAAGATATTGGAGCAACAGCAACAACAGACGCTGGCTGAGCTGCAAGCACAGGAGCCTGCATCTTCCGCGGCAAGTCACTGGGTTGAGTGAGGGGACCGAACGGAACTGTTTTCCATTTGGGACCCAAACAAGGGGCCGATCGATACTTATGGGGAAGCACCTCATGGGCCGGTCCCCTTACACCGAGCGCCGTTATGGGCTTCAGCAGAAGAGAGGGTCCGAACGGACAAAGACCAGAGATCTTCCTCGGATGAGGCACCCGCTCGAGATACAAGGAAAAGGAAGGCATACAGAAAGGACAATTCGCCCGAGTGGGTCAATTAACAATTTTCAGAGGGGATTCTAAATGACCCCTTGCCGAAACATTACACCCCACTGTCGATCGGAGACTATAATGGAACGACCGACCCCAACGACCACTTGGCCAAGTTTGATAACGCGACCACACTTCACCAGTACACGGATGGAGTGAAATGCCGAATCTTCCTCACCACGTTATCTGGTCGGCGCAACACTGGTTCAAACGTTTGTCAAGCGGTTCGATCTACAGCTTCAAAGACTTTTGAGCGCCTTCCTGCATCACTTCGCTAGCAGTCGCCGCCACCAAAAGACGAGCGTGAATCTATTCTCACTGAAGCAAGGGTCGCGAGAGGCCTTAAGGGCATATATCCAACGCTTCAATTAGGTGGCAATGGACATCCCGACGGTCTCCTCGGACGTATTGATAAATGGTTTCACTCAGGGGCTCACTGAAGGAGAATTCTTCCGATCACTCATTCGGAAGCCGCCAAAGGACTTTGGCCATTTACAAAAAATGGGTCAATGAATACATCAATGTAGAAGAAGCCCAGGCGGCTAGGAAAAAAGATGCACTCGTCGAACCAGCGGCAACGTCCGAGCGACGTCAACCAAGCAGCAATCAGCTTCCTAAAGGGCCCCGATCGGGAGGAACCCAACCACAACACGAGCCTAGAACGCATGCTGTGCAACACGTTGGGGACGGACGCCCAAAAGCCTCCAGGGGCTATGGACGTCGATGTTTTACTCCTTCTATCAGTCGGTGACTCATAATACCCAGGACAACTACCTGTCTAACAGACCGGCTCAAGAAGGCAGTATCGTCAATCATCGTCGCCCGATCGGAGATATAGGCGTCAATCAGTTGGGCGAAGGGGAGACGATAGGACAACGATTGAATCATGCTGTAATCAATCTCAACGGAACAATCCAAGTCCTGTTCGGGAGCGGGCTGAATAGAGACGACCCTCAGCTCGAGAGGAAGAAAATAGGAGCAATGCTGCTCGGGGTGAGATAGCAATGATCATCGAGGGGGCCGACCGACGATGATTCCAATCGAATGAGAAAGTTGCACGCTCGACGACTTAAAATTCACGCGGTCGGCTGCAGCAAGAAGGCCGATGAACCTGAGATCAGCTTCGGCCCGAAGGATTTGGAGGGGGTAGAGATCCCCCATAACGATGACCTGATTATCCGAGCGATAATAGCTAATTATGTTATTTTTTGTACTTTTGTTGACACAGGAAGCTCGGTAAACATCATATTCAAGAAAACGTTCGACCAGCTGCAAATTGACCGAGACGATTTACTGCCCATGACGACTCCACTCTATGGGTTCACCGACAACGAAGTATTGCGATCGACCAACTGCGCCCGGCCGTCTCGCTTGGGGAAGTGCTGCTTAAGAGGACACGAACGACCAATTTCATTGTGGTGGATACAACGTCAGCCTACAACATCATTCTCGGTCGACCGACGCTGAATGAGTTCCGAGCGGTGGTATCCACTTTCTGCCAGAAGATCAAGTTTTCGGTGGGGGACAAGGTGGGCGAGGTCAGAGGCGATCAGTTAGCCGCTCGGCGTTGTTACATCGAGATGGCCAGAACGGGAGCACGAACCGCCAGGAAGACACCCCGCTTGGAGGTGAGCGTTATCATGGAGAAGCCTCCTGCTCTAGTCTACGATGAAAAGGAGGAAGTCCAGATCCATCCAAATCGATCGGAGGCGACGACCTTTATCGCCGCCGATCTAGAAAGCGAGAAAAAAAACAGAGTTGGTCGCCTGCCTCAGACGAAACTATGTCGTGTTCGCCTAGTTGATGCACGAGTTGTCATGCATTTCTCCGAACGTGGCTTAGTATGAGCTATATGTTCGACCAGACTCCCGACCGATTAAACAGAAGGAGAAAGATTTCAGCCCGGAGCAGAATTTGATCATCCTGGTGGAGATAGAAAAATTACTAGAGGCCGACCATATACGGGAAGTCCAGTTCCCGAGTTGGCTCGCTAATGTCACGCTAGTCTCCAAGCCGGGCAGGAAATGGCGGGTATGCATCGACTTCCGTGACTTGAATAAAGCATGCCCGAAGGATTTCTATCCACTACCTCGGATAGACCAGATGATGGACTCTATGACAGGCTGTGAGCTGATCTACATGCTAGATGCATATCAAGGTACCACGAAGTGCCGCTCGCCAAAGAAGATTAGGAAAAGGTTAGCTTTATCACGATCGACGGAATGTTCTGCTACAATATCATGCCATTCTGACTAAAGAATGCCGGTGCCACATACCAAAGGCTCATGAACAAGGTGTCTCAGAAATAGATCGACCGCAACTTGGAGGTATACGTAGACGACATACTAATAAAGTTAGTCTGAGCTACTGATCTGTGTGCAGATATCGAAGAAACATACTGAACATTGAGGACGTACCGGATGAAGCTGAACCTGAGCAAGTGTCTGTTCGGTGTTAAGAGTGGACGCTTCCTCGGATACATCGTCACCGAGCGAGGAATCGAGACTAATCCGAGTAAGGTAAAGGCACTGCAAGACATGACCCCGCCCCGTAGCTTGAAAGATGCCCAACGACTGACCAGACGAATCACAACGATGTTCAGATTCATATCTAAGTCATTCAATTGGAGCCTACCGTTCTTTAAGGTGTTGCGCCGAGCGACAAGATTCCAGTGGGACACGGAGTATAATCGGACATTGGAAGAGCTCAAGGAGTATCTCAACTCCTTACCTGTCTTAGCTAAACCGAACGTCGAGGAGCCGCTTTGGATATATTTGTTGTCCACCGAGTATGCGGTCGACTCGACATAGTCAAGCAGAACGGCCAAGAACAGCAACCCATGTGCTTTTTAAGTCATATATTGAAAGACGCCGAATCTCGCTACACTGGTCTAGAAAAATTAGATTATGTTTTGGTGTTTGCCGCTCGGAGACTCTGCCCGTACTTTCTCTCTCATTTGATCATTGTCATGACCAACAGTACCCTGGGAAGAGTCCTCCTCAATCGAGAGGTGTTCGGGCGGCTAATCAAATGGACAACCGAACTAAGCGAGTTTGATATCCAATATCAACCTCGAACGATGATCTAAACCTAGGCCTTGGCTGATTTTGTTACAGAGGTCCAGAATGCCGAGCTGACAGCAATTTGGAGAATATATGTCGATGGTTCCTCCACTCGACAAGGCAGCGGGGTCGGCATTTGATCATTTCACCACAAGAAGACGGGATGCAACTTTTCGTTCGACTGGATTATCAGGCCACCAACAACGAAGCTGAGTATAAAGCCTTGATAGCCGACATGGCATGCCGGAGCAACAAAAGTCCTAATTCACTCGGACTCTCAGCTGGCTGCCCAACAGCTATCTGGGACGTTCGAGATTATCAACTCCCGACTCAAGCTATATGCAGAAGTTTTCGAGAAACTGAAGGCAAATTTTCAAGAGGTTACTATACAGAAGATCCCCCGATCGGATAATCAAGCAGCGGATGAACAAACTAAGTTAGCTAGTTCATTATCACCAGTTGTAATCAGCCAGCTAATCGAACAGGTTTCATTAGTGGCGCACATCAACTGGATGGAGGGAGTGGTCTTCTCGAGCGACTGGAGAACGTCCCTGATTGAATTCCTCTGATCGGGGGTAGCATGCCGACCAACCAGGAGGCAGCACGAATATTAAGAATGAGAGTCGGATGGTTCACCTTGGTCGGAGATTAGCTGTATAAAAAAGCCTTCTCTAGAGCCCTGCTCAAATGCGTTGAACCAGAGGACTCAAAGTACATCTTGCAAGAAGTGCACCAAGGTTCCTGTGGAAACCATCCGGGCAGCCGTTCGCTCGCTCGAAAGATTCTCCTGACCGGATACTTTTGATTAACACTCCAAGAGGATGCCGCTCAAATAGTAGCTACATGCCTGTCCTGCCAAATGTATCACAACATCCAACACTGACTGACCGAGGAGATAAAGACATCCATGGTGTCTTGCCCGTTTGACCGGGCATGGACATTGTGGGACTATTTCTCATGGCGACTGGTCAACGAAGGTTCCTGCTCGTCGTGGTGGACTACTCAAAATGGGTGCAGGCCAAGCCACTGGCAAGGATAAGTGAGCAGATGGTCATCAAATTCGTTTGGCAGAATATCTTATGTTGGTTCGGCATCCCCCATCGGCTCGTCTCAGATAATGAGGGGCAGTTCGCAGGTTGGAGGCTCAGGGAGTGGTGTGAAGGCTATGACATCTAACAAGCGTTCACGTCAGTAGCCTACTGCACAGCAACGGCTAGGCGGAAGTCACAAACCGAGAAATCCTTAGATGCTTACGAGCTCGACTCGACCGCACATGGGGCAGCTGGGTCGACGAGCTCCTGAGTGTCTTGTGGGCACTTCACACGACTCCAAAAGAGGCGACCGATGCAACACCATTCCAGTTGGTGTATGGAAGGGAAGCAGTGATCCCCGTGGAGGTTGTAGTAAAATCTGACCGGGTGCATCTCTACGACAAGGGAAATACCGAGTGAAGGTTAATGGAGCTCAACTTGGTGAATGAATCCACGTCCATCTAATGGCATACCGATAGCGGATGAGACAGAACTACAACCGAATGACGATCCCGAGGTCTTTCTAGGTCGAAGATCTGGTGTAGAAGAAAATCAAGTCGGTTGACGATGTCACCAAACACGAGATGCCATGGGGAGGACCTTACAAGGTCGTATAGAAACTTCGTTCGGGGGCCTACTACTTGGAGGTCGAAGATGGAAGGTGGCTAGAGCGGCAATGGAGCACGAATCATCTCCAACCTTATAGGGCCGGATGAGAGGTGCATAAGTAAATATAGATGTATTTGTGCATATGCCTTCTGGATGCAGGACAGACATGAATAAAAAAACAAGTTTTCTAGTCTCTTGAGTTGATTGGCCAAGTTAAAGGTCGAGCGACGACTTTAAACCCTTGTCTCCATCAACGGTCGAGCGACGACCCGAAATCCTTGTCTCCGTCAGCAGTCGAGCGGCGACCTTAAACCCTTGTCTCCATCAGCGGTCGAGCAACGATCTTAAACCCTTGTCTTCGTCAGCGGTCGAGCGACGACCTTAAACCTTTTTCTCTATCAGCAGTCGAGTGGCGACCTTAAACCCTTATCACCATCAACGGTTGAGAGGCGACCTTAAACCCTTGTCTCCGTCAACGGTCGAGCGGCGACCTTAAACCCTTGTCTTCATCAGCGGTCAAGTGGCGACTTTAAACCCTTGTCTCCGTTAGCGGTCGAGCGGTGACCTTAAACCCTTGTCACTGTCAGCGGTCGAGCGACAACCTTAAATCCTTGTCTCCGCTAACGGTCGAGCGGCGACCTTAAACCCTTGTCTCCGTCAGTGGTCGAGCAGTGATCTTAAACCCTTGTCTCCGTCAGCGGTCGAGCGGCGACTTTAAACCCTTATCTTCGTCAGCGCTCGAGCGGTGACCTTAAATCCTTATCTCCGTCAACGGTCGAACGACGACCTTAAATCCTTACCTCCGTCAACGGTTGAGCGGCGACCTTAAATCCATGTCTACACCATTAAACGGTCGAACGACGACCTTAAATCCTTGCCTCCGTCAACGGTCGAGCGATGACCTTAAATCCATGTCTACGCCATTAAACGGTCGAGCGACAACCTTAAACCCGAACTGATCAATCAGCTAAGAAAATAGATAACTCGTTGCCGATCAACGAGGCCACACTTGAATTTGCGCGACAATGCTTGAACTAAATGCAAGTCGAAAAATTAAAATGCCAAACTGCTAGAAAGAATATAAGGGTTAGCCGGACGGACGAGCATTCATTAATACTTCAAAAAAATTACAGAAGCAAAACTTTCAATAGGTTCACTCCAAATAATCCAAGACATCATCGGGTAGCGACTCGATCAGCTTGTCCTGACTGATGACCTTACTTGTCAGGGCGGAGGGGAGGTAACCACCTTCCTTCAGTTGATCGAGCGGCCCGTCGATAGCAAGGTTGAATAGACGGAGTGCCCGATCGGCGACCTTGTCATTAAAAACATCCGAGCGGATGTAAGCCTGTTTCATGAGATCAAACTTGCTCGACTCGACTTCCTGATAAGTCTCTAAGGCCGCTTGAGAGACCTTCAGCTCTTCTTTCAACTTGGCCAGTTCTTCATCTTTGGCGTCGAGCTGGGTCTTTGTTGCGGTCTAGTTGTCAATTATCCATCCCGCTTGGCCTTCAATGAGGCCTCAGCCTCCTTTAAGTTTTAGGCCAACACCCGAAACTTCTTATTTTTTATTTCTAAGTCCTCGATGGCCCGGAGCTTCCTGGTGTTGGCCAAATTGAGTTGGACTCGAAGGAGCTGATCTGTTTATCAAGCCAAGCCAATTGTGCAGCTTGCTTGGCACCTTTGCTCTTCTCCGCCTCCAACTGCTCGGAGCTCTTGTTTAGATCGGCTCGTAACTGAGTCATCTCAGCATTCATCTGCTCTAGTTGCGATTGAGAAACCGACGATTGATCGCTCGGAGCATGGAGCTGCTGGACTTCATACTCCAGGTAAGCAAAAAAAAAAAAATGCTAAGCATTATACAAGTTGAGCGGACAAGAGAAAGAAGGAAAATGTATACAAACCTTAGTGAACATCTGGGTGTGGCTATTAGCCAGTTCCCCCGGAGCTACAATCGCCGCACGAGCTCGAGCATCAGCCCATGTATGTGCGAGAGACCCTTGTATTCTTATTTGATGCTCGGGGGCAAGGGACGCCGGGTCGTCCGAATGGTGGTACTCGTCAGTTGACAAGTAATGATTGCCGTCATTGATCTTTGACCGCTCGGGCTAGAAGGTGCAGACGTCGCCCGGTCGGAGGGCTATGAAGAGACTGGTCGAATATGGGACACTTGCGTCGCCGGCAGAAGAGGGGGCATAAAGGCAGTCGGTGGTGCGCAGATTGTCCCTTGAGGCCGCCCGGACAGTGAAGGTGTCCAGTCGGAGGATAAGGACATAGGGAGTTTCCCAAGGCCCTGCTCAAGAGGAGGATTAGAAGTATCACCTCGCTCGGATGGGGGTCGAGAGCTGACCATGGTGGGGGTCTGCAGAGCTAAAGTAGCAGTTCGGGAGGAACTTTCCTCTCGACGCCTCTTACGGTGTTGCAGGGGCACGTCGGAAGTTGCCAACTCTGGAGCGACAACGATCGGGACCATAGATGGTCGTTCAGGCATAAGGTTCGCTGTGGCAACCGCCGCATTGCTCGCGGCTGTCCGACTTCCTCCGGCGCCGCTCCCTAGCGCTTGAGTTCCCTCCTCGCTTAGCGGATCCTCATGAGAGCCGACTGGCTGCAAGCCGCAACTCTCCAACTCAGTCACGACCGCAGCATTGATTTCTACGTCCGCGAGTTTGGCTTTGCCGGCCAGATGTGTACGCAACATGACTTGAGCCGCAAAAGAAAGATAGAAATCAGTTAGATTCAAAAGTTAGATTAAGAAAGAACATACCTAGGCTGGACGAAAGGCTTTGCGGATCGGGCTCAGGCCGAACACGTAGAGGACACCCTCCAGCAACAACTTATGTATATGGTATTTCTGACCGGCTAAACTGGAAGCTGCATGAAGGTAGTCCGAGCGGCTCTTGTATTTCTTGAGTTTGGGAGGGTTCGACACCTCTAATTGCCACCTGGTCGGGAAGTCTGGCCGCTCGGGAAAGCGAACAAAGAAATAGTAGTCCTTCCAATGCTTGTTGGAGGACGACATCTTGTCAAGAAAGATTAGGCCCACTCGGGCTTGAAAGAGAAAAGTCCCCGGCTCAGACAATTTGGGATAATAGAAATAGTAGAAGAGCTGAGAGGTAAGGAGAATGTCGTGCAGGCGGAACAAAACGACGACCCCGCACAGCAGCCGAAAAGAGTTCGATACCAGTTGATGGAGAGAAATACGAAAATATTTACAAACGATAGAGAAGAAATGGTGGATCGAGAATCGCAGACCAACGGTAAATTGATCCCTAAAAAGCATACAAAACCTGGAGGTGACTAGTTCGGGCGGTCAAAAGCCGAGGGAAGACCAATTTAATAATTGGAGGGAATTTCAAAGGCAGCTTTTAAACTCTCAGCATTACCTCCATCGAACCTGGATTTGACGGACATATACCAAAGCCCAGGGACGGAGAGAGGTTGAGAGGAGCTTGCCATCGTAAATAAAAGTGACAGGAGACAACGAAGAAGTTCGATTGGCGGGGAAGGTGCTAAGAACAACGAAACAATTTGATTGAAGGGAAACGAAAGCTTACTAGAGAGATCGCTAGGATGGCCAGAAAAGGAGAACACAGTGTTGCCGGAAAGTGGGAAGACAAAGACCCAGAGTGCAGGAGACGAAAACGTAAAGTGAGGAAGACGACGACGCATGCGAGATTTATAAACCTCACGATCGATCGACCTCAACCGTCCGATCTAAAGCCACGAAAACCTAGAAGCAGATCCCATCGTTGAGTTTAAAAAGACGCACACCTCGTTGTAAGAGAATATCCGCTTGTCATGTCAAGCGTGTGGCGGCAGTGAAGGACACGTGTCCTTCGATCACCGGGTAACATTTAATGAGCTTAATTAAAAAGATATGGCTGCGTGGTCGGCCATAACTATTAGAGATTTATATGACCTTCAAGAAATCTAGATGACATCAGCCAAAGTCGAACTTGCCTGAGGATGCGTAAGGAAAAGGAAAACATGTGCCAAGTGTTGCTGCTCAGCATCCCGATCGACGCAAAGAACGGATCACCGGGTTGAACCCAACAATGGCAGAAAGAAGCATAGTGGCGTTAGCCTATGGGCTGATCAGTGATTACAGACCGGGCACAGTTCGATTGGACACTGTAGCATTTGGGCTGACGAGCCTCAGAGTCACCGAAGACACATCTTGTCCAGTCAGTTGGACTTGCAGCCTCCTTCGACTAGACTTGAAGGGGAGGCTTGTGATGTGACGATAAGGAGGAGCCTACTTGGCACGAGTCAATTGCAACGGTGTAAGTCAAAGTCAAGGTGGTCAACGCCAGGGCTGAAGCAAGGCTCAGCCGCACCCGAGCGGGAAGCAGCTCATCGGCCGATCGGAGGGATCATTGTCCGGTCGGCCATCTGAGTAAACTAATGTCTGGTCAACCGGGTCGACAGGAGAGCAAGCTGAGCGGGCCAGGAGTCCGAGCTGAACTAGCCACCCGTCTGGCTTGAGGTATAGCGTTGACATTGTTCATATAATGAACTGATAAAATAATTGATCCTGTCCGAAAGTCGGGGAGACGGATGCTGGGGATGTGGCGCTTCGGGCCGCTTTTCCTTTTCGCGCGTCTCGAACGGGCACCTCGTCGGAAGACGATCCCCGCTCCTGATGTGCTTGGGCTATGTTCGAAGGGGTTTGGAACAGAACCCGATGGAAGGGGATCGGCGCGGGTGGCGCTTCCCCTTGGGTGCCGATTGACCTTCGGTTCTGCCCCTATACGGAGAGTTGCCCCGCTCGATTTTCTTGCCCCGCTCGCCTATCAACCGCCGAGGTTGCAGGCTGCGGTGCTTGCCGATCGACTATCGCTTGTTGTTGTTGCTGCTCCATCATTTTTGCTGCCCGTGCTTGCACGAGCATCTCCAGCTCCTCTTGAGTGAGTGCCACAGTGGTAAGTCGTCCAGCGTCTTCTATCTTCTCGGCTCGGATTCAGGTGACGTTCCCACAGACGGTGGCAAATATGATCATGTCCGAAAGTCGAGGAGACGGATGCTAGGGATGTGGTGCTCTTGCTGACCTCTGATGGACTTCGCTCTCGCCTTCAACACAAACAACGTCAGTGCCGAGCCAGGGAAGGGGTTCTCGGCGATGGCCCTCCGACGCTCAAGTCAATCTCTGGCGAAGCAAGAAGAAGCAAAAAGAACTGTAGCGCAACAGTAGAAATTGCGAGAAAAGCATACCTCCGTCGATGCCTGGACCCCCCTTTATATAGGGCTACTATAGCATGTGTGCACGCTTTTTAAAGCGGGCACACTATCCCAAGCTTTCCCTAAAGATACATGTTAGTAAAGTGTCCCTGACTCAATACCTTAATGGGTCGAATATATTTCTGAAGTGACAGTGGAAAGCTTCTGCCGTACGATCTTCTGTCTGATCATGTCGTCTGTTAGCGACACTAACTCCCAAAAGGATGTCGAAGGATATCCTGCTGTGTCTGTTGCTTAGCCGAGCGGAATGACCGCTCGGCTAGGATTCTGATATCCTTGCATCCGCCGCCACACCGAGCGAGATAGCCGCTCGATTGAAAGTCCCCTATCCAAGTGTCATCCGTTGTTGGGCCGAGCGGGATGGCCGCTTGGCCGGAAGCCCATTGTTCACATGCTCTATTGCTTGGCCGAGCGGGATAACCGCTCGGCGACAGTTCACTATCCACGTGCTCGACTGATGTCGAGTCTGCTGCTAGGCCGAGTGGAGGAGCTGCTTGGCTCGACTTCTGCGCGTCCCTTGGGTGTTGGTTTGATTACTCCGAGTCGGCTAAAAGCCCACTGTCGCGCCGAGCGGGAGAGCCGCTCGGCTAAAAGTCCTCTGTCTGTGTTGTCCGCCGTTTGGCCGAGCGGGAGTGCCGCTCGACTAGGCTTCTACGCATTCTCGCCCGATCGGCCAAGACCGTCCATCTGACTGTATCGGGTCGTCTATCCGCTGACCGTCTTGACTTTGACCTCAACCGTGTTAGCGGGGTGAGGGCTCCTCATCATCACCGCATCAATAATAAAAGAGAAAAAGACAGATAATTAATAGGGGAAAGAGAAGACAAAATAAAATACTCCATCATCATTAAATGAGAAGCAGCCAAGACAAAGACGCCTTTCGTCGGTAATTAATATCATTAAATCGAGAAAAATGGAGAGTCATCGAGAAAGGTATAAAAGAGTATGTCAGGTATGAAGAAAGACAAGATAGATCTCTATCCCTAATACTTTCACTCCTTTCTTCTTCTATTTTTGACTTAAGCGTCAGAGGGCCAACGACAGAGATCCCTTCCTTGGTTTTGATTTTGTTTTATAGAGAGGAGCGAGGTCTTCATCCGTTAGCGGAACTGCCACCTCCCTGACTTTCCAGTTTCACGCCTTCAGACAAGATCAAAGCTCAATAACTTTTCTTTTTTCTGAGCTTATCAAAAGTAGTATTAATATATATCTGTATTTGTGCAAGTTCTGTTAGGGTTCATTTGCAATCTTACTGAGCAATATCAAATTCAATTTCTGGTCAACCCATAATTTAAAACTGCTAGCTGAGTTGTGATGTTTTTGAATTGGCATGATTAGTTGTTGGGAACTCAGATCGATTATTAAAGATTAATTTTAATAATTGATCCTGTTTGAAAATTGTAGAGATGACATGCTGAGCATGGTAATTTAATGGTTGACTGGTAGAAGACTTCTTACTGGAAAGCTTCCTCTCAATCTTGTGCACATAGAGATGAGCCAACAAAACGTCAGTGCCTAGAAATCAGGGGGAGTCCCTAGCGAAAGCCCTCTGACGCTCAAATCAATGCAAGTCTAGGCGGATGAATGAAGAACAGTAGAGAAAGTGTGCGAGAGTAGGTTGTAGATGTTCAGAGAATGTGCCTTGCCACATAGAGGACTCCCCTTTATATATCACTTCACACAACCTTCGTAATCATGAGGTGGAGAAGTGTGTCAGAGTTTGTTAGGTAAATGAAAATGTACGACCTAGGCAATGTACAATAATTATTCGAGGAATCTTCTCCTTACCCCATGTATATCTCTTTTGTCGTTTATAGCTGAGGTTGTTAAAGGGATATGCTGTTATAAATGGTTTGCTGATAGAAGACACAATGACCCCCGAATAAAATTTCAGAAGAATATTTTATGACACATAGTTGTTATTTTGATAGATTGTTAGGATTCTCTGCTCATGTTGTCGGCTGAGCATATCTCGGCCAGCTTATAAGGCCGACCGTCTTCACGCCTGTTCTCGCATTAAGCCGTTTTGTTATGTTTTGAAGGCTATTTAGAAATTCGCTCGAGAAATAATATAATGTCTTCGACATGTTGGGAATCTATTTGAAAAACAGTATGATAACCTGTGTGTGCTAGAAATCCATTTGATGACATGTGTGTGTTATAGATTCATCCAGGCAGTAATATGAAGATAAGCGTCTTAGGCCCAGTCGACTTTTGTCCGGGCGGGCGTATAATGGGCTTATGAAGAAATGAAACTGTGTTCTAAGTAGTTTGATCAGTACTTTTGAGCCAAAGTGCCTTAGGCCCGGTCAAACCCTTGTCCAACTGGGCATATAATAACTTGTGGTTAAAGTGTACTTAGCATTATGACCGAATTTATAAAACTATCTTATACTTAGACATAGAAGAGATAGGTATGGAGTCCTATAAATCCATTTAGTTCTATTATTGAATGGATATCCATGGGACTGACCGACGATCTGGGTGACTGGGCGTATGTAGAGAGACTTATATAGAGTAAGGAGTTCGACCCTCCCTTTGACTAGGTCTATGGCTGGTCGAATGTAGGGTGAGTTGGTCATTCTAGTCGGCCTATAAGGGCGACCGTCCTTAACCTCGATCAACTTTTTGTTGGTGCAATTTGCACTAATGATCTAACTCAAGTTTTGATGAATGACAAGGGGTTTAAAGTTAGAGTGTTTTGTTATCTAATCTTTCTACCGAGTGTGCAGGAGTTGACTAGTCTGAAGGACCTGACACTAGGCTGAAATACAGCTAGGTCCGTAGAACCCGATAGCTGGTGGGAAGTCTAGATAGGTCCGCGGGATTCGATATATGGCGGGAAGTTCGATTGGGTTCGCGGGACCTAATAACTGGTCGAAGTACAGTTGGGTCTGCGGACCTGACAATTGGCAGGAATAGCTGGTGGGTCAAAGGTAAGTCAAGTGACTGCAATTGATAAGTGGATGTAAGCAACTGGAGGAGAGATCCAATGAGGGCGCGTTCTCGATTGAGGAAATTGTAGGAGTCGGTCCAACTTAGGTCTATTTGGGAAACCTAAGTTGAGACCTTAACTAGATCTTGGTCTTGAGGAGATAAGATTTAATTACTACTCTTATTTTATTATGTTATGTTAACTTTGTTTTGCAGGGTAAATATATTTTCTATTCCCTGGACTAACCCTTTTTGCAAGGAAGAAACTGTTGAAGAAAAAGGGAGTCCAGGTGTCCGGAAGGGATCCGGGCGCCCGGACTAGCTTGCCCAGGCCGGTGCCGTGGGCATCCAGGCGGTCTAGGCGCCCGGAGTCGGTCCAGGCGCCCGGACTCGAAAACTAATCCAGAAGCTGAAGTGGAGCACATCGACTGACCGAGCCACGTCGGTTGGCGTGGTCCAGATACCCGGATGGGTTTCAAGCGCCCAGAATGGGCTATTTAAAGGCCTTAGACCAGGAGCTTCACAACACAAACTGCTACAACTTTCATTCACGTGCGTTGCTTCAAAAAGGCTCTGACGATACTACAACGCTCTACTGACAACCGGACTTCAACTTTACTTAGTTTTCTTTGTTGTCGGTAATTTTCATATATAGTTCATGCACTTATTTGTAACCATTCGAACTATTAGTGGATTTTCCAATAAAAGCATTCGACGAGTGCGGGTTTTGGAGTGGAGTCGTCGAAGGCTCCGAATCAAATAAAAAACCACTTGTGTTAGCATTTGGTTTGTCCTCTTCCTTCTTTTATTATTCCGTTGCGTAACTTCTCTTTAATTCATAATTTTTAAAAAACGCTATTCACCCCCAGCGTATTTATGGTCCTACACTTTTAAGTAACCGAACATGTTATCTTTCCAGTCCAAGAGTAAAGTTTGCTCGGGTTAAGGATAGGTTGGCTCCCTTTCGCCCGACCTGTAATCCGATTGGGCTAAGAAGAGAGCCTTAGTGCTGAGTGACGAAGTCAGGTGGGGAATGTTCTCTTCCCTTAACTTTAACCGTTATGTCACTTTGATTTTGACCGTCACATCACTTTTATTTTGATCATCACGATATATTATAGGTTCGCTCATTATAACCCGTATCAATAATGATCCAATGTTTTTATGCAGTAAAGCTAATTTTGAGTTGATGATGAAGAGTATAGAGTTCATTTACGACTTGTTTGGTTTATAGATTGGAATTGATAGTGAATAGAATTGTCAGTCTTACAGAGTAGAATTAATAAGAAGTAAACTAAAATTGCATTCCATTGTTTGTTTCATGAAATGAAAGGGAGATTATTTCCATTTGTATATTTGGTTTTAGAAATGTGACAAGTAATCGGCATAGAATAAATATCTATAGTCAAACTATGCTTCCAAGTGATGTCAGTCTTATTCATCTTGCTGGTTCTTTAGAAAATGAAACTGAATGGGAACAGATGCTCCTTGAAACTGCATTAACATTCAATTAAAATGATGATTAATGCTGTTTAGACTGGGGAGTAGATATTATTCACAATCCCTGAACTTTCAAGGTTTGTTTTGCTGTTCTATTGTCCTCTGACCAATTCATTTGACCTCTCTGTCAAGGTCAAATTCATGGGGATTGCTTGCTTTTCCTTCCTTCTTCCTCCTAGTCTCAGTCCCAGGTCTTATATAAATTTTACTATTTTATTCCACCTCCCAATACACAGATGATGGCTATTAAGCATAATTGGATAGTTAAACCAGACTTAACAGACCTGCTTGGATATCTGATTACCTAGTCTGCCATCCCTAACCGTCTGATTCAGTTTAAACAGAATTAGAATCAGAATCATCACTCTATTCTTGGTAAATCTTTTCCCTCCAATCAGTCAGCAAGTGAATCCGAGTAACTTAAAATAGTTAATTTGGCTATCAAAACAATCCCAGGTCAAGTTGATGGATCGTCAATGCATCATGCCACTGTCCTCTATTGCTGTTCCTGATAACTTCGATATGCTTTTACATTTTAAATATAGCTACATACTTGGATAATCTTCTCACCTATGCTAGAAGGCATTTCAATGTGTTTAAACACTACTACGTTGATAAATTATTTCATGTCGATATGATATATTCATCTAATTTTATAGTTAAATTCTTACAATTAGCCTATGCCCTTTTTGTGTGAAACTAAATTGAAGAGGACAAGAAGTTTTCAATTTACAAGTTATGCTTCTGGTGAAAAGGAGTTGACTAATTACCTTACCATTTACTCTTTCACTAAGACACCACTAACTTATATTTGAAGGGATTCATTCCCTTTACAATCATTCCACGAAATTGATATTCTCTTTGCACTCAAATTATTTGCCTGCTTTGCGTGATTGAATGCAACCTTTTTGGCCTCTTTCATCAGAGAAAATTATTTAAAGAGTTGGAGATCGATAGAGACACTCTGATTAAGAAATCCAATTGACGCTCCGCCTCTCTGTTTTTTATTTTCAGTGTGCGGAGGAGAAGAAGAGATGGGGATTAAGAAACTGGAGTTTTTACTGGGAAGACGACGTCTTTCGAAGCTGAAACCCATCTTGGCCCTCGCCCTAGCACGCCTCTCCGTCCTCCGCAGCCACCACCAGCTCCGGACCGGCCAGGCGCGCGACCAGGTCGCAAACCTCCTCCAACTCGGCCACCTCGACCGCGCCCTCCTACGGGCGGAGCAAGTGATCAAGGAGCAGAGCACGGTGGAGGCGTTCGAAATCCTGAGTCACTACTGCCATCTCCTGACGGAGAGGATCGGCTTGCTCCAAGAACACAAGTGAGACAAATCCTCTGTTCCGCTTTTCTTTTTTCCCCTCAATTAATTTTGTCCAAGAGTAGCAGTGTTTGAATTCTCCGATGGGTAACTGGAAGCAGAGAGTGCCCGGAAGAGCTGCGGGAGGCCACGTCGAGCTTAATCTTCACCTCGTCGAGGTGCGCGGTGGAGCTGCCGGAGCTCGCCAAGGTCAGCGCCATCTTCTCCAATAAATATGGGAAGGAGTTCGCGTCCGCCGCCGTCGAGTTAAGGAACCGATGCCGAGTAAATCCTGAGGTACAAATAAATGCCGTGGTAATTCTTGATAATATCTTTAAAATTTTAATTAAATTATCTATTTTATTAAATTTAAATAATTATTTTTTAATTAGATACCACATCAGCTATTCTATTTTTTCTTCCTTATATGAAATATCTGTTTTTCATTACCTAATCAATTTTCTTTATTTTTTCTCCCTCCCAATTTAAATAATATTTTAATATTTAAGAAATAAATTTCATTTATTAAATTTAGAAAAATATTATTTATAAAATCTAAATTTAGCTAATGGTAATTGGTGCAAAAGTTTTTTTTATATAAAATATAAATTTAAGATAAATTCTATACTTATAGAAGTTGATATGGATTTGTGTGTGATTGAGTAAACTTGAGACGCCCATAAATAATCCGGACATCTTCGGGGCGTCTTGGGTTCACTCAATCGCTCACGGAGTCGAGCACGGACGAGTATATAGAATTAGGGGGTCTGAACATATGAAGGGTGTGCGGGAGTATGTACTGAATGGGTATATAGGATATCCAAATCTTTTCTATATATATATATGATTTTATTAAAATATGAATATCGGATATGGTTGAGAAGATGACAGAGGAGCTGATGGTAGTTGGCCATTGTCTGGTTTAATAAGAGTTAGTAGAGACAATGGTACACATTGACAACAAATATAATTATTGATCCATGTGAGAGCGATTAACAGGATAGGGAAGTACTTTTTTTTCAAATAGAAATTCCGACTTAAATCAATGGTTGAGAATTGGTTGTTCAATAGTTCGTAATTGGTCGTTTGACAGTTCAGAATCATTTCAAGAATGTCGATTTTAATTTTAACCTTTCAAACTAGTTAGTCATTATGCTAGTTAAAAATTATTATTTTATTTTAAAAAATCTTTTAAAAATTCTAAATTTATACAAATATAAAAAATAAAAAAAATAGTTCTTATTTAAGTTGTCTATTTATTCATTTAAATTAGAGCATCCACAACGTTAATGTGTTATAATATTCACCACCTCATCAAAAGATATGGAGCCCATTGTCACATACTCATTATAACAATATATCTCTTTTACTCACATCCCTTTTAACATTAATATGAGCCTCACCATCCACTTATTCATCTTTTTATTAGTTTTTTAAATAATATTAAAAATTTAATAATTTAAAAAAGAAAAGAAAATATTAAAAAAAAATTAAGAGAGGGTGAACACCCTCTCTCCTCTCTCTTGTGAGTGGACATTATAATGCACACTCACAATGGAGAGGGGGTGTTAAATGGGTGTTATAACATCCATTTAACACCCCATTGTAGATGCTCTAAGGGAGTTAAAATTGTCCCCACGGGCTGGATCAGCTGGTTAGGTGCCTGCAGCTTGCCATTAAGTCGTGGGGTCGAAGGTCGCCAGTTGCACTCGGGAATAAAACCCTGGTCTGCTGCGTCAAAAATTCCTTCGACCCCCAGTCACCTATCCTGCCCAGCATTAACCGTGATTTATTCCCTTTGGAATCTTGTGGGGCCGGGACCAGGAGTCGCTAGGGTGACGGTTCCACCTTTTGCCTCTAAGGGAGTTAAAATTACCTAGTTCATTAATTATTTTGATATTAAAATCTTGTCTTTCAATTTTTTATTCTTTTTTTTTATAACTTTCGTTTAATCTTCGTATTTGAGCTTTTAAAAATTCGAAAGTCTCGGGTCTATATGTAAATGTCAAGAACAACCATGTTACGATATGAATGACAAAGTTAACGGATGCCAAATTTTGATTAAAAAAAATAAAAAAAGTAAAAGAAAAGTGTGAATAATGTATTTTATTAATCTTTTACTCGATGCAAACAGAATTTTGAAGTGTCTTCTGCAGTTGATCCAGAAGCTATCGACGAGGTCGCCGAGCTTGGAAGTGAAGCAGAGGACGACGAAGGAGATCGCCGCGGAGAGAGGAATCGATTTGGAATTCGTCGAGGCTTCTGATCCTGCTGAGGCTTTAGAGGTAAAGTTGTTTGACGAAGGTGCCATGGAGAAGCAGCCGGAGACGATGCACGTCAGGCGAGAGGAAGCCAATTCCGATGAGATTTTTAGTGCCGAGTATGAAGACGTAGTCACTGCAGCAAAGGATGCTTATGAGGCTGCGGCCTTTGCGGCGGCGGCTGCAAGGGTTGCCGTCAAGCTCTGCCGGTCTCAATCTGAAGCAAACGCCTCGTATCGGCCAGAGGAGATTTAGCAACACTCAATTGGCTTCCAGAGTCATGAACTCATGATGGGCGTTTGTTTGTATTTTATAATTGTTATTTGAGTTGTTGTAAAAAAAACAAAACAAAAAAACAGTAGTTGTTTCATTTGTATTATTTTGATCTTGTCTCGAACCTGTAAAAACAGAACTGTGGGTGTGATATAGTTGGAATGTTCATGATCAAGTAGTTGTTGGACACAAAGAATTTGTTGTCGGAAATTTTAAGGACTTAACTGAATTTAAAATTATACAGAATTTAAATTCAACTTACAGTTGAGTTGACCTGAGTTGATGATCTCAGGCTGTTAACAGGGACTGATTTTTATCCAAGTTCCAACCTCAGAGTGACTGAGCGAACAGAGCGTCCGAGCAGTGAGGCCGGTCGGACGAGGCAGACAGGCCGAGCAAGAGTGGCCGGTCGGACGAGATAGACTCGTCGAGTAGTGCAGACAGGCCGGGCTGTCAGAGAGGCCAGCCGGGTTGAGCAGACAAGCTGGTCGAAGTAGACAGGTCGGCCGGGTCGAGCAGACAGGTCAGGCGAAGCAGACCAGCCGAGATAGGTAGGTCGGGGTGAAGCAGGTCGACCGAGACAGGCAGGTCGGGCGAAGATCTTGAGCGGGCAGAGAAGTATGTCGGTCGAACAAAGAGACCGACCGGACGAGCTGACTGAGGCCTGCAAGTCACAGTTTCCTTGAAATAGATTAGCCCACCTCCGACTATGCTTTGAGGCTTACAAGAGTCGCCTGTTTCCCAGGATACAATGACCGATCGTGAATCTGACCAAGCACTGGTGGTCACAGCGAGCTGAGTGGTATCCGAATACTACCACAGGCACTCCGTCGAGCAGGAGCTGCACGACAGAGGAGGAAGAAAAATGGAGAGCTTTGCTTGCTGTGTCTGCTGCCTATGATCGGAGCCTCCTTATATAGGAGCTCGGATCAGTGGCCAGAGTTAATGACCTTAATGGTCATTATTAGCCGAGAAGTGAAACAACCATCGTTTCACTTATTATTACTCGGTCGGTTTCATTCTGCATTAATCTCGAATTTAATGCGTCCGTTTCACAGCAGCAAAAGATCTACGTGACAAAATATTGGTTGTTCCACTTGGGTAAATTTTTGTCGCGACCGTTCCAGCATTCGTGTGCGCAGGTCGTGCTCGCACACGAGTCAACTTGGTTCAGTGCAAATTCGGGCTCTGGATTTGCAAAAAAACAAAACAAAAAATAGTAGTTGTTTCATTTGTATTATTTTGATCTTGTCTCAAACCTATAAAAACAGAACTGTGGGTGTGATATAGTTGGAATGTTGATCAAGTAGTTGTTGGGCATAAACAATTTGTCGTCGGAGATTTTAAGGACTTAGCTGAATTTAAAATTACACAAAATTTAAATTCAACTTACAGTTGAGTTGACCTGAGTTGATGATCTCAAGCTGCCAACAGGGGCTGGTTTTTATCCAAGTTCCAACCTTAGAGTGACTGAGCGAACAGAGTGTCCGAGCAATGAGGTCGGTCGGACGAGGCAGACAGGCTGAGCAGGAGTGGCCGGTCGGACGAGGCAGACTGGCCGAGTAGTGCAGACAGGCCGGGCTGTCAGAGAGGCCGGCTGGGTCGAGTAGACAAGTTGGTCGAAGTAGACAGGTCGGCCGGGTCAAGCAGACAAGTCAGGCGAAGCAGACCGGCCGAGACAGGTAGGTCGGGTGAAGCAGGCCGACCGAGACATGCAGGTCGGGCGAAGATCTCGAGCGGGCAGAGAAGTATGTCGGTCGAACAAAGAGACCGACCGGACTAGCTGACCGAGGCCTGCGAGTCGCAATTTCCTTGAAATAGATTAGCCCACCTCCGGCTATGCTTTAAGGCTTACAAGAGTCGCCTGTTTCCTAGGATACAATGACTGACCGTGAATCTGACCAAGCACTGGTGGTTACGGCGAGCTGAGTGTTATCCGAATGCTACCACAGGCACTCCGCTGAGCAGGAGCTGCACGACTCAAACACATATGAAAGTCTAACTTAAACTCTTTGACACACACATCAAAATCATGATCATACCGATTAAACTTGGGTCGATTGCACCAATAATCTCCCCCTTTTTGATGTGTGACAATATGTTTAAGTTAGGCACAAATAATAACTTTGAAAATTACAAGCAACATGTAAACATGAAGCATAAAACCAAACTCCCCCTAAACATATGCTCTCTTCCTTAATTTTCAAGTTTTGCACACAAGTATGGGAATAAAGGTTTCTAACTTAAACCTACCCATTTCTCCCCCTTTGACACTATCAAAAAGATTGTACCAGACAATTATACACTATATAACATCAAGTATGACGAAATTTTAACCAAAAAATTGATTTTAGAAAACAATAGTATGCTGGAAAGCTGGTACCAGTCGACTGGTAACTGATGCAGTCGGTTGGTACATTTTGAAACCGAATTTTCAGCCTTTAGCAGCCAACTTCGACTGGTAATTGTTGGTGCAATCAATCCAAATTTGATCGGTATGATCATGGTTTTGATGTGTGTGTCAAAGAGTTTAAGTTAGACTTTCATATGCATTTGATATGTGTTTGATTCTTGCAGGACTTGGTGAAACACACAAGGAACTTGGTGCAGCCTGTTGGTGCAACCTTAGGTCAAGGTTGACCTGGTTGACCCGACTCGAGTTGACTTGACTCGAGTTGTATTTTGATGTTTGACTTGGGAAGATTGTTGATGTAACCTTAGGTCAAGATTGATCTAGTTGAGTTGTATGTTGATGTTTGTCGAGAAGAGAGTTCTATTCTTGATGTTTGACAAGAATAGATGTTTGGGAAATTGTTGGTGCAACCATAGGTCAAGATTGACCTGGTTGACCTGATTCGGGAAAAAGTCCAAGTATGGAGACTTGGCAACGGAAAAGTTCAAGCAGGGAGCTTGGCACTAGAAAAGTCCAAGTATGGAGACTTGGCACTGGAAAAGTCCAAGCAGGGCACGCGAAAAGTCAAGTATGGAGACTTGGTATGGAACAAGCAGGGAGCTTGGCACGAGGAAAGTCCTAAGCGGGATGTTAGGCGGTTGGAAAGTCCTGGTGAGTGAAGCCAGGCGGTGAGAAAGTCCTAACTGGATGTTAGGCGGTGTGGAAAGTCCAGTGAGTGAAATCGGGCAAAGGGAAAGTCCTAACTGGGATGTTAGGCGGTGGGAAAGTCCTAACTAGGATGTTAGGCGGTTGGAAAGTCCCGGTGAGTGAAACCGGGCAAGGGAAAATCGAGATGGATCGGGGATGATCGGACACGGTGTTGAAAAGTCTAAGTGGGTCAAAGGGATTGACCGGACACTTAGGGAGTGCTAGCAGGTCGAGGGTGGACCGGATGCTAGGCATGATGTACCAACAGTCGAGGTTGACCGGATGTTGGTGTGGAAGCCTTAGGTTTAGGGTCGAAAAGTTTGGATCGAGTGCGGCCGATCCAATGATATGGCTCATCCGATCGGTGCGGTGACCGATCGGATCTCGATGGTTATCTCGATCGGTGCGGAGACCGATCGGAAGAGATCGATGGCGGCGGAGAAAGAAGCCTGATCGGTCCGTAGACCGATCGGGAGATTCTGATCGGCGTGGACCGATCGGAGAGTTTCGATCGGTCCATGGACCGATCGGACGAATGGACAAACGCGTAGCCGATTGTTTCGGTCCATACCGGGATGTTACTGATCGGTCCACAGACCGATCGAGGCTTCGATCGCGACACCTGATCGGTGCGGGACCGATCGGTGACAAACAAGCTTCATGCGCGGTCGATGCGGGCCGATCAGGTTCTAGTTGCGGCACGGCTAGTTTCTTCGCCGCTCTTCTTCGCGGTATAAAGGGGTCGAGGCTGCGCGATAACTTCTTCTTCTTCTTCCTCCTTCCTTCTGAAGTGCTGTCGTGCTTGAGCTTTGTTGAGCTCGTCCAAAGCTTCGCGTGAGCTTCCTAGGCTGATGTGTATTGTGCTTAGCTAGGGTTATCGACAAGAAGGCAAGCTAGGTTATTACATTCTTGTATTGTACTTAGTTTCTTGTTGTATTCTTGTACTGTTTATCTTTCTGTTGCAAGACATTGTGGCGAGGTTTCTCCACCCGGAAGGAGTTTTGATTAGCCGGGTTTCCGGGACTCATCCACCGACGGATTGGTAGGTCCACCTTACGGACACGCCGAGGAGTAGGAGTTCATCTCCGAACCTCGTTACATCGGTTTGTTTTTCTTCTCCTTAGTTTCTTCCTTGTATTTCCGCTGCGACTAACCCTAACTGTAGGAAGAACGCGAGAATTTGGGGCGGCTATTCACACCCCTCTCTAGCCATCTAAGGTCCCAACAAGTGGTATCAGAGCGAGGCCGCTCTTCGACGGATCAACACCCGGGGGAGCACGGGCTAGAGATGGATCTCTATGGAGAAGATGTCACGATTCAACCCTTCTACGAGTCTCACGACAACTTCACATATTGGAAGGTAAGGATGATGTATTTTCTTAGGACTAATATGTTAAATTGGTTTTGTGTACAAGAAGGGTTTTCCCCTCCGATGGATGAGGAAGGAAAACCTATCAAGAAGAAGGAGTGGACGAAAGAGCAAATCCGACAATCCGAAATCAATGACGAGGTAACAAAAATTATTGAATTTGCTTTACCTAATAATGTTTTGTGCAAGATAGATAGGTACAACAACGCCAAGGAATTATGGAACAATTTGGCAAAACTCCATGAAAAGGAGCCTAGTGAGCCAAGTAGCTCACATCATGGAGGAAGCGAATTGGGAGTTGAGGGCTACTCAACATCCAAGGAAGAAGAGGAGGAGAGTTCTTCTTCAAGATCGGAGCACGAAGAAGAAGCTTCTACCTCCGGGAGGGATGAAGAAGAGAGCATCCATCCATCCTCAACCCTAGGTAACTCAAACACTTTAAGTTCAAGTAAATTGCATATAATGTGTTTTGAGTGTAGGGAATTTGGACATTACAAGAGTAAATGTCCAAAGAAAACTAGAAGACTCCACCGCGCCAAAGATCAAGGAAGTCGGAGTCCCAAAACGCAAGGGCAAGGAGCACGTGGTGTGCTTCCAATGCAAGCAACGGGGACACTATAGGAGTCAATGTCCAAGGGGGAGGCAATCTCACAAGGACAAAAGACCAAGCACGTGTAAAGGGGGAGCGAAGGCAAACCCTAAGGTATCCTCTAAGGTTCATTCTTGCACTTCTAATAAGATACATGCTAGTAGTCTTATTGCAATTGTCAAGAATGATAAGCATGATAATCATAGAAATCAACATGTGTGCTTAGGTGCTAAACATCTTAGCTTAGATAAGAACAATACCAGGAAGGCCAACCCTAGGATTAACTCATCTAAGGCTAAGGAGAACCTAGGTAGAAACCCCAAGACAACTAGACATATGCCTAGGAACACCTCAAGAAAGAATGATAAATTAAAACTTGAGGTTTTAGAGAAAGAAAATCAAGTCTTAAGGTCAAGACTTAACACTCTAGAAAAGGCCCTAAAGAATTTAGAGAAGTCAACTCTAGGGTCTAAGGGTCAAATCTCAAAGCCCAAGGACAAGAAAGGTTTGGGTCACAAACCTAAGTCCCAAGTGGTCAAGCTCACTTATCATAATGTTCCATTCGATTATGGAACAAAATCTAGGGCTAGGAAGACCATCACCAAGGTCACAAGGGGAGTCACCCCTAGAGTTGATCTTGATGAGTCCCAAATGACCAAGGCTTTAAAGCCTAAGAGGGTCATTAGGAGGGTTGCTAGGGAAGTCATCCCTAGTGAATTTTTAGTGAACCCAATGAGCTCAAGTAGGTATTGGGTTCCTAGGAGCATTTTCTCTACCCCATAGATGGGTTAGAGAGTGTCAACTCCAATAAGAAGGGTAGTTAACCCAACTTTGAGGAAATTGACACTCAAGGAGCATTTTCAAGGTTTTTGGGAACCTTTGAAAATGAAATGGAATAATCTTTATCATTCACTCCTTGGAAGAGTAAAGTGTGCCAAAGTGAGAATATATTAATCTTACTTTAAATTGACACAATGTGGAAAAACCTAGAGAAATATCAAATTGGGATTTTTGATATTCTCTTAGGTAATCAAGGCAATCCGGGCCTTAATTTAGAAGTGCTACTCTTGTAAAATTTTTAAAATGGTATAAATCAAACAAGAGATCAAGAAATGCCAATTTGGGTTTTGACATTTTCTTGGAGCACTTTGGGCAATCTAGGATTAGAATTTAAGTTAACTAAGTGATTAAAGATACTTAGATAGGTAATCTAGGTATTTTATTTGTGTTAACTTACCATGGTTGTTTGCCATATGACATGTCATGACATCATGTTTAGTTTTATCATCATTTGAAATGTCATGATAGTGCTTAGGCTAGTTTATATGTCATGCTCTATTTAAGTTTTCATACTTTATGCCATGACATCATGACATTGGCACATGTTTTCCATTTATGATATCATTTATGCCATGTCATCATCTCTTGCATTAATAATCAATTGAATTGATTTAAGGATGAAGAACACATCTTGATATTGAGATCAAATTTGTGTTTAGAAAATGCATGAGACCTTAGCCTAAGTTGACCTTAACCCATATCTCACATCAAATTGACTTGAATGTGGTTTGATGCACCTTAGATGTGTGTGAGATATTAGGATCATGAGTTAGGATCAAGGTGCATAGTCATTGTACCTAGATGACCCTAATTCAAGAAATTAAGGATCATAGGGAAAGCTTGTGTACAAGTCATGTACATTTAGCCCTAAGATTATGGTCCTAAATTCAAATGGTTTTAAAAGCATTTTAAAATTGATTTGAAAAACCTTGATGAAGCTTTCCTAGTGATAGCATTCATCATTGAACATTAATGATACAAAGTTGAGTTAAACTTGAACTATTTCAAAGTTTTTGAACTTTGTATCAAGATTGAAAATGGAAACTATTTTCATAGAAAATTATTTTTCCGTGATAGTCTATGGTATGAGGTGTATCCTCAAAATTTTACGATTTTGGAATTTTCTGGAATTTATTAGGAGTTTGAATTTCAAAATAGAAATCTGATTTCAGAGTGTGGATCGGTCACCGGACCGATCCAGGAAGTTCGATCGGTGCGGTGACCGATCGAATCGATCCGCGATCGATGAGCGTGGATCGGTGGGACCGATCGGGGATTCGATCGGTGCGGGGACCGATCGATGCGTGCGGTTCGATTTTCATTTGTTGATGCGAAATTTCAATGGAAGTTAGGTTTTGTGGATTTCTAAAGGTTTGAAACTCTCCAAGACATTGTTGGTGCAATGGTCAAGGGGGAGTTGACCTTTAGGGGGAGTTTTACCTAATTGTCAAGGGGGAGTTGACTTTTAGGGGGAGTTTTTACTCAAAAAGACTTTTAAGGATTAGTGATATGGAATTATCACTAAGTTGATTGTTGAGTTTAGTATCAAGGGGGAAATTAAGAGTTTCAATGAAAGGTATGGGACTTTCATTAGGAAGAAACCCTTGACCTTGATACCCTCCTTTTTCTTTTTGATGTGTGTCAAAAAGGGGAGAGTGTTCATTGGAGAACCTAAGTTAGGTTATCAGGTTAACCTAAGCTAGGGGAAGAATGTCAAGGAATGTTCAAGGAAGAACATTGGAATTCTTTTTGATGTGTGTCAAAAAGGGGGAGAATTATTGGAGAACCCAAGTTAGGTTATCAGGTTAACCTAAGGGGAGAATGCCCGGAGAATGTTCAAGGAAAGAACATTGGACATTGGAAAATGGGAGAATGTTCTAGGGAGAACATTGGAAAACCTAAGTTAGGTTATCGGGTTAACCTAACTTGATTATGGTTTTGTCAAACATCAAAAAGGGGGAGATTGTTGGTGCAACCTTAGGTCAAGGTTGACCTGGTTGACCCGACTCGAGTTGACTTGACTCGAGTTGTATTTTGATGTTTGACTTGGGAAGATTGTTGATGTAACCTTAGGTCAAGATTGATCTAGTTGAGTTGTATGTTGATGTTTGTCGAGAAGAGAGTTCTATTCTTGATGTTTGACAAGAATAGATGTTTGGGAAATTGTTGGTGCAACCATAGGTCAAGATTGACCTGGTTGACCTGATTCGGGAAAAAGTCCAAGTATGGAGACTTGGCAACGGAAAAGTCCAAGCAGGGAGCTTGGCACTAGAAAAGTCCAAGTATGGAGACTTGGCACTGGAAAAGTCCAAGCAGGGAGCTTGGCACGCGAAAAGTCCAAGTATGGAGACTTGGTACTGGAAAAGTCCAAGCAGGGAGCTTGGCACGAGGGAAAGTCCTAACTGGGATGTTAGGCAGTTGGAAAGTCCTGGTGAGTGAAGCCAGGCAGTGAGAAAGTCCTAACTGGGATGTTAGGCAGTGTGGAAAGTCCTGGTGAGTGAAACCAGGCAGTGGGAAAGTCCTAACTGGGATGTTAGGCAGTGGGAAAGTCCTAACTAGGATGTTAGGCAGTTGGAAAGTCCTGGTGAGTGAAACCAGGCAAGGGAAAATCCAGATGGATCAGGGATGATCGGACTTCTGGTGTTGAAAAGTCTAAGTGGGTCAAAGGGATTGACCGGACACTTAGCGGGGAGTGCTAGCAGGTCAAGGGAGTGACCGGATGCTAGGCATGATGTACCAACAGGTCAAGGTTGACCGGATGTTGGTGTGGAAGCCTTAGGTTTAGGGCTGAAAAGTTTGGATCGGGCTGCAGACCGATCCAATGATACATGGCTCATCTGATCGGTCTGGTGACCGATCGATGCTATCGATGGTTCTCGATCGGTCTCCAGACCGATCGAAGGGAAGAAGTCGGGAGAAGAAGCCTGATCGGTCCGTAGACCGATCGGGATTCTCATCGATCGCTTCCGGTCCGTTTCTGATCGGTCCATGGACCGATCGTGACGGAACAGAAGCATAGGCTAGGGACCGATCGGGATGTTGCTGATCGGTCCACGATCGGGGCTTGATCGCGACACCGATCAGAATAGGTCCTGATCGGTCCCCTGATCGATCCAGGCACTAGCCGTTACGACGCAACGGCTAGATTTCTTCTGTGTTTTCTTCGCTTTCTTCGCAGGTTATAAAAGGAGGGCTGCTGCTGCGAGCCTTACTCTTCTTCTTCTTCCTCCTTCCTGTTGCGAAGTGCTGCTGTGCTTGAGCTTTATTGAGCTCGTCCAAAGCTTCGCGTGAGCTTCCGGCTGGATCACCTGCTGTTGTAGGCGCTTGGAGCTATTGCTTCATCCAGTCGACAAGAAGGCAAGCTAGGGTTATTACATTCTTGTATTGTACTTAGTTTCTTGCTGTATTCTTGTACTTCTGTTTATCTTGCTGTTGCAAGACATTGTGGCGAGGTTTCTCCACCCAGAAGGAGTTTGATTTAGCCGGTTTTCCGGGGACTCATCCACCGACGGATTGGTAGGCTTCGTCCACCTTACGGACACGCCGAGGAGTAGGAGTTCATCTCCGAACCTCGTTACATCGGTTTGTTTTTCTTCTCCTTAGTTTCTTCCTTGTATTTCCGCTGCGACTAACCCTAACTGTAGGAAGAACGCGAGAATTTGGGGCGGCTATTCACACCCCCCTCTCTAGCCGAGTACGAACGATCCCAACACAGCCAAGATTGGAAAGCTCGTCCAAGGGCTCAAATCCTTGAGTCGGTGAAGGATGGTGTGGAAGATATCCGAGGGACCGCCGGACGAGGAGCAATGGAGTGGAGCCGAGGGAAGTGGACTTCAAGGCAACGTGAACAATGATACGGAGAGGAGCCGCGGGCTTGAGTGCATCTAAGGGATGAAGGCCGAGAAAGAGGACTTCAAAGGTGACTCCGGAAAGGATGGTTGTGTGAGAATGTAATAGACCAGTCGACTGGTCATATGACCAGTCGACTGATCCAATTTCACAAAAAACACAGAATGCTTCTGTGCTCGTCGGCTAAGGGGACCAGTCGACTCGTCCCATGACCAGTCGACTGGTATATGGCCGTTGGCAGAAGATGACTTTTGCATAGAGCCATTGGCTGTGTCTAACGGTTACATCAGTCAACTGGTGCATGGACCAGTCGACTGATGTCGGGGTTGAGTTGATATGATGATCAACTCTCTTCTCTTATTTATAGGAAGCTTTGGGGCATGAAGAAGGTTACTCATGCTTGTTGAATAACTCCTAGTCTTTGCCCAAAGCTTCCAAGTCTACTCTCTTCCTCCCAAAACCTAAACTTCATCTTGTAAAGAGGAAGAGATCCTTTGTGAGAGGTTTGCTCCACCGAGAAGGAGAAAGCTCTAGCCGGAGATTACCGGGGACTGATCCATCGAAGGATCAAGGGTTCGTCCACCTCAAGGGCACGCCGTGGAGTAGGAGCAAGCAATTTTTGAACCGCGTAAAGGAATCGTGTTAGCGTTTGTAATCTTTCATTATTTTAGTTTCATTTTTCTTGCGCAAACTAACTGTGTAGAGAAGAAAGGGAATTAGGGGTGACCGAGCTATCCAACCCCCTTCTAGCCGGCCATCGATCCCCTACAAAAACTAAGCCCTAAAATTAAGTGGAGATTAGGTTGTGGAAGTTGTCTAATCTAAAGTTTGGGTAGAGTGAGAGAAGAACCAAATTTATCACAGTTCGTATAAAACTATACATGAATATTGGTGACAAACTTGTGACAGGATAATTGTTGACCAGACTGGGTACTAACAAGGGGGTTAGTGGCTATTTTAATGAGTTCTGAAGGTATGATTAAGAGTATAGCTGTTTCATCAATGGTTGAATTAGTGGCTCCACTATCAAGAAAGACATATAGTGCAAATCCATGTCCGTGTATGTTGACAAGACATCGCACTTTGATATCAATAATTTGTCGAGTATTGCAGATACTGGGAGTTTTTATGAAAACTAATTTAGTATCTGAGGTTGGTTCATTTATTGCAATTCTTTTGCCTTTATTGTCAATTATAAGGGCAGAGGATTGTTTGAGATTAGCTAGTTTGTCTTTATAGAGAACTAGGGCTCTAAACACGCGAAAGCGCAGCAGAAAACATCTAGTTCCTCTCTAGAAGATCAATGTGAAAGGAAACCATATACTAAGTTTCTACATGAAGTAGGGAGTTATACCTTTGGTACGTGCACACGATCTCCCAATAACTAGGATCTCGGTACGATCACGCGTGCCTCTAACAGGTATCCACACAAACAAGCCTTCATTTGTTTCACAAACTCACAAAGTGGAGAAGGCAACCACCTGAGGTTGTGCTAGCAACCAAGATAGGAGGTTTCGACCAAGAGAAGGAAGAAGGTGGAAGAAGAAGACTAAAAATTTTTCATCTAATGAAAATTTTATCCATAAATCATATTTATATCCATCTCATGAATACCAAAGGATTTTACCCTTTGGTTTTCCAATCCAATGGTTCAAAATTGACTATTCAATCCAATGGTTCAAAATTGACCATTCATCTTCCTAATTAAATTCAAGTGCACCTAATGAGTTTAACTCATTAAACCATTACCCAATGAGTCTAACTCATTGAACCATATCAATCCAAATTAGCTCCATGAACATCAATCCAAATAGGCTCCATGAATCTAATTCGAATTAGACTCAATCCAATAATTGGATCCAATTGAGTCTAACTCAATAAATCTAATGTGGATTAGATTTAATCCATCGATCCATCATATGAACTCATCTCCAAATCAACTTATTTTTTGTGTGTGACCTAATAGGTTCTTATAACGTTGGCAATGTATCCAAATCAATATTTAGATACATAAGCAATGAGTGACATCTAGCAAGACATTATTGCTACCCAAGCGATGAAAATGTCGAGATCTGACTTAACTTTTCCGTGACTATTATCTTGTATGACTTGGTCCTTCTATTCTTGATATCTAGATTGATCAATGAGGTATAAACCATGTCATCCTCTTATCAATCTTTGTATTTTTTGATATATAAGTAGACATACTAAAATAAATAAGCTCAATATAACATATTGACTCATTTGAACATGACCATGCATTCTTGTGTCTTACTAATCAAGAGGCCCATAGGAATCGCTTCCGTCATATGGAAGGGATAGGTCTCATCTACATCACTCACATCCCTCCACATAACTCATTACATACAGTGATCAACTTTATAGTCACCCTGTTACAAGTGACGTTTGCCGATAGCAAAGTATACAACGCCTTATGTAGGGAACCGTAGTGACTTTAGGTCTAATGACTATTCATACCAATAGTCACATGAGAATGTTTATGACACTCATATAACGATCCATGAAATATTCTCATGACGGATCATTCAGTATATATTCTCTAATATATACCCATGTGACAACTTGATATCTTATATCCATGACTTGTGAGATTAAGTCATCCGTTGACCTACATGCTAGTCTCAACGCATTAATATTGTCCTTGCATATTAATATTTGACTAGGAATAATTAAGAGTAGTATTCTATGTATATCTACAATATCTTACTATCAATTCAACTAATTCAAACTCACGAGCCTATTGAGTTTTTTATTTATTTTTAAATTTTGGAAAGAGAAAAAAAATTTCTCAACTCGCGGGCAACTAAGCCCACCATGAGCGGACCCCTGCGGGTTTCAAGCTTAGGCAAGTCGATCTGCTTAAACTTATTTTAAAATAAATTAATAAAATTTTAACTTAACCTATTTAAATTATTTAATAGGATAGGTTAATTAATAAAGTTAAAGATGAAAACCTCCTATTCTAAAATTAATTGCGTTCTTAAAACCGTTTAATTTTTCCTAGAAAGATATAAAAAGTTGTCTTCTAGCGCAAACAAATAAATAATAATAATAATAATAATAATAATAATAATAAACGATCGATGATAGAGACAGCGTGTTGCTTCTGTTGAGCATCCGATATATTTCTTCATATTATTTAAGGTTAATTGTCATATTTAACGAATTTTTACAATTAAAAACATTTAATTTTGCCATAAACCTTTTTGCCAAATTCTCTTTTTTGACTGATGAACTCCCCCCTTCGCCCGCTAGCAACGCAATCACCGCAACGAAACAGAAAAATCTTTCAGAAAGAGACAGCGGCGTTGAAAGCGATGCTTCGATCGCGTTCGAAGAAGATTTAGATTTTGTTTCGGCGCCATCTTCATTCATGTTCTGTTGCCAAGAACCCAAGCAATCTCGATTCTTGTATGCGTTTGCTTTGCTTGGCAGTCAGATCTTCATAGGTCCTCTCCTTCGACGGGAGACAGGATGGGCTCCTCCCTCTTCGCTTTCTGCTGACGGCTTCGCCTAGAGGTACGACCTTTATTGTGGGTCATGATTCATTTGTCAGCTTAAAGTCGCCTCTCTTTTCGCGATTGGGATCGGTTTGATTTCTATTCAACGACTGTTCGGGTCGAGAGATGGATCTGGTTTTGGTAGATTTTCACTTCGGCTGTTGTTTCCTTCACTTGAAAATGCGATCTTGATGGATTTTCTCAGATTAGGGTACTTTCTCTCTCTCTCTCTCTCTCTCTCTCTCTCTCTCTCTTGTCGAATTTCGTTTGTTGAATGATCTTTCATGTTAAATTCTTCATCTTAAGATCATTTGAGTTAGCATTTGCCCTTTTGCGATGCAATTCTTTTAAGACATTAGGAAGTTATATTTCTATAAAATATGATGTGTTGTTCTTATCTTATTTATCCCAGTTATTGAATTGCTCTGGGAATCTGCGATTGATCTTGTTGACAGTAGATAACCTTCAAATCAACCACTGAGAGGTTTGTTATCAATCAGTTTTAAGCTGCCTTGAAACTAACATGTTTCCTCTATTGATCATTGTACCATCCTTTTATTCCTTCTTTCTTTAAAGAAGTTCATGCTCCTTTTGCAAGAAAATGATTCGTCATCTTCTTTATTGTTTTTTTTTTGGCCATTTCTAGAGTCACTCTTTTGCATCAACAGTGTATGTGAAGTTCTTAAACTGTGCAATGTTCAATGCAGTAGCACATCAAATTGCAAGTGATGACTTATGATTGTCATTAATCAACAAACTATACTACTGATTTGGTCATAAAGCAACAAAGTTCATGCGTTTATATTTATTTAAATTTCACATTTTTACCATAACTTTACTTCATGATTCTCACTTTCCCCATTTGAACTTTCTTGGGCAGATCAATGGCACAAAAGGAAGAAGTGGATATTCATGAAATTACAGTGAAGTGTGGCACAAAAGGAAGTATGAGGAGATGTTCAACTAGCGGAACAATTACTAAAGGTTCTTCAGATGCTTCTATCAGAAGTGAAAAGCCAATACCTCACTATCTAAGAGTTTCGGCAGGTTCCTGCCATGATATCTGCAAGTATGGAAGGAAACATGATTCTGTACCTGAGTCTAAGAGCCCCCAAAAGCCTTCACCTCATTATCGAAGAGCTTCTACTGGCTCTTGCCATGATATTAGCAAGTATGGACGAAAACATGAATCTGAAACTGTATCTAAGCAACGTCTTTCATTCTCCAAATCTGGCGGCAAGCTGAAATTGATAGATGAGTCACTTGCAGCAAACAACCTAAACATGGAGAATTGTAAGAAGAGGGCTACAATCAAGCAGAAATACTCATTCCAAAAGGATGAGCTTCCTGAGAAAATGGCTGATAGTAATCTGAAGGCTGGATCGAAACTTGGAACTTCAGATAAATATATGGATATCAAGTTACAATCTGTGTCATCATGCCAGAAAAATAGTGTTTCTAGTGATCAGGAAGTTCTTCAGACATCAGAAATTAAAGAGGCTGGAACAAAGATCAAGGATGATGGAACTCCAGAGAAATATGTTGATATTAAGTTTTGGTCTGTGCCATCATGCAAGAAAAACTTTCTTTCAAGTGATCAGGAAGTCCTTGGAACTTCAGAATGTAAAGATACTAAAGTGCAAGTAATTGATTTAAAAGATGAAACTAAGAAACAAGTTATGAAATTGAAGACTCCGAGCAAGTTGAATTCATTGGTTTACAAGAGTAAAATTGATGAGCAGAAGCATGCACCTTCTGCAGAAGGAAATGATGCAGTTCAAAAGTTGGGTGCAATCACAAACAAAACCCCAACTTTCCTAGAACCCACAGCATCTTCTAAGGCTAAGCTTGTTGCTGCACATGACAACCCTACAGATCTGAACCATAATTCATCAGTGTCTCATGTTAATGAAAAGTATGTGGCATCTAAGGAAGCGGGGATTAGCAAGGAGAAGGAAAGAATTGATAAAGCTACTAGAGAATCAACAAAAACACCAGCAAAGCATATGCTGAGATCATCTACGGCTTCTCCATCTCTCAAGCGTGTTGGTGATGACATTTTGAGTTTGAGGCAAAGAAAGGACCAGATTGTTAAAGAAACAACTCTAACAAACAATAGAGAAGTTTCAAAAGCTGGGCATGATGCTGAGGTCAACGGGGAGAAAACATTGCAGGTTATTGATAATTCATTCAAAAAGGTTGATCTAGATTCCTCTGAGCAAAAAGTATTGCAAGTGGAGAATGTTCTATCCAAACTACAAAAACAAACTCTAGTAAAGCATGAAAGTAGTGAAGAGAAAACATTTCAGGTCATTGGTGAGATACATGAGAAGGCCAATTTGGATTCTTCAGATTTACCTGCACATTTACCAGTTGAAAAATTGTTGGCATTGGAGTACAGTAACTGGGATGCCAATCAGGAATTGCTTGAAGTAAACAATTTCAATATAGATCTTACAGAGAAGAAAGCACTCGGTGGTGGTGCAGTGGAATTGAATTCTGATGACTTGAAATTCACTGAACCAGAAAATGATGACATTAAATTCCCAGAGCAAAATTTGTTGAAGCTAGTGGAAATTGATTTTGCATCCATAGATATGGAAACTACACAGTCGAAATTACTCGCAGCAGAGAATGGCTTACTAATGCAGAAATCTCTAATACCAGATGACAAGGTTCTTGCTTCCCCAGTTCTGCAACATCATGAACACAAATTCTACAAACAAGTGAACCTAGAGACAGTTGATATTAGTCCTCCAGAACTGAAATCTGATGATTACCAATTATCTCAATTGGCTACAGATTATAAAGAGGTTGAGGGATCAGAGTACTCATACTCTGATTCATCTGAAAAGGAGTCTGAGCATGAATTGGAAGAGAACAAAGGCAATTGTGAATCCTCAAAAGGCATAGAGAGGAGGTCGAAAAGAAATTCAGCCATCCATCCAGATGATACAAATCCTACAGCATACAAATTAAAATTCAGGAGAGGCAAGACCATCGAGGTCCAACCTGAATACAGTGGTCCAAGAAGACTGAAGTTTAGGAGAAGAACAGTAGATGGGAATGTTGAAGGCATTCAAACAGAAAGGAGGAACTTCAGAAAGAGTGAGATAAGTGAACCAGCAAATGCTTCCAGTGCAGAGACTCAAGGCATTATGTTGAAACATCAAAGCCTGCAGGACAAAAAAGATGAACGAGTCTTGTTCAACAACGTGATTGAAGAAACTGCCAGTAAGTTAGTGGAGACCAGGAAGAGCAAGGTGAAGGCATTGGTTGGTGCTTTTGAAACTGTGATATCTCTTCAAGATAATAAACCAGACTCTACATCCTAAGTTGCTTGCTAATTTGTTTTGTGATGATAATTAGTTGAATCTTTATCAAAGAATTTCCAAAAAATCTGTATATAATATTGTGTGCAGGCAGAGAGGTCTATTAAGTTTGTTATAGGAAGAGTTATCTGTTTGGTTACAAGCAAGTTTATGTTAGAGAAGTTGCTTAATTGGAGAAGTTAATTTGATGGTTAGAGATTCGATGCCTTTGGTAGACTCTTTTAATGCCTTGTTTGGCCCTATGCATTTGCAAGGAACTGTAAAGTGGTGTGTGCTAAGCAATGTAATTACAGATTGCAACTCGATCAAATTGGATAGTGAAAAGTTTATGGAGAGATTGTTCTTCTCCTACAATGGATGTCGTTGCTATTTTCTTTTAAATGCCATTGTAGCTTGGAAAAATATCTGGTACTGATACCTAAGAAGAGCTTCAAATTATGTTTCTTTAAAAAAAAATAGTGCAGGTGCCCCAACTTCAGGGATTAATCTCGAAGATAGATGGTCTTCTCTTTATTTGCCTACCAAACAGATTTATAGTATAATTTATGTACGCTCAAAGTCGTTCTCTATAATATTCCTCTTATTTGAGATTCGAATCGTATCCTCTTAATCTTCTTCTGCGGCTTACCACTGCATTAGACCCCTGTGGAGGTTAAAATTATGATTTTGTTCATTGTCTAATTAATCTTTGAGGTAGATGATCTTCTCCTTAGTTTGCCGCCAAATAACACTCAAAAAATAGCATATATGACTCTTTTTTTTTTTTTTTTTTTTTTTTTTGTATAATCTCGATGTTCGGCCTTCACCTAACTAATTTTGGAGGTAAACCAACCTCTCCTATCTAGACCTGACCACGGTTCGGAACCGACGGTTCGACGGTTCGGAACCGCCGGTTCGACGGTTCCAGGCAGGTCGACCCTTAACCTTAACCGCCCAAGACGGTTACGGTTCACGGTTCAGAACCGCCGGTTCACGGTTCGGTTCACGGTTCGTCACGGTTCGTCACGGTTCAAGATTAATATGTTAATAAAAATTAAAAATTAAAAATTAAACATTAAACATTAAAAATTAGAAATTAAAATTTATTAAAAAAAGGGCTTGCACTTATTTAAGTTGCCTACGTATCCCTTTAGGGGAATCAAAGCCCACGTAGTTCTTTTACATTTTTATCCTTTTACATTTTCATTCACTTCCATTTCCTGTTCCTGTCGTATTTGTTCCTTCAGTATCAAAATCTTCAACTTCGTCATCTGAAAGTTGCATTCCTTGGATTCTTTTCTCCGCTCTGGTCCAATCGTCCAGAATGCTTGGGCTTCCAATGAGTCGGAGACAAAGTTGATCGTCGTTCATCTAATATGTTGCCGCCGGCACTGAACGTCTGCTCCACAGCAACAAGCTAAAATTTCTTTTGCGATCACGGAGAGAACGGGAAAGCTTTGAGCCTTCTGTGACCACCACTTTAAGATATCGAAGTTTTCGCTATCTGCTTCATTAAAATCAAAAGAAGTCGTAAAATAATTCTCAAGTTCCTGTGTGGAACTTGAGGATCCCCGTGGATGTTTTGTCCGTTCTTTTAATAAGAGTTGTGCTTTTGTAAGTTTTAAATTACTACTAGTAGTTTGTTGAATTTCAGAAATATTAATTTGTGTTCCATATTTTACATAATATTGATTATAAATATCATATAAATAAATTCTAACATTATATATAATATTAGCTGGATCAGGGGAAGAAGAATCTTTAATTGGAATTAAAGCATCATAATATAAAGTTAACATTTCTTGTAAAACTTCTAATTTAAATCTAGGATCTAAAGCAAATGCAATTAAATAAATTTCAGGAATTAAATAAAAATATTTTTCCCATTTAGTTTTCATAGCTAAGATGCAAGGAGATAAAGATTCATTATTAATATGTTCATTTAAAACTAATACTATATTAGAAAAATTTTCTAAAACTAATTGAGTAGTGGGATAATAAACACCGGAAAGTTGTTCGGTTGCATCATTAAATACTTTTAAAATTTCACAAATACTACTACAAATATTCCATTGTTGTGAAAATAAATATATATTAGCATTAGTGTTTTGTGCAAAAAATGAACATAATAATTCTTTATATTGAAATGAATCTTGTAATAATTGGTATGTTGAATTCCAACGTGTTGGTACATCACGTGGAAATTTTTTAGGTCTCATTCCATTAATTTTACAAAACCTACCCCATTGTTTCATTATAGATGGATGAGACCATAAATAAGAAATTGCAATTCTAATTGGTTTAATATAACTTTCTAAAATTTTTAAACCATCTTGAACACATAAATTTAAAACATGGCATACACAACGAATATGAAAAAATAAACCTCCAATAATAGGTTGACAAACAAATTTTAGATCATCTATACAAGCGGTATTAGAACTAGCATTATCTAATGATATTGAAAATATTTTATGAGTTAAACCATATTCTTCTAAAATTAAACATAATAATTGTGCGATATTATGAGCATTATGTGATTCATCAAAAACTCTATAAGCTAATAATCTTTTTTGGAGGTTCCAAGAGTTATCGATCCAATGGCAAGTCACACCCATATACGAATGTGTTTGCCAATGATCACTCCAAATATCGGAACATAAAGAAACTTTATTATCTAATTTACTAAATTCATCAATTAAATTCTTTTTTCCTTGTTTTACTAATTTTTTAATTGTACGAGTAAGTGTAGTCCTAGGAACACGTTTAGCACATGGATTAAGAGATTCTTTACAAAAATCTTCAAATGTGCATTTAGATCCAAAACTAAAAGAAAGATGTTCTACGGAAACAAATTTAGCTAATGATTCTCTTAATTTATTATCCGAATATAAAAATAAACCGAAATCGGTACTACCGCTAGTTGAAGAAAATCTTGATAATTGTGTTTGAGAACGGTCGAGTCCATATTCCATCGGGTGCTTCGTTTCTACATGTCGTTTCAACGACCCATAGCCGCCGCCGGCTTGGAATTTGTAGGAAGCATTGCAGTGCTTACATTTTGCACGCATTTCTCCCGACGGAAGAGTGACCTTCTCAAAATGTTTAGTAAAAATAGAAGATTTTAGAGGAGGAAGTTCCCGAACCTTAGAAGTAATTGCATCGGTACTTCCTTGTGTGTCGGGTGTCGGATTCGGAAGATGCTCGATCTCATCATCGGTGGATTGAATGTTGGGGTCCTCCTCCCGCGGATTCATTATTTGCTTTCCCTTCCGAGCTCGAGATGATGCACCTCCGCGGCCTCCTTCCATTGTAATTGAAAATTGAAAACGAAAGCGTGTAGAGATTAGAGAATACGAAAATGAGATTAAGAGTAGAGAAGATGTGTGTGAAAAATGATGAAATAAGCTCTCTATTTATAGAGTTTTGATAGTAACGGACACTAAATCATAGCCATTGATCAAAAAACGGTCAAATGATCCTAACCGTTGAAAACAAATACCTAAAAAACCCTCCCAACGGCTACACACCGCCGGCTATGAACCGCCGTTAACCGGCGGTTCAAGCCGTTAAAAAAAAAATAAAAATTTGCGGCTGAACCGCCGGTTCAACCCGCCGGTTTTTACATCCAATCCGGCCCGGCAACTTGCCGGGCCGGTTCCGGTTCGACCCGGCGAACCGGGTCAACGGGCAACCGGCCCGTTGACCCGGTTACGGGCCCGGGCCGGGTCCGGGCCAGACCCGGCCCGGGGTCGGGTCTACTCCTATCAAATAACACTCAAAAGTGGGCCTATAAAATTTTAGTCCCATTTAAAATTTGAACTATCTTTCTATTATTCCAACCTTACACTACAATTAAAATTACCGACCGTGTAATCAAATATTAAACATGAGATAATTAGATGAATCTCTCTTGGCCTAATTTAACAGTATCGGTCTGTTCTAGAGTTACGATATAGCAGTAAGACCTTTAAATAAATAATTAGACATATAAAATTTGAATTCTAAGTATGATGTATTAAGAATTTTTTTTAATAGAATAATAAATCTAAAAATACTGGCCATTTAGATGGATCTTCATGAACATTTCTTAATTTATCTTAATGATCAATATGAAATTTTAACGGTTGAACTGATGTTATATTGATCTTTATGAACTTTTTTAATTTATCCTAGTAATCAATGTAAAATTTAAGTGGAGTTGAATTGATATTTTTAAAATTAGTTGGTTTATATATTGTCTGCGTGTACTTTCAGTATTTGTTTGTATTCAATGGCAGAGAACATGAATTATGCGTTTATCAAACCAATATAAGTATGTTTATACTATCCTCTAACTAAAACTCAAATAACAACCGATTTGACTTAAATTGGCCTGAAAAATGAATTTGGTCAATTTAATCTCCATGTTAATGTGCAGTTCTACCAATTAGGTAGATTTGAAGGCATTTGATCTGGCCATAAAATAATTTTACTATCGATCTTCCAATTATTTTTCTCTTCCTTTTCCAATTTTATTTCTTCGTCTCCCTCTCCAATCGCCATAAAACCTGTTCTTCCTCCCAACTCATTCATGCATTCGTCGCACTACAGCCTTTAATCCTCGGAGGTGTTTCCTTTCCCGAGAGCCACGTTGAGTGAATGTGTTGTTGAATTTTTCTTTCCGTTTTGTAATTCTTCATCTGGATTCTTTCCCTTTGATCGCAGAATTGCAGGAAAAAGAAAAAGGAAAAAAAAAAATCTAATCTTTGCTCGAGGTTTGCGTTTGGGTAGGCAATGGGCAGGGCTCAAGGAAACCTGGCGTCGTTGTTGAACAACCGATGGCTAGTCTTCGTGGCGGCGATGTGGGTGCAGGCCGTCGCCGGCATCGGATACCTCTTCGGCAGCCTCTCTCCGGTGATCAAGAGCGCCCTCGGCTACAACCAGCGCCAGATCGCCGGCCTCGGCGTCGCCAAGGACCTCGGCGACAGCATCGGCTTCCTCGCCGGCACTCTCTGCGAGGTCCTCCCCCTTTGGGCCGCCCTCCTCGTCGGCGCCCTCCAGAACTTCGTCGGATACGGCTGGGTCTGGCTCATCGTCACCGGCCGAGCGCCGCCGTTGCCTCTCTGGGCGGTCAGTTCATCGTCTTCGTCCCTTAAAGATCTCATTTTGCCGCCAAAGATCTCATTTTTTGGGGGGCATTTCCACAGATGTGCGTTCTCATCTTCGTGGGCACCAATGGCGAAACCTACTTCAACACCGCCGCTCTGGTTTCCTGCGTGCAAAACTTCCCCAAAAGCAGGGGTCCGATCGTGGGCATCCTCAAGGGCTTCGCCGGCCTCAGCGGCGCCATCTTGACCCAAATCTTCGCCATGGTCCACTCCCCCGACCACGCCGCTCTCATCTTCATGGTCGCAGTCGGACCCTCCATGGTGGTCATTGCCCTGGTCTTCATCGTCCGCCCCGTCTCCGGCCACCGCCAAGCTCACTCCTCCGATGCCTCCAGCTTCCTCTTCGTCTACACCATCTGCATGGTTCTCGCAGCCTACCTGCTCGGCGTAATGCTCCTGGAAGACTTCCTCGACCTCAGCCACACCATCATCGTCCTGCTCACCGCAATTCTGTTCTTCCTATTACTCCTCCCGATCGCCATACCTCTGTGGCTCACCTTCCAAATCGATGCTGTTTCCCCCGCGGAAGAGCTTCTGCTCCCCGCAGTTCCTAAGGCGGAGACGACGAGCAAAGCCGGGGAGCAGGCCGAGGCCATCCTGAGCGAGCTCGAGGACGAGAAGCCGAAGGAGGTGGACTTGCTTCCGCCGTCGGAGAGGCGGAGGAGGATTGCTCATTTGCAGGCCAGGCTGTTTCAGGCCGCCGCCGAGGGGGCCGTCAGGGTGAAGAAGAGGAGAGGCCCTCACAGAGGAGAGGACTTCACCTTGTCTCAGGCACTGATCAAAGCAGATTTCTGGCTCATGTTCATCTCTCTGCTGCTCGGCTCAGGATCTGGATTGACGGTGATCGACAATCTCGGACAGATGAGCGAATCTCTAGGCTATCAAGACACTCACATCTTCGTGTCCATGATCAGCATCTGGAACTTCCTCGGCAGAGTAGGAGGCGGCTATTTGTCGGAGATAATCGTCAGGGACTACGCATTTCCAAGGCCGGCGGCCATGGCCGTGTCCCAGGTGATAATGGCGATCGGGCACTTGTTCTTCGCCATGGCCTGGCCTGGCACGATGCACGTCGGAACCTTGCTCATCGGCCTCGGATATGGAGCTCACTGGGCCATTGTTCCAGCCGCTGCCTCTGAGCTTTTCGGATTGAAGAACTTCGGAGCACTATACAATTTTCTGACAGTGGCGAACCCTGCCGGCTCTCTGATCTTCTCCGGCCTCATCGCGAGCTCCATTTATGATTCTGAAGCAGAGAAACAAGCTGGCGGTGGGCGGCTGCACGACCCCGATGAAGCATTGAAATGCAGAGGAGCCGTATGTTTCTTCTTGAGCTCGTTGATTATGTCAGGGCTTTGCGTGATCGCGGTCGTCTTGAGCTTGGTGCTCGTTTACAGGACGATCGTCGTGTATCGCAATCTTTATGGACGGGCTCTGGTTTGAACTAATTTGGTGGCTAGCTATGAAGGATTTTTCTTGTGAACTATAAGATTTATTGTTTTGGATTGCATCTGTGAACTATATTGTTTTCTTATGAATAAATTACAACTGTCAAAGGCGATTCTTCTTTCCTTTCTCCTTCTCTTTTTCTTCTTTTCTTTGTTTTTTTTTCCCGACATGCTTCGCAAGTTCCTCTGAAATGTTGTTTCAGCGAGCAAAATAAATTAAGGAGATATACACAATAATATTCATCTATTTCTAGCTAGTCTATCATCATCAAACAATATTCATTTAAATTACTGGGGTTATAGAGTTCCCTAATTTATTTTATTTATTAAAATATTATTTTAATCATATTTATCCTCTCCAATGATCTATTACAATGAATTTATCAATAAGAATGACAAGGATCGACTCCTAATGAAGCTGGTAGAAAATATCTTCCCACACAGTAACTTATTCAATTTCCTGATTTATCTCTTTGAGACTAGTTGCGTGGGGTGGTCGAGATTAACATATAACCCTTTTACAAAAATAATCAAAATTCAACATAAGAAATAAAAATATTGTGCTAGCAACTGGCAACAACTGCTACACATTATAGTAGTTAGTAACCAATTGCTACACTTAGCTGTTATAATTTAAATTTTAAAATTTGATCTAGGGATATTTTAAATAGTTTATTTTAAATGAGATGCTCAATTGATGTTAGTTGGCTTTGGGTATCATATTTTTATGGTGTAGCAGGAAGGCGCTCATACAGTCTCTTCTCAATTATAACACATTATAGGATATTTTCCTTCTATAGAATAATAAATATGAGATGTTGGATTGATGTACTGTTCACTATGAGTACTTTCGAATTTACCATAATAGTCAATAGAAAATTTTTATATGACAAAATTGATTATCGCTAAGAATAATAGACCTTGAGAGACCTAGTGCTATCTTAAAAAAATGTGACATTTTTCCGATATCACTTGCTCTCTCTCTCTCACTGCATGAGTCTAATTTATTTCCCCTTATTATGTGATGACTAGTTTTAGTTTCTTGATTTACTTTCTCCTAATTGTGTGAGACAAACATGAGGAATCGCTAGGGTGACAGTTAGAGATGTAAATGAGTCAAGCCGCTCGTGAGCCGCTCGCGAGCAATTCGGTCAAAGCTTGACTCGAGTTTCAATTTGACCGAGCTTGAGCCGAGCTCAAGCCGAATCGTTTAACATTCGAGCCGAGCTCGAGCTCATTTAATACTGGTTCAAGGATTCATCGAGCCTTATCAGGCTCAAGCCAAGTTAATTTAATATTTTAATAATTAAAATTATTATTATTATTTTTAAAGTAAACAATAAGTTCAAGAGAAGTTTGTGGTTAAAGTATGTCGTGTATTTTAGATATATGTTTTGAATTCCATTTTGAACATGATTTTAATTTAGTTTTCGAGCTCGAGTTTAAACTTGCTCGCTCGAGCTGAACCCGAGCCTCTGTAGTTTTTTCGAGCCCTAGCTAGTATGTGCTCGACTCGGCTCAATTATAGCGCTAGTGATGGTACAATGGAATTCACGTAAAATGCCCAATTTACTCGATTACAAATTATTAGTGAAATCAATATGAATTAAAGCATATAAATTTAGTATATAACTATTAATTAATTTAATTCAATTTTATAAAGTTTTTATTTACGCTGCAAATTAAATATAAACTAAACATGAAAACGAACGATTACATTGAAAAATCAAACTGATAAAAAAAACAATTTAGATTTTTAGTCTAATTCAATTTGTTAATTTTGAATTGAACATGCCAACTAGAGACCGTCAAGTGCAGCATCAGTCGACACGTGTCCCATTAAAAACCTGCCCCGTGATCTCCTCGCCAGTCCACACTCGGCACGTGCCACCCATGCCCGCCGACTGCGGCACTCCTGCGACGTGGTCGGTCGACTTTCCCAATATTTTCCGGATCTAGTTGGTGTCGTCTCATGCTGCCACGTGTAATCAAACTCAAAGCGTATATATATACCCAGTCACAAGCTTCACGACTTAGAACTCACCATCTCGAGAGGAAGTCAACCAATGGGTCAGCTGTCGACTCTTCTCGCTCACCTCCACAGCTTGGCTGGGTATGCAACTCTCCAATCTTCTTCCTCTACAGTTCTACAGATTGATTTCCACTCCTAAACTTTCTTCTATATTAATTTTGCAGGCCAGCCATTACACTGATCTATCCCTTGTGAGTTGCTTCACTTTCGCATCTATTTTTTCTTTCTTTCTTTCAGATTTAAGCCTGATAATTACTTAATTCGATCAGGTATGCATCGATTCAAGCCATGGAGAGCCCGGAGAAGCTTGACGACGAGCAGTGGCTGGCTTACTGGATCCTCTACTCCTTCTTCACCCTCATGGAAATGGCAGCTGAGTCCATCTTATACTGGTACTAGCTATATATTTATTCTCCGTATATATTTTTTGTTATTTATAAATAATTTCAGATGTTATATCATTTAATTTGTGAGTTTGAAATGCAGGATACCGATCTGGTATGAGATAAAGCTGGTGTTGGTGGCTTGGTTGGTGCTGCCGCAGTTCAGGGGAGCTGCCTTTGTGTATGAGAAATTTGTAAGGGAGAAACTGAGGGAGTTTGGAGGATCAGCAACAAACCCTAATTCTTTCTCTCCCAAGGACAAGGCCTCCAGAGACAAGAAGATCAAGAACAAGTTCCTCTCGTTTGTTACCTCGAAGAAGGTGAATTAATTAACTGATCTCGTCTCGAAGTAGGTGTCTCAGTGTTCTGGTCATGGTGTGTCTATTGATTTCTGTAAGTTCATGATCAATGACAGTCGGAGCATGAGGCATACTGAAAGCAACAGTGGAATATATAGTTCCTTTCTTCCTTTTTTTTTTTTTTTTTTTTTTTTTTTGTTTTTTTCCTTCTTGTTGTATTGAAGATCCTTTTGTGTAATTAATATATACACCACGCAGTGTTTGTGAATTGATGTTGGATATTGGGATCTTAAATGGACCAAAACGATTTAGAGGAAGGAAGCCATCAATTGTTGAAAGTCGTAATTGACTTCAAAATTGAAATCTACGATTCGCGTAGATAGATTTAGACTATTAATTTGCTCAAAACCGATTAAGGGTGAATGAGAAATTAATGTTTAAAGTCAACCCAAAATAACATTTGTTATTCATTAATAAAGTGCATAGGAGAATAGTCCCACATCGGAAATTCTCGATGTGTATTATCTACTTATTAACGAAGATGTGTTAATGGAGTTAACACAAAAAATAAAAGGACAGGTGACCCCTTAGCCCAGGGCGAGTAGGTGCTCGCACCTGTGAGCCCGCCACCCGCCACGTGCGCAATGGGCGCTTTGTAGGCGCACGTGCGCAATGGGCGCTTTGTAGGCGCACTTGCGCAATGGGCGCTTTGTAGGCGCACTTTGCACTTCGCACGTACGCATCGTCGCGAGGAGCATTGAGGAGCTTAAATTTATGCTCCAAAGGACACTCAACCTCTTCGTTCAGTATAAATAGAACCCTCCAGATGATGGAATACTCACTCAATCTTCTCTTCTCTTCCTCAAGCATTCATCTCATCTTGTGCATTCAAGAGTCCAAGAAGTCTACTAAAAGGTTCGCTGGTCTCGGAAGTCGGAGGGCTACGATTCCGAGACGTTCGTCGTCGTTGTATCTTGGGAACGAATTGCAACAATCCGTTAAGCACCGTAGCGGAGCAATATCGTTTACGGAGATAGTGTCGAACACTAGCCTCGACGATCAGTTTGCATACTCCAGAAGCTACCCGGAGACAACAATATATTCACTACCTGATATGGCTACCAACGACATTCCGACGGTCGTTCCGACCGTCGTTCCGACCGCCGTTCCGACCGCCATTCCGCACGGAGAAAAGCTGGAGAAATTCACCGGAACCGACTTCAAAAGATGGCAACAGAAGATGTTGTTTTATCTAACAACGCTAAACCTTGTACGGTTTTTGCACGAAGACACGCCAGCCGCTACGGAAGGAAGTAAGGCTGCTAGCGATGCGTGGTCTCATGGAGATTTTCTGTGCCGCAATTATATACTCAACGCCTTGGACAACACGTTATATAACGTATATTGTTATCTGGAGACGGCAAAATCTTTGTGGGAATCCCTTGAGAAGAAATACAAGACCGAAAATGCTGGATTGAAGAAATTCATCGTCGGTCGGTTTCTGGATTTCAAGATGGTGGACTCAAAAAGCGTCTCATCTCAAGTCCAAGATATGCAATTAATACTGCATGATCTGGACGCCGAAGGCATGAAGCTGAACGAGACATTCGCAGTTGCTGCGGTAATTGAGAAGCTCCCTCCGTCATGGAAGGATTTCAAGAATTACCTAAAGCACAAGCAAAAGGAGATAGGGCTGCAAGACCTGATCCTGAGGCTACGAATAGAGGAGGATAATCGAAAGTTATCCGACTCCAGAGGAACCAAGCGGACTATAGACGAAATGTCCAACCTGGTCGAGCCGAACGCCAAAAGCCGAAGTTCAAAAGGAAGGCTCAAGCAAAGAAGTTCAAAGGCTCCTGCTATAACTGTGGAAAGGCGGGACACCTATCCAAGGACTGCAGACGCCCAAAGAAGCCAACCAAGGGGCCAAAGGATGTTGCGAATCATGTCGCAACCTCTCTTGAGGACTTGGATCTCACTGCGGTTGTATTTGAAGCCAACTTGGTGGATACCAACCCGAAGCAGTGGTTCATTGATACTGGAGCAACTCGTCATATCTGGTTCGATAAAGCGATGTTCTCCAAGTATACTCCGATAAATGGCAGGAAGCTCTATATGGGTAATTCCACGACGTCGCCAATTGTTGGACTCGGAAAAGTTGTTCTGAAGATGACGTCCGGAAAGGAGCTAACACTCATTGATGTACTCCATGTTCCCGACATCAGTAAGAACCTAGTTTCTGGAGCGGCATTGGTCAAGGCCGGATTTAGGCTAGTGTTCCAGTCAGACAACTTTGTACTTACGAAGAATGGTGTCTTCGTAGGAAAGGGGTACCTAGAAAAGGGTCTATTCAAAATGGTTGTAATGCCTGTACTCCGAAATTTTGATGGTAATAAAATAAATGCTTCCAGCTATGTTGTTGAGTGTTTTAATTTATGGCATGATCGACTCGGACATGTGAATAATAATACTCTCAAACGTCTCGTCAAATTAAATTTATTACCAAACGTCAATGTTGACGGAACACACAAATGTGAAGTGTGCGTGGAAGCGAAAATGACGAAACTACCTTTTCATTCGGTGGAAAGGACGACAACTCCTCTAGAGTTAATACATAGTGATCTATGTGACTTGAAATTTGTGCAAACTAGAGGAGGTAAAAAATATTTTATTACTTTTATCGATGACTGCACAAAGTTCTGTTATGTCTTTCTTTTAAGAAGTAAAGACGAAGCCCTAGAGGCGTTCAGAACCTATAAAACAGAAGTTGAAAACCAACTTGACAAACGAATTAAAATAATTCGAAGCGATAGAGGTGGAGAATATGGTGCACCATTTGATGAATTTTGTACAGAATCTGGCATTATCCATCAAACAACGGCACCTTACTCACCTCAATCAAACGGTGTTGCCGAACGTAAAAATCGGACACTAAAAGAAATGATGAATGCCTTGTTGATAAATTCAGGCTTACCTCAAAACTTGTGGGGGGAAGCAATATTATCGGCAAATCACATTCTCAACAGAATCCCTCATAAGAAAAATGATAAAACTCCATATGAACTATGGAAAGGCCGCGAGCCATCGTACAAATACCTGAAAGTGTGGGGGTGCTTGGCAAAGGTCGAAGTACCTAAACCAAAGCAAGTAAAGATCGGACCTAAAACGTTCGATGCGATATTTGTCGGATATGCCCATAATAGTAGTGCATATCGTTTCCTAGTTCACAAATCAGATATTCCTGATATACATGTGGGAACAACCATAGAATCTCGAAATGCGATATTCTTTGAAAACGTATTCCCAAATAAAAAGGGAAACGTTGAAAGTGATAACAACGGAAGTTCAAACAAAAATGACGTTACCGAACTTAGCTGTTATAAAAGGACTATTGACGATCAAAGTGAAGAGCCACGTCGTAGCAAACGGGCTAGAGTTGAGAAATCGTTCGGGCCAGATTTCATGACTTTCATGTCAGAAATGGAACCAAGAACATTAAGTGAAGCTCTCTCTAGACCCGATGCTCCAATGTGGAAAGAAGCTGTCAATAGTGAAATTGAGTCTATCATGAATAATCATACTTGGGAATTAGTAGACCTTCCTTCTGGTAATAAACCATTAGGTTGTAAGTGGATACTAAAACGTAAGTATAAAGCTGATGGATCAATTGACAAGTATAAGGCCAGACTTGTAGCCAAGGGGTACAAGCAAGAGGAAGGCCTTAATTACTTCGATACATACTCACCGGTGACAAGGATTACGTCCATACGAGTGCTAATAGCCATTGCAGCACTGTATGACCTTGAAATACATCAAATGGATGTTAAGACTGCATTCTTAAATGGTGAGTTGGAAGAAGAAATTTATATGGAGCAACCCGAAGGGTTCATGGCTCCTGGAAATGAGAAAAAGGTGTGTCGACTTGTTAAGTCGTTGTACGGACTTAAGCAAGCGCCTAAACAATGGCACGAAAAATTTGACAAAGTAATGCTGTCAAACAAATTCAGAATAAATGAATGTGACAAATGCATTTATGTCAAAAACACACCTGAAGGCTATGTAATTGTCTGTCTATACGTAGACGACATGCTAATAATGGGCAGTAATCATGATGTAATCATGACTACAAAGAAAATGTTGACCAGAAATTTTGATATGAAAGATATGGGTCAAGCAGATGTTATATTGGGAATTAAAATTCTCAGGATATCAGAAGGGATAGTTTTAACACAATCCCATTATGTATAATCTGTATTGAAAAAATTCAATGCGTACGATCTCTCTACAGTGAAAACGCCTATGGATCTAAGTCAACACTTAGCAAAAAACCATGGTGAGACCATATCGCAGTTGGAATATTCTCGGATAATAGGTAGTTTGATGTATCTCACAAACTGCACACGTCCGGATATTGCCTGTACGGTCAACAAACTGAGTCGTTTTACGAGTAATCCAAACGACACCCATTGGAAAGCATTGATGCGAGTTCTCAGATATTTGAAATATACTATGAACTATGGATTACATTAAGGACAATATCCCGCTGTATTGGAAGGATATTGTGATGCTAATTGGATATCAGATACAAAAGACTCCAAATCCACTAGTGGATATGTATTCATGATCGGTGGGGGAGCAGTATCTTGGAAATCCACTAAGCAGACTTGCATTGCTCGGTCAACTATGGAATCCGAGTTTATAGCACTAGACAAAGCAGCTGAGGAAGCTGAATGGCTGCGGAATTTCTTGGAAGATATTCCTAGCTGGGTGAAACCTGTGTCTGCCGTACTAATCCACTGTGATAGTCAATCGGCGATTGGAAGGGCACAGAGTAATATGTATAATGGGAAGTCACGACATATACGTCGTAGACATAATATCATTAGGCAGTTGATCTCGAATGGAGTGATTGCAATCGACTATGTTAAGTCCAAAGATAATTTGACAGATCCTCTAACGAAGAGGTTGAGTCGAGATCAAGTATACTGCTCATCAAGAGGAATGAGATTAAAAATCTACAACTAAAACGACTATAGCGGTAACCCAACCTTGTTGACTGGAGATCCCAAGATCTTGGTTCAATGGGACAACGAAGTTACAGAAGTTGTGGTCCAGCACATTAGATAGTTTATCTCTATCCCAATCCTAGGATGAATTTGTGCTGTCCTACCTCATGTAGTGAGGTTAAGCTTATGCTTTTAGTGACTTCTATACCTGATAAGGTGGAGTATGGTAGGATACTCTTGATAGAAGTGTCACCTATGTGAGTGTGAAGACAGGCCGCTTCAATGAAACACTCATGAATCCAAGATGGTATCCATGGCCGAAACGGAACCAACCATGAGAACCTAAAGTAGGTGAGATAGATCTCTGTGTGGGTGTTATTGTCTAAGTATACACCAACAACTGAGCAGTTCAAGACATCACGTTCACTGCGCAGCCTAGTATACTCGATAGCATTTCACTACGGAAGGTTCAAAGCCACAAGCTACCTCTCCCGATGCAGTGACTTATCGATTGGACTCTTGTAAAATGTCAGCATGCATACACGCATTGCATTAATTTCCATTCATGTGGGGGATTGTTGGATATTGGGGCCTTAAATGGACCAAAACGATTTAGAGGAAGGAAGCCATCAATTGTTGAAAGTCGTAATTGACTTCAAAATTGAAATCTACGATTCGCGTAGATAGATTTAGACTATTAATTTGCTCAAAACCGATTAAGGGTGAATGAGAAATTAATGTTTAAAGTCAACCCAAAATAACATTTGTTATTCATTAATAAAGTGCATAGGAGAATAGTCCCACATCGGAAATTCTCGATGTGTATTCTCTACTTATTAACGAAGATGTGTTAATGGAGTTAACACAAAAAATAAAAGGACAGGTGACCCCTTAGCCCAGGGCGAGCAGGTGCTCGCACCTGTGAGCCCGCCACCCGCCACGTGCGCAATGGGCGCTTTGTAGGCGCACGTGCGCAATGGGCGCTTTGTAGGCGCACTTTGCACTTCGCGCTCCAGGTGACATTGCAATGCCTGCGTGGCACTCGGGTGACGTGTCAGGCTCTTACCTGACATGGCAGTGCCTATGCGGCATCCTCGTGGGCAAAGGGAGATGACTGGACAGTTGACTTAGGGAATGGATGGCTACCGTTGATCAACGTTGATCAAATAGATATGATGGATCGCTTGTGATGCGATCTAGAGCGTTGAATCGCAAAGAGTAACGATCTGACGGCCTGGGATGAGACTTGATCTGAAGCATCGAATCAATGGATCCAAATCCGATGGCTAATGACAATAGGCGGGATCTGAGGGTCACAACTCCTCAGATCTGATGGATGAGATTGAAGTGGGCTTGGTGAAGGGTTACAACCCTTCAGAATAGATGATCTAGATCGATCCAGCCCAAGGAACACATCCACTCACCCAAAGGACACTCAACCTCTTCGTTCAGTATAAATAGAACCCTCCAGATGATGGAATACTCACTCAATCTTCTCTTCTCTTCCTCAAGCATTCATCTCATCTTGTGCATTCAAGAGTCCAAGAAGTCTACTAAAAGGTTCGCTGGTCTCGGAAGTCGGAGTGCTACGATTCCGAGACGTTCGTCGTCGTTGTATCTTGGGAACGAATTGCAACAATCCATTAAGCACCGTAGCGGAGCAATATCGTTTACGGAGATAGTGTCGAACACTAGCCTCGACGATCAGTTTGCATACTCCAGAAGCTACCCGGAGACAACAATTGAGTCATCGGAATTTGTTTTTTCTGTGTCTTGATTACTGTACTAGTAATTTGTAGTCATTCATAATTTACTTCCTCTCTTTGTAGCCTAATTTTTTTTAAAAAATATATATTTTTAGAATAAAAACATAATTATACTTTTGCAAAAATCGTCAATCTTTAGTATTTAATCATTATAAATTAATCAACACGGGTACTTAAATATCCTGCTTAATATCTTTTTGGAGTCGTGAAGTTGTAAAAAAAATGACCGAATTAGTAATAGAATTTTAATTTTGTCATTATTGATAGAGTTAAATATCTGTTGGTAATTAATGATTGAAATAAATATACTAATTAACGAAATATCATTCGGTCGCGATTAATTATTATTCTATCACAATATTAAACATTATTAATAAAAAATTATAGATAATCTATTTAAATAGCAGACGGAATTATATTTCTAAGAGCCGATCAGAGTCAAAGGCAGGCTGGGCTTAGGATTTATGATTTCGGATTGTGGAAAGGGTGGGCTAAGCACCAAAACAAAATAACAAAGAAAATCATCACAGGCGGACAGGCGGACCTACAAGCGCCATTGGGCGGCGCCGCAAAGAATCTGAAAAGCAAGGAGATCGTCTCCAACGAGGCTAGCAGCTCTCCCTCCGTCGTTGTTGTAGAAAAATGGCGGAAGCGGTGGTAGGGCGGCACCAATATTACCAGTGGCCACAGTGATGGCCGGAGCAACTAGCGTGCAACATCTACAGTTGTGCAGGAAATTTAAGCGCATTGCCGGCAACAACATGGAGGAAGATGACGGAGAGAACTTTATATTCGTGCAGTGGTTCTTCTTGGAGTTACTGCCACCCTTGGGGATGTTACAGAGGGTGTCGCCGTGCATCCAATGGCGCTTGTAGATCTGACAGCCCTTTGTCATTTTGCTGCGTCGAATGAACAAAGACAACCACTGCAGTAAAATATTCCTATGTTATTATTTTTTTTAGAAATTGACATAAAGAAAAATTAATCGTCTTGATTTGCTAAAAAAAAATAATTAAAATAATTTTAAAAAAATAAAAATATAAAGTCTTATATAATTAATTATAATAATATTTTAAATTCTAAATTAAAAGATAAAAGATTAAATTGTCATAAACACTATAAATAAATAATTCTAATAAAATTATATAATTTAACTGTTAGTGCGGTTAGCACTAACGATTTAACCCAGGTTTTGATGAATGACAAATCATGTTAAGTTAGTCTGTTGTTGTCTAACACTCTGATCGAGTGTGCAGGAGAAGTCCAGACAGGTCGATGGGCTGGCCATATGTCTGGCACGAAGTCTAAGCGGGTCGACGGGCTGACCGGACGCTTGGCGAGAAGTCCAGACGGGTCGAAGGGCTGACCGGACGTCTGGCAGGTAAGTAAGGTAAGTCACTGGAGGGGAGTGACTGTGAGGACGCGTTCCCGGGAAGGGAACATTAGGCGTCGATCCGGCTTAGATCCATTTCAGATATCTAAGTCGAGATCGTGACTAGATTTCGGTCTCGAAAAGACGGAATCTAAGTCATACTCTGTTCTGCTAATTTATACTCAATTTGCTTATCTATAAAACTGTGCTAACAATCTTTGTTGCAGGGTATATTTGCCTCGGACTAACCTCTTCTTGCAGGAGAAGGACTTTCTGGAGAAGAGGGGTCCGGGCGCCCGGAGGTACGGGCGCCCGGAAGGGATCCGGGCGCCCGAAGGCGAATTTTATCCAAGCCGAGTCGTTGCCATGTGGAGTTCACTGATTAGACTTGCCACGTCGCACCAGGGCGCCCGGAAGGGATCCAGGCGCCCGGAGCAGCATATAAAAGAAACCCCAGGGGTGGAGCTTTATAATTAACTCAGAATTCTTAGACTGCTTGCTCTGCTGCTCTGCGCTCCAACGACGCTAACGAAGCTCCGACAACGCGTCCTTTTTTCTTGTAGCTTTCCTTCTGTCGGTATAGCTTTGTTTTACTGTGTATTAGCATTTCTTGTACGCCTTTGTAATTATCATTTCGAACTGCTAGTAAATTGCCCAACGAAAGTACTCAAGAAGTACGAGACTTCGAGTAGGAGTCGTCACAGGCTCCGAACGAAGTAAAAATACTGTGTCTGTTCTTTTAAATTCCGCTGCGCTTAACTCTTTTTCAACGTTGTTTTTCGAATCGATATTCACCCCCCCTCTATCGACGTTTCACGATCCAACAAGTGGTATCAGAGCAGGTACCGCTCTGATTTAGTGCAACCACCAATCAGACAGGGGGTGAAAAATTAACCTTTATTTTTTTTTTTCGGTTTTTAGTTTTTACGCTTAATTCCAATCTGGTATTATTACCTGTTTTGGAAATTTTTTTTGTTGTAATTAAATCTAAATTGGTGCAACACCAATTTAGATACTTCTATTAATTTTTCCCGCACTACTAATCCAAGACCAAGTCTTGGGATATTTTTCTGTCGTTGTTTACTTGTGTGCAGGATGTCTCAACTAGAAGGCTTTAGCACAGTACGTCCTCCCCTATTCAACAGGGATGACTTCTCGTACTGGAAGAAAAGAATGGAGGTGTACCTAAAGATGGACTACGATCAATGGTTTAGCGTCATAAAGGCCTACCGAGCTCCAGCCGACAACTCCGGAAATCCACTAGACACGGAACAGTGGACTCCGGACATGAGGAAAAAGGCGTCCACGGAAAACAAAGCAATCAACACGCTACACCGCGGTCTAACACGAGAAGAGCTGAACCGGGTCGGACCACATCAGAACGCTAAAGAATTATGGGACAAATTGATCGAGCTGCATGAAAGAACGAGCGACGCAAAGGTAACAAAAAGAGACTTGTTTTTAAATAAAATATTTAATATAAAAATGCAGGAAGGGGAAACGACAAGTCAACTGCACGCGAGGATCAAGGACATCCTCAACGGACTCCACGCGATAGGTCACCAGATGGAAAATAGAGATTTAATAAGGTACGCACTAAATGCTTTTCCACGTAATAATTTGTGGGCATCGATCGTAGATGCCTACAAAATTTCTAAAAATTTATCTAAATTAAAGTTAGACGAGCTTTTTTGTGAGTTAGAACTGCATGAACAAACTAATGCTGGAGCCGAGAAAGGTGTTGCTTTATTTGCAGGCTCCTCCAAAAAAAAGAAGAGCAAGTCTGAATCTGAAGAAGATTCCGATCAAGATTCCGAAGATGAAAAATACCTAGTAAACTTGGTAAGAAAAATGTTCACCAGGAGAAAAAGAAGCTTCAGCAAGAAGGACGTTCAAAAGATCAGCTCTCCCGCGGAACAAAAGAACGTGACTTGCTTCGGATGCAATAAAAAGGGACACTACAAGAACGAATGTCCAAGACTGAAGTTCGACAAACCGAAGCCGACCAAAAAGAAGGTCCTCAAAGCAACGTGGGATGACTCCTCGGACGAATCGGAGGTAGAAGAGCAGAAACACTAGAGCCACCTCACGCTGATGGCTTGCGAAGCTGAAACGGAAGACGAATCGGGAGATGAATCGGAAGACGGGTCCTAACCCGAATCGAGCCACGAGTCCGTACTCGTTTCCGAAGGCCCAAATGAGGTATATTTTAATTTAAACAATTTTTTTTAAAAAATTATTTCCTGCTTAAATAGTAAATTAGTTAAAATAGAAAATGAAAACAAATCACTCCTTGAGGAAAATCAAGACCTCAAGGAACAAATAAAAAATTCAAATCCAACTCAAGTTCTAACACTTGAGGAGAATTCATCATTAAAATCAGAAATTAACAAGTTAAAAGAAATGCTAGAAAAATTCACTACAAGATCAAAAAATCTAGACTTAATCCTGAATAATCAAAAGGCGTGTTATAATAAAACCGGACTCGGTTACAAGCCGAACTCAAATAAAACTTTTAAATCATTAATAACTCAATATAAATCAACTAATCAAGCTTAGGTTCTGAAAGCGTGTTTGACCACGCAAGTAGGACTTAATCAATATTATATACCCAAAGAAAAAATATATTATATAAACTCGAATAAACCAAATCAAAAACCAAAATACAAACCTAAATAAAAAAATTCAAAATTTAAACATTTTAAAACTCAACAAAATATAAATTATCACCAAGTTAATTATAACTATAAAAGAAATAGACACAAACCTAAAACGAAAATTTAAATTAAAAGTCAATAATTCAGGGGGAGGCTCCAGAATAGCTAGCACCTCCAAAACTAACTTACCCGACAGGGTAACCCAAACAAACTAACCCGGCAGGGTGATTAGGATTAATTAAAAAGAGACCAAGTTTAACTTGAATCATGGTACTGGTGAAGTTTTTGGATGATAGTACGTTAGGGAAGCTTGGGCATCGCATGTCTAGAAAGATATGACTTCGATCTGGTGCATTTGGCCAAGTGGAACTGACCGAAGCTACCCTTAAATGGATCCTAACCAGTTAGACCAAGGTTTAGTACTAAGCTCTATGGATAGGACTATTCGAAAACCTCGAAAGGTTGGTTACTTCTAATGACGTCCAAGTGACTCACCAAGCTTAGAAGTTTATCCGAAGAATGCATATTTGTTGAGACCAAAGCTAAACCTGAATCTAACACAAGTTAAACCAAACTCTATAATTAAATCTAATTCATCTCACAAAATTATAGGATACCCTGATTGATAATCTAGATCGGGTGAGATGAATAAGGATTAAATTAATTAATTTTCAAATTAAATTAAAATTAAATTTCAAATTTCAAATTAAAAATAAATTTCAAATTAAGTTAAATTTAATTAAAATTAAATTTCGAATTAATTAAAAATTAAATTAACTTTAAAAATTATTTTAAAAATTATTTTTACTTTTAAAAATTAAATTAACTTTAAAAATTATTTTAAAAATTATTTTAACTTTAAAAAATTATTTTAACTTTAAAAAGTATTTTAAAAATTATTTTAACTTTAAAATTTATTTTAAAATTATTAAATTAACTTTAAAAATTAAATTTAAAAATTATTTTAAAAAATCATTTTAACTTTAAAAATTATTTTAAAAATTAAATTAACTTTAAAAATTATTTTAACTTCAAAATTTATTTTAACTTTAAAAATTATTTTAACTTCAAAAATTATTTTAAAAAATTAACTTTAAAAAATTAATTTAACTTTAATTTTATAATTTTAAAAGACTAACTTTAATTCCTACTCATTGTAGGAAACCAAGTGGATTTTGGACAGTGGTTGCTCCAAACACATGACTGGAGATCACACCAAGTTCACTCAACTCACTTACAAAAGCTTAGAAACAGTTGCCTTTGGAAACAACGGCAAACTTAAGGTAATTGGGATAGGTAATATTGAATTAAAAACAGATTTCATAATTACAAATGTTCTACTTGTCGAGAATTTTAAATACAATCTCATGAGTATAAGTCAATTGTGTGATACTAGGTATAAGGTTAAATTTCTATCCACAGAGTGTTTAATCAAACATCTAGATAATCCTACCATAAGCCTAAAAGGTTTTAGAAAAGACAACATCTATGCTATCAACTTAACCACTTCTTCGATTAAGTGTTATTTAACACAAAAAGAAGAAACTTGGTTATGGCATAGGAGAATGTCTCACACCAACTTTAGAAATATAAGCAAATTAAATGGACTAGTGAGAGTCTTACCAAAATTACCTAACCTAGATTCAACCATATGTAATGCTTGTCAACAAGGTAAACAAACAAAATCCACTCACAAACCAACCAATCAGTCACAAACCAACTCAATATTAGAACTTCTACATTTAGACCTTTTTGACTCCCATGAAGTCAAATCCATAAATGGAAACTTATACTGTTTAGTAATAATAGATGATTATTCTAGGTTTACTTGGGTAAAATTCTTAAAACATAAAGACGAAACTTTTGAAATCTTTACAAACTTTTGCAAACAAATTGAAAACGAAAAAGATCTTAAAATTAAAAGAATTAGGAGTGACAACGGGAGAGAATTTAAAAATCATAATTTTAACAAGTTCTGTCTTGAGAATGGCTACCATCACGAATTTTCGTGTCCTAAAACCCCCCAACAAAATGGAATTGTAGAAAGAAAAAATAGAACTTTACTGGAAGCCTCTAGAACTATGTTAAATGAATATAACTTACCTAAATATTTTTGGGCAGAAACTGTTAGTACAGTCTGCTATGTGCAAAATAGAACAACATTAAATAAAAGACATAATAAAATATTCTTTGAAATATTTTATAACAAACAACCCAACATAAAATATTTTAAAGTATTTGGATGTCCAGCCTACATCTTAAATACTAGAGAACACTTAGGAAAATTTACCTCTAAAGTAGGAAAATTGACCTATTTTCTAGGATTACAAATTAAACAAACAAATGAAGGAAATTTCATTTATCAACATAAATACACTAAAGAATTACTTAAAAAATTCGGAATGGAAAATACAAAAGAAATAAAAACACCTATGGCAGTAAACATAATCTTAGACAATGACCCAAATGGAAAATCAGTGGATCTAAAGTATTATAGAAGTGCAATAGGTAGTCTACTTTACTTAACTGCAAGCCGACCTGATATCTTATTTGCAGTTAGTATGTGTGCTAGATACCAAACCTGTGCTAAAGAATCTCATTTGACTCAAGTCAAAAGAATCTTTAGATATCTTAAGGGAACAACAAATGTAGGAATTTAGTATCCTAGAACCAATAACTTTAAATTAATAGGATATTCTGACTCAGATTATGCTGGATGCAAATTAGACTGCAAAAGCACAAGTGGTGGATGTCAACTACTAGGCCCATCACTTGTTAGCTGGTTTAGTAGAAAGCAACACTGTGTTGCACTATCTACAACTGAGTCAGAATACATAGCCATAGGAGAATGTGTAGCCCAATTATTATGGATGATGCACACCTTAAAAGATTTCAACTTAAAAATCACAAATGTAAAAGTTTTAATTGACAATATTAGCTCAATCAATTTAACAAAAAATCCAATGCATCATTCAAGAACCAAACACATTGAAATCAGACACCACTTTATCAGGGATCATGTTACTAAGGGTGACATTGAGCTCAAATACATTGAGTCCAAGTCAAACTTAGCTGACATATTCACTAAACCACTCCCTGAAAGTGAATTTAGTAATTTGCGTAGAAAACTAGGAATGTGCCTAATAGACTAGGAGTTTCGAATTTCAAAAATATGTTCAAAATGATTGTTCTCAAATTATAGGTTAAACATGTATCATTTTCAAAACTTTCCTATTTTTAGATTTTTAAAAATATTTTTAGCCTTAGCCTAGTTCAAAATCCTTAGAAAGCATGTACCCATAGGACTAGTTTTTGAACATCTCACCAAAACCCTAGGCTTACCTTGCTTGTGTTTGACGAACATAGAAAGGGGTGAGATGTATAGGTCACTTGCCTAAGACTTAAGATGCTTATTTCAGTGCATCGATATAAGTCTGGGCGTTAAATACAAAATATACATTAATCAAGTTAAGATTGAACTTAACTTGGCTAACCAAGTGAAAGCTGCTATCTTTTGATAGTTAGTCAGTAACTAACTGGTTAGACATTTGATTTAATGTCAGGTTCAGGGGGAGAAATAAAAATAATTCGGTTTTTCAAATTGAATTTTTTAAACTTAATTTTGAAAATTAAATTTTAAAAATCAATCTTCAAAATCAACCTGCTTAAAAAATTGTGAAATTTTTTTTACAACCTCTCATTCTTTTTACTTAGTCTTTAAAAATTGATTTTTTTGGTATTTTTAAACCATGATTTTGAAATTAGTACTTTTGAACTTTGAAAATTTGATTTTGGAAAACGAATTTTACAAAAACATTCTAAAAATATGACCTTACTTTTACCAAACTCCTTTGAAAACTAAAAGTAAAGTTTAAATTTAATTTAACTTCACTTTGAAAATTGTCCTGAATCTAGTTCTTAAAATTTGATTTTACTTAATTTTGACAATTTGATTTGAAAGTTAAATTTTACAAAAATTAGTTTTAAAAATTGCGTTGTTATTGAAAATTGTGGAAATTAGATTTTTCAAAACTTAAGTTTACAAACTAAGCTTCTCAAAATCATTTTCCTTGTTTGTAAAAGATTCAGTTTTGAAAAATAGATTTTTCAAACTTAGTTTTGGAATTTTGGTTTTGAAAACTTATGTTTGAAAAGCGTTTCAAAGTTGAAACTTGTTTTGAAAATTTAAACTTGATCTTGAAATTTAGAACTTATACACTTATGTTTGAAAATTAGACTATCTAAACTTAGCTATTCTTCTAAAAGCTAAAAGCTAATGCTTTAAACAAATTTTCAAAAGTTTAAACTCCCCCAAGTTAACTTGACATCATTTCTTACAATTTCTTACTTTGTCTAAAGTCTGTATTTATGCTTACTTGACATTAGTTCTTTTGATGAATGACAAAGGGGGAGGGTTAGGTGGTTAAGTTAGCTAAACCAAAATTGAAAATACAAAAACTAACTTAAAATCCCTTTAAATGCTTGTTTTTTCCTTGCATATGTTTTCACTAACTTAACCAGGTTGTCATTCCATCAAAAAGGGGGAGATTGTTGGTGTGGTTAGCACTAACGATTTAACCCAGGTTTTGATGAATGACAAATCAGGTTAAGTTAGTCTGTCGTTGTCTAACACTCTGATCGAGTGTGCAGGAGAAGTCCAGACAGGTCGATGGGCTGACCGGATGTCTAGCACGAAGTCCAAGCGGGTCGACGGGCTGACCGGACGCTTGGCGAGAAGTCCAGCTAGGTCGACGGGCTGACCGGATAGCTGGCGAGAAGTCCAAGCGGGTCGACGGGCTGACCGGACGCTTGGTGAGAAGTCCAGACGGGTCGAAGGGCTAACCGGACGTCTGGCAGGTAAGTAAGGTAAGTCACTGGAGGGGATTGACTGTGAGGACGCGTTCCCGGGAAGGGAACATTAGGCGTCGATCCGGCTTAGATCCATTTCGGATATCTAAGTTGAGATCGTGACTAGATTCCGGTCTCGGAAAGACGGAATCTAAGTCATACTCTGTTTTGCTAATTTATACTCAATTTGCTTATCTATAAAACTGTGCAAACAATCTTTGTTGCAGGGTATATTTGTTGGTGCAACCTTAGGTCAAGGTTGACCTGGTTGACCAGACTCGAGTAGACTTGACTCGAGTTGTGTTTTGATGTTTGACGAGTTATGTTTGACAATGTTTGACGTGAACAGAAAAGTTGCATCTTGATGTTTTACAAGGATACAAGCTTGGGAGATTGTGGGTGCAACCCGTGGTCAAGGTTGACCTGGTTGACCCGAGGTGAGTTGACCTGACTGGGAAAAGTCCAAGCAGGGAGCTTGGCATGGGAAAAGTCCAAGCAGGGAGCTTGGCATGGGAAAAGTCCAAGCAGAGAGTTTGGCATGGTGAAAAGTCCAAGCAGGGAGCTTGGCACGGGAAAAGTCCAAGTATGGAGACTTGGCACGGAGAAGTCCAAGTACGGAAGCTTGACACATGGGAAGTCGGAGAGGGCTCGGTAGCTCGTTCTCCGGACTGGTCGAGAGTCCTGGAGCTCGCGGACCGGATGGAAGTCGGAGAGGGCTCGGTGGCTCGTTCTCCGAACTGTGGTCGAGAGGGCTCGGTAACTCGCTCTCTGGACCGGATGTGGAAAGTCCCGTGAGTGAAGCTGGGACGGATAAGTCCCGTGAGTGAAGCCAGGGAAAGTCCTGGTGAGTGAAGCCAGCAAGGGGGAAAGTCCCTGGTGAGTGAAGCCGGGAAGTGGAAAGTGTGAGGAAGCGGTGAAACCCTAGTGAGTGAAGCTAGGTGAAAGTCCCGTGAGTGAAGCCGGCAAGGAAAATCTAGATGGATCAAGGGTGATCGGACATCTTGTGTTGAGAAGGTCAAGTAGGTCAAGGGAGTGACCGGATACTTGACACGAAGAGAAAAGTCCAAGTGGGTCAAAGGGATTGACCGGACACTTGGTGGGGAGTCTTAGCAGGTCAAGAGAGTGACCGGATGCTAAGCATGATATACCAAGAGGTCAAGGTTGACCGGATATTGGTTTGGACTTGGTTTGGGCAAAAACCAAGACCTGGATCGGTCTGGAGACCGATCAGAAAGCGATCAGTGTGCCTCTGTGAGCTTACTGATCGGTCTGGGGACCGATCAGCAGGAAGCCTGATCGGTCCCCGGGACCAATCAGGGTACGCACAGAGAGTTGGGCAACTCTATGTGAAAGCATGCTGATCGGTCTGGGGACCGATCAGCATAGAGCCTGATCGGTCCCCACGAACGATCAGATCAGCCCCAGACCGATCAGGGTGATGCCTGATCGGTCTGGCCCTAGCCGTTGAGAGACAACGGCTAGATTCTTCTGCTGTCTTTGGCCTCTGTTCTTCTCGCAGGTGGATGCAAACTATAAAAGGGCTGAGGGCTTCTACAGTGGATATTCTCTCTTACTCTTCTTTTGGTCCGAAGCTTCTGCTTCTTCTTCTTCACTGCTGTGCTCTTGAGCTTTTCTGAGCTCCGAAGCTTCGTGTGAGCTTCTTTGACTGAGTTGTTTGTTGGCATTCGTCCGTGAAGTTGGTGCTTCATCCAGGACTTCAGTCGACGAGAAGGCAAGCGAGTATTTGTACATTCATTGTGTATTTTTGTTCTTGCTCTTCTTTGTATTTCCATATTGCTGTTGCAAGCTATTGTGGCGAGGTTTCTCCACCCACAAGGAGTATTTATTAGCCGGTTCTCCGGGGACTCATCCACCGACGGATTGATAGGCTTCGTCCACCTTACGGACACGCCGAGGAGTAGGAGTTTCATCTCCGAACCTCGTTACATCGACGAGTTTGAGGTTTGCTATTCTCCATTGTCGTTTCTATTGTTTATTTCCGCTGCGCTAACCTTGATTTGTAGAAAGAAACGAACGATTTAGGGTCGGCTATTCACACCCCCCCTCTCTAGCCGCGATCATCGATCCTAACAAGTGGTATCAGAGCCAGGTTGCTCTTCGCCGGATTAACACCCGAGGGAGCACAAGCTAGAGATGGATCAACTCGGAGAGGACATCACGATTCCACCCTTCTACGATCGCGACGACTTCGCGTATTGGAAGGTAAGAATGAGGTATTTTCTTATGACTAACCTTGAAAATTGGAGTTGTGTTCAATTAGGTTTCAAGCCTCCGATGGACAAGAAAGGAAAAACCCTAGAGAAGAAGAAGTGGACCAAGGAACAAGTCCACCAATCCCTAGTCAACAATGAGGTATTGAAAATTTTTGAATTTTCTTTACCTAATGATGTTTTGTGTAGGATAGGTGGATATAACGATGCCAAGGAGTTGTGGAACAACTTGGCAAAGTTCCATGAGGAGAGCTCCAATTCAAGCCATGAAGAGGAGTCAAGTGAGCCAAGTAGCTCACATCATGGAAGTGTTGAATTAGAAGTTGAGGGCTACTCAACATCTAAGGATGAAGAGGAGGAGAGTTCTTCTTCAAGTTCGGAGTAAGAAGAAGAAGCTTCTACCTCCGGAAGGGATGAAGGAGAGAGCGTCCATCCATCTTCAACTCTAGGTAACTCAAGTCATTTAGTTTCTAGCAAATTACACATAATGTGCTTTGAGTGTAGGGAATTTGGACATTACAAGAGTAAATGTCCAAAGAGGATTAGAAAGACTCCACCGGCGCCAAAGGTCAAGGAAGCCGGAGTCCCAACACGCAAGGGCAAGGAGCACATGGTGTGCTTCCAATGCAAGCAAAATGGACATTATAGGAGCCAATGTCCGAGGGGGAGGCAACCTCACAAGGACAAGAAACCAAGCACGTCGATAGGGGGAGCTAAGGAAAACCCTAAGGTAACCTTTAAGGCTCATTATTGTAATTCTAATAAGACACATGCTAGTAGTTTTATTGCAATTGCTAATAATGATAAGCATGTTAATTATAGGAATCAATATATGTGCTTAGGAGCAAAACATGTTAACCTAGGTAAGGAAAATACTAGAAATGTCAACCCTAGGATTAACTCATCTAAGGTTAAGGAGAACCAAGGTAGGAATCCCAAAACAACTAGACATATGCCTAGGAATACCTCAAAGAAAAATGACAAATTAAAACTTGAGGTATTAGAAAAGGAGAATCAAGTCTTGAGGTCAAGACTTGACACTTTAGAAAAGACCCTTAAAAATTTAGAGAAGTCAACTCTAGGGTCTAAGGGTCAAAAACCCAAGTCCAAGGACAAGAAAGGTTTGGGTCACAAACCTAAGTCCCAAGTGGTCAAGATCACTTATCACAATGTTCCATTCGATTATGGAACAAAATCTAGGGCTAGGAAGACCATCACCAAGGTCACAAGGGGAGTCACCCCTAGAGTTGATCTTGATGAGTCACAAATGACCAAGGCTTCAAAGCCTAGGAGGGTCATTAGGAGGGTTGCTAGGGAAGTCATCCCTAGTGAATATTTAGTGAACCCAATGAGCTCAAATAGGTATTGGGTTCCTAGGAGCGTGATTTCATCACGCTGGATTAGTTAGGGTGTGCCAACCTTACTTGAATAGGTAGTTAACCTAATCATGTCAAAAGGTGGCACTTTAGGATTTTTCAAGGTATAATCAAGCCTTGAAAATGAAATTAAGAATTATTCCTAAGGTGATTAGAATGTGCCAACCACATTTGAGGAATTTTCTAGAGTCAATCTAGTTGGCACATAGTGATCTAAAAGTCTTGAGGATATAATTTTAGGTCTATTACACTTAGGAATATAGAATTTATGGCAAAATGATCAAAATTATCAAAAATGGCAACTAGTCAAAATTATCAAAAATGGCAACTAAGGCTAGAATTAGGTATTTTCTATACCTTGACATGTTATTTTCCATATATTGTTTGCCATATGCCATGTCATGACATCATATTTAATCTATGATCATTTGAAATGTCATGATAATGCTTAGGTTAGGTTAAATGTCATGCTTTATTTAAGTTTCACACTTTATGCCATGACATCATGACATTGGCACATGTTTTCATTTATGATACAATTATATGCCATGTCATCATCTTGTGCATTAATGATCAATGAAATTGATTTAAGGACTAAAACACAATTTGATATGGAGATCAAATTGTTATTTAGAAAAATGCATGAGAACTTAGATTAAGCTAACCTAAACTTATATCTCACATCAAAATTGACTTGGATGTGTTTGATACACCTTAGATGTGTGTGAGATATTAGGATTGTGAGTTAGGAACAAGGTGCATAGTTCTTGTACCTAGATGAGCCTAATTCAAAATTGGGGATCATAGGGAAAACTTATGTACAAGTCATGTACATTTAGCCCATAGATTGTGGTCCAAAATTAAATGGTTTAAAATTATTTCAAAATTGATTTGAAAAACCTTGATGAAACTTTTCTAGTGATAGCATTCATCATTGAGCAAGTTGATACAAAGTTGAGTTAAACTTGAACTATTTCAAAGTTTTTTGAACTTTGTATCAAGTTTTGAAAATGAAAGTTATTTTCATAGAAAACTATTTTTCCATGATAGTATATGTTATGAGGAATGTATCCTCAAAATTTCACAATTTTTGGAATTTTCTGTAATTTTCTAGAGGTTTTTGAATTTCGTGGAGAGAAATCAGAACTTATCAGACCTTTATCAGGTTTATGGACCGATCAGAAGGGTTTCTGATCGGTCCAGGGGAGCCTGGATTGGTCACTGTGACCGATCCAGAGGGAGCCTGATCGGTCTGGTGACCGATCAGGGCGTGCCAACCTGCTGAATTTCGACTGTTTGTCTGAAATTGCAGCTATGGAAGTGGTGTTTTAGAGTTCTAAAGGTTTGAAACTCTCCAAGACATTGTTGGTGCAATGGTCAAGGGGGAGTTGATCTTTAGGGGGAGTTTTACCTATTAGTCAAGGGGGAGTTGACTTTTAGGGGGAGTTTTTACTCCTAAAGACTTGAGTGATATGGGATTATCACTAAGTTAATTGTTGACCTTAGTATCAAGAGGGAAAGTAAGAGTTTCAATGAAAGGTATGGGACTTTCATTAGGAAGAAACTCTTGACCTTGATTCACTCTTTTTGATGTGTGTCAAAAAGGGGGAGAGTGTAGGTTTGAGGAGAATAGAGAATGTTCAGGGAAGAACATTGGAAAACCTAAGTTAGGTTATCGGGTTAACCTAACTTGATTATGAGTTTGATTATGGGTTTTGTCAAACATCAAAAAGGGGGAGATTGTTGGTGCAACCTTAGGTCAAGGTTGACCTGGTTGACCAGACTCGAGTTGACTTGACTCGAGTTGTGTTTTGATGTTTGACGAGTTATGTTTGACAATGTTTGACGTGAACAGAAAAGTTGCATCTTGATGTTTTACAAGGATACAAGCTTGGGAGATTGTGGGTGCAACCCGTGGTCAAGGTTGACCTGGTTGACCCGAGGTGAGTTGACCTGACTGGGAAAAGTCCAAGCAGGGAGCTTGGCATGGGAAAAGTCCAAGCAGGGAGTTTGGCATGGTGAAAAGTCCAAGCAGGGAGCTTGGCACGGGAAAAGTCCAAGTATGGAGACTTGGCACGGAGAAGTCCAAGTATGGAAGCTTGGCACATGGGAAGTCGGATAGGGCTCGGTAGCTTGTTCTCTGGACCGGATGGAAGTCGGAGAGGGCTCGGTAGCTCGTTCTCCGAACTGTGGTCAGAGAGGGCTCGGTAGCTCGTTCTCTAGACCGGATGTGGAAAGTCCTGGTGAGTGAAGCCAGGCAGACGGATAAGTCCTGGTGAGTGAAGCCAGGCAGTGGGAAAGTCCTGGTGAGTGAAGCCAGGCAGTTGGAAAGTCCTGGTGAGTGAAGCCAGGCAGTTGGAAAGTCCTGGTGAGTGAAGCCAGGTGAAAACCCTAGTGAGTGAAGCTAGGTGAAAGTCCTGGTGAGTGAAGCCGGGCAAGGGAAAATCTAGATGGATCAAGGGTGATCGGACATCTGGTGTTGAGAAGGTCAAGTAGGTCAAGGGAGTGACCGGATACTTGACACGAAGAGAAAAGTCCAAGTGGGTCAAAGGGATTGACCGGACACTTGGTGGGGAGTCTTAGCAGGTCAAGGGAGTGACCGGATGCTAAGCATGATATACCAAGAGGTCAAGGTTGACCGGATATTGGTTTGGACTTGGTTTGGGTAAAAATCAAGACTTGGATCGGTCTGGAGACCGATCGACATGACTTGGTTGTGAATCAAGCCAAGAGGTTCATGAGCCAAATTTTGGTCAAGGAATTCAGGCTAGGTAAGTTAGTGCAACTCATCAAGAGGAACTATATGTTGATATACTAAAGAGAGATCAACAAAACAGATGATTCATGATTTTGTTGGATTAGGTTTTTGAAACCTTGCCTCTCTCTCCTCTCCCTCTCTCTCTATTGTCACGGACTAAGAAGCCAAGGAAGAGATCTTCTTCCTCAAGCTTCTTGCTTCTTCTTCCTTCTCTTGAGATCTTATCGCCCAAACTTCGTGTGAGCTTCTTTGACTGAGTTGTTTGTTGGCATTCGTCCGTGAAGTTGGTGCTTCATCCAGGACTTCAGTCGACGAGAAGGCAAGCGAGTATTTGTACATTCATTGTGTATTTTGTTCTTGCTCTTCTTTGTATTTCCATATTGCTGTTGCAAGCTATTGTGGCAAGGTTTCTCCACCCACAAGGAGTATTTATTAGCCGGTTCTCCGGGGACTCATCCACCGACGGATTGATAGGCTTCGTCCACCTTACGGACACGCCGAGGAGTAGGAGTTTCATCTCCGAACCTCGTTACATCGACGAGTTTGAGGTTTGCTATTCTCCGTTGTCGTTTCTATTGTTTATTTCCGCTGCGCTAACCTTGATTTGTAGAAAGAAACGAACGATTTGGGGTCGACTATTCACACCCCCCCTCTCTAGCCGCGATCATCGATCCTAACAATATTTGCCTCGGACTAACCTCTTCTTACAGGAGAAGGACTTTCTGGAGAAGAGGGGTCCGGGCGCCTGGAGCGGATCCGGGCGCCCGGAGGCGAATTTTATCCAAGCCGAGTCGTTGCCACGTGGAGTTCGCTGATTAGACTTGCCACGTCACACCAGGGCGCCCGGAAGGGATCCAAGCGCCCGGAGCAGCATATAAAAGAAGCCCCAGGGGTGGTGCTTTATAATTAACTCAGAATTCTTAGACTGCTTGCTCTGCTGCTCAGCGCTCCAACGACGCTAACGAAGCTCCGACAACGCGCCCTTTTTTCTTGTAGCTTTCCTTCTGTCGGTATAGCTTTGTTTTACTGTTTATTAGCATTTCTTGTACTGCCTCTGTAATTATCATTTCGAACTGCTAGTAAATTGCCCAACGAAAGTACTCACGGAGTACGGGCCTTCGAGTAGGAGTCGTCACAAGCTCCGAACGAAGTAAAAATACTGTGTCTGTTCTTTTAAATTTCGCTGCGCTTAACTCTTTTTCAACGTTATTTTTCGAATCGATATTCCCCCCCCCCCCCCCCCATTATATCGACGTTTCACGATCCAACACTAATATCTCCCCTTAAACTCACAATACTATAGTAAAAAATATTAAGAGTTTATCATACAAAAATCGGAAGCGTGAAGTAGATTGAGACTTGCTAAACATATCAGCTATCTGCAATGAGGAAGGAACAAAAGGTAGTGTGATAGTGCTAAGTTGTAGATGATAACAAGTAAAATGACAATCTATCTCATATGCTTCATTTTCTCATAAAAATCTATATTACGCGTAATCTAAATGACACTTTGATTATCACAATGAAGAGCAGTAAGTTTCTGAAGAAAAATTTCCAAGAGATAAGCAACCAACGTAGTCAAATAATCTCACAAGTGGTGGCAGTCATGGGACGATACTCAGCTTCTGTGGAGGATCGGGAAATAACATCTTGCTTTTTATTCTTCCAAGAGATAAGAGCATCTCCAAGAAAAATACAGAGGTCGGTGGTTGATGTCGTCATGAAAATGATATTAAAAGAATTTAAGTTTTGAACCCCCTCTAACTACACTAATGCAGTATAGAAATGACTCATGTCGTCTCTCAACGAATGCAACGATAGGATGATAATTTAGGATCGTTTGTTATTCCTATTTTTGGGATTGTTAATATGTAAATGGGGGCTTTGAATTTTGATTCTAAACCTAACAAATTAAAATCAAAACAAGTAGAAAACTAATCTAATGCTGGAATAAAATCTAACCAAGTGCCAACAATTAATTCACAACGCATTGTGACTCTACGCTATGGACTAACCATCAACATAATTAAACTATGGAATGAAATGACAAAGCATTACATGAAACCTAATCTAGTAATGAAAGACAATGCAAGTAAAGGAAAGCTAAATCTAACTTAACTGCAATTGCAAAAAATAAAAGACAACATAAAGTAAAGTATCAACAAAACTAAGCATGGAACGAAACTCAAAGCTGTTGGTGCAACCTTAGGTCAAGGTTGACCTGGGTGACCCGACTCGAGTTGACCTGACTCGAGGTATATTTTGATGTTTGACAAGAATAGAGAAGTTATATTTTGATGTTTGACAAGAATAGGAACTTGGGGGATTGTGGGTGCAACCTTTGGTCAAGGTTGACCCGACTTGAGTTGACCTGATTCGGGAAAAGTCCAAGTATGGAGACTTGGCACGGGAAAAGTCCAAGCAGGAAGCTTGGCACGGGGAAAAGTCCAAATATGGAGACTTGGCACGGAAAAGTCCAAGCAGGGAGCTTGGTACGGGAAAAGTCCAAGCAGGGAGCTTGGCACGGGGAAATGTCCAAGTATGGAAGCTTGGCATGGGAGGTCGGAGGGGCTCGGTAGCTCGTTCTCTGGACCGGACGAAGTCGGAGAGGGATCGGTAGCTCGTTCTCCGGACTAGGTCTGAGAGGGCTCGGTAGCTCGTTCTCTGGACCGGACGTGGAAGTCGGAGAGGGCTCAGTAGCTCGTTCTCTGGACTGGATGGAGTCGGAGAGGGCTCGGTAGCTCGTTCTCCGGACTAGGTCAGAGAGGGCTCGGTAGCTCGTTCTCTGGACCAGACGAAGTCGGAGAGGGCTCGGTAGCTCGCTCTCCGGACTAGGTCAGAGAGGGCTCGGTAGCTCGTTCTCTGGACCGGACGTGGAAATCGGAGAGGGCTCGGTAGCTCGCTCTCCGGACTAGGTCAGAGAGGGCTCGGTAGATCGTTCTCTAGATCAGGAAGGCTTTAGGTTTAAGGCTGAGAAATTGGATCGGTCTGCTGACCGATCCAGTGATACTATGGGTATCTGGATCGGTCTGCTGACCGATCCAGTGATCGGCGTTTGGTCTTCGGAGAAAGGAGAGGGGATCGGTCTGTGGACCGATCCACCAATGGCCTGATCGGTCCACAGACCGATCAGGGATCGCAACCAACTCTCTGTGAGAGTTGGGATCGGTCTGGGGACCGATCAGAGTAGGGCCTGATCGGTCCCCCGACCGATCAGATCTGCCCTGGACCGATCAGGGTGGAGCCTGATCGGTCTAGGTCTAGCCGTTGAGTCACAACGGTTAGATTTCTGCTTCTTCTTTGTCTTCTTCGCAGGTTCATATAAGAGGGCCACTACAGGGAAGCAAACGATTACTCTTCCTCCTTGCGATCTGAGCTTTGCTGAGCTCTTCATCCCTGAAGCTTCGTGTGAGCTTCCCTCGGCTAAGTTTCCAACTGAACAGTTGTTGCTGTGCTGTGGTTGGCATCCGTGAAGTTGCTGCTTCATCAACAGTCGACAAGAAGGCAAGCAAACTAGTGTTTTTACATTCATATTGTTCTTGGCTTCTTGCTGTATTTCTTGTACTCCGATTTTGCTGTTGCAAGAGAGATTGTGGCGAGGTTTATCCACCCAGAAGGAGTTTTTATTAGCTGGTTTTCCGGGGTCTCATCCACCGACGGATTGATAGGATTCGTCCACCTTACGGACACGCCGAGGAGTAGGAGTATCATCTCCAAACCTCGTTATATCGTCGTGTTTGAGGTTTGATCTTCTCCATTTTCGTTTCTACTTTTTATTTCCGCTGTGCTAACTCAAATTGTAGGAAGAAACGAGAATTTGGGGTCGGCTATTCACACCCCCCTCTCTAGCCGCTATCCGAAGGTCCTAACAAGTGGTATCAGAGCGAGGTCGCTCTTCGTCGGATTAACACCCGGGGGAGCACGAGCTAGAGAATGGATCAACTTGGAGAAGACGTCACGATTCCACCCTTCTACGATCGCGACGACTTCGCGTTTTGGAAGGTAAGAATGAAGTATTTTCTTATGACTAACCTAGTAAATTGGAATTGTGTACAAGTAGGTTTTATTCCTCCGGTGGATAAAGAAGGAGAACCTCTCGAAAAGAAGAAGTGGACGAAGGAACAAATCCACCAATCCATAATCAACGACGAGGTAACGAAAATCTTTGATTTTTCATTACCTAATGATATCTTGTGTAAGATAGGTAGATACAACAATGCCGAGGAGTTGTGGAACAACTTAGCTAAGTTCCATGAGGAGAGCTCCAATTCAAGTCATGAAGAGGAGTCAAGTGAGCCAAGTAGCTCACATCATGGAGGTATGGAATTAGAAGTTGAGGGCTACTCAACATCTAAGGAAGAAGAGGAGGAGAGTTCTTCTTCAAGACTGGAGCAAGAAGAAGAAGCCTCTACCTCTGGAAGGGATGAAGGAGAGAGCTTATATCCATCCTCAACCCTAGGTAACTCAAGCAACTTAATTTCAAGTAAATTACATATAATGTGCTTTGAGTGTAGGGAATATGGGCATTACAAAAGTAAATGTCCAAAGAGGATTAGGAAGACTCCACCGGCACCAAAAGTCAAGGAAGCCGGAGTCCCGATACGCAAGGGCAAGGACCACGTGGTGTGCTTCCAATGCAATCAAAGGAGACATTATAGGAGTCAATGTCCAAGGGGGAGGCAACCTCACAAGGACAAGAGACCAAGCACATCTATGGGGGGAGCTAAGGCAAACCCTAATGTATCCTTTAAGGCACATTCTTGCAATTCTAATAAGACACATGCTAGTAGTTTTATTGCAATTGTCAATAATGATAAGCATGAGAACCATAGAAACCGATACATGTGCTTAGGTGCCAAACATGTTAGCCTAGATAAGGACAATGCTAGAAATGTCAACCCTAGAGTTAACTCATCTAAGGTTAAGGAAAACCTAGATAGGAATCTCAAAACAACTAGACATATGCCTAGGAATACCTCAAAGAAAAATAAAAAATTAAAGCTTGAAGTATTAAAGAAGGAAAATCAAGTCTTGAGGTCAAGACTTGACACTTTAGAAAAGACTCTTAAGAATTTGGAGAAGTCAACTCTAGGGTCTAAGGGTCAAAAACCAAAGCCCAAGGACATGAGAGGTTTGGGTCACAAACCTAAGTCTCAAGTGGTCAAGCCCGCTTATCATAATATTCCATTCGATTATGGAACAAGACCTAGGGCTAAGAAGACCATCACCAAGGTCACAAGGGGAGTCACCCCTAGAGTTGATCTTGATGAATCCCAAATGACCAAGGCTTTAAAGCCTAGGAGGGTCATTAGGAGGGTTGCTAGGGAAGTCATCCCTAGTGAATATATAGTGAACCCAATGAGCTCAAATAGGTATTGGGTTCCTAGGAGCGTGATTCCTTCACGCTAGATGGTTTAGGGTGTGCCAACCTTAATTGGATAGGTAGTTAACCTACTCATGGCAAAAGGAGGCATTTTAGGAATTTTCAAGGTGTAATCAAGCCTTGAAAATGAAATTAAAAATTATTCCTAAGGTGATTAGGATGTGCCAACCACATTTGAGGAGTTTTCTAGGGTCAATCTAATTAGCACATAGTGATCTAAAAATCTTTAGTATATGACTTTAGGTCTATTACACTTAGGAATATAGAATTTATGGCAAAATGATCAAAATTATCAAAAATGGCAACTAAGGCTAGAATTAGGTATTTTCTATACCTTTATATGTTATTTGCCATACATTATTTGTCATATGCCATGTCATGACATCATATTTATTTTATTATCATTTGAAATGTCATGATAATGCTTAGTTTAGTTATATGTCATGCCTTATTTAAGTTTCATACTTGATGACATGACATCATGACATTGGCACATGTTTCCACTTATGATATTATTTTATGCCATGTCATCATCTCTTGCATTCATGATCAACTAAATTGATTTAAGGATAGAAACACAATTTGATATGGAGATCAAATTGTTGTTTAGAAAATGCATGAGAACTTAGCTTAAGATGACCTAAACCCATATCTCACATCAAAATTGACTTGGATGTGTTTGATACACCTTAGATGTGTGTGAGATATTAGGATGATGAGTTAGGATCAAGGTGCATAGTTCTTGTACCTAGATGAGCCTAATTCGAAATTGAGGATCATAGGGAAAACTTGTGTACAAGTCATGTACATTTAGTCCTAAGATTGTGGTTCTAAATTGAATGGTTTAAAATTATTTCAAAATTGATTTGAAAAACCTTGATGAAACTTTTCTAGTGATAGCATTCATCATTGAGCAAGTTGATACAAAGATGGATTAACCTTGAGCTATTTCAAAGTCTTTCAAACTTTGTATCAAGATTAAAAATGGAAGAAAACTATTTTTCCATGATAATATATGTCATGAGGAATGTATCCTCAAAATTTTACAATTTTTGGAATTTTCTGTGATTTTTTAGGGGTTTCTGAATTTCGGGAGAAAAAACAGAAATCCTTATCAGAGAGTTGTGGACCGATCAGAGGGGATCCTGATCGGTCCAGGGAAGTCTGGATCGGTCATTGGACCGATCCAGGGAAGTGTGGATCGGTCTGGTGACCGATCAGAGCGTGCCAAAATGCTGATTTTTCGGCTGTTGTCTGAAATTTCAGCTATGTAAGTTGGTGCTTTAGATTTCTAAAGGGTTGAAACTCTCCAAGACATTGTTGGTGCAATGGTCAAGGAGGAATTGATCTTTAGGGGGAGTTTTACCTAATGGTCAACGAGGAGTTGACCTTTAGGGGGAGTTTTTACTCGTCAAGATTTCTGAGGATGAGTGATATGGGATTATCACTAAGTTGATTGTTGATTTTAGTATCAAGGGGGAAATTAAGGGTTTCAATGAAAGGTATGTGACTTTCATTAGGAAGAAACTCTTGACCTTGATTCACTCTTTTTGATGTGTGTCAAAAAGGGGGAGAATGTCCAGAGAATGTTCAAGGAAGAACATTGGAGTTTGGGGAGAATGTTTAGAGAATGTTCGAGGAAGAATATTGGAGAACTATTGGAAAACCTAAGTTAGGTTATCGGGTTAACCTAACTTGATTATGATTTTTGTCAAACATCAAAAAGGGGGAGATTGTTGGTGCAACCTTAGGTCAAGGTTGACCTGGGTGACCCGACTCGAGTTGACCTGACTCGAGGTATATTTTGATGTTTGACAAGAATAGAGAAGTTGTATTTTGATGTTTGACAAGAATAGTAACTTGGGGGATTGTGGGTGCAACCTTTGGTCAAGGTTGACCTGGTTGACCCGACTTGAGTTGACCTGATTCGGGAAAAGTCCAAGTATGGAGACTTGGCATGGGAAAAGTCCAAGCAGGAAGCTTGGCACGGGGAAAAGTCCAAGTATGGAGACTTGGCATGGAAAAGTCCAAGCAGGGAGCTTGGCACGGGAAAAGTCCAAGCAGGGAGCTTGGCACGGGGAAATGCCCAAGTATGGAAGCTTGGCATGGGAGGTCGGAGAGGGTTCGGTAGCTCGTTCTCTGGACCGGATGAAGTCGGAGAGGGCTCGGTAGCTCGTTCTCCGGACTAGGTCAGAGAGGGCTCGGTAGCTCGTTCTCTGGACCGGACGTGGAAGTCGGAGAGGGCTTGGTAGTTCGTTCTCTGGACTGGATGGAGTCGGAGAGGGCTCGGTAGATCGTTCTCTGGACCGGACGAAGTCGGAGAGGGCTCGGTAGCTCGTTCTCCGGACTAGGTCAGAGAGGGCTCGGTAGCTCGTTCTCTGGACCGGACGTGGAAGTCGGAGAGGGCTCGGTAGCTCGCTCTCCGGACTAGGTCAGAGAGGGCTCGGTAACTCGTTCTCTAGATCAGGAAGGCTTTAGGTTTAAGGCTGAGAAATTGGATCGGTCTGCTGACCGATCCAATGATACTATGGGTATCTGGATCGGTCTGCTGACCGATCCAGTGATCGGTCTGGTGACCGATCAGTAACCAAACAGTAGCGTTTGGTCTTCGGAGAAAGGAGAGGGGATCGATCTGTGGACCGATCCACCAATGGCCTGATCGGTCCACAGACCGATCAGGGATCGCAACCAACTCTCTGTGAGAGTTAGGATCGGTCTGGGGACCGATCAGAGTAGGGCATGATCGGTCCCCCGACCGATCAGATCTGCCCTGGACCGATCAGGGTGGAGCCTGATCGGTCCAGGTCTAGCCGTTGAGTCACAACGGTTAGATTTCTGCTTCTTCTTTGTCTTCTTCTCAGGTTCATATAAGAGGGCCACTACAGGGAAGCAAACGATTACTCTTCCTCCTTGCGATCTGAGCTTTGCTGAGCTCTTCATCCCTGAAGCTTCGTGTGAGCTTCCCTCGGCTGAGTTTCCAACTGAACAGTTGCTGCTGTGCTGTGGTTGGCATCCGTGAAGTTGCTGCTTCATCAACAGTCGACAAGAAGGCAAGCAAACTAGTGTTTTTATATTCATATTGTTCTTGGCTTCTTGCTGTATTTCTTGTACTCCGATCTTGCTGTTGCAAGAGAGATTGTGGCGAGGTTTCTCCACCCAGAAGGAGTTTTTATTAGCTGGTTTTCCGGGGTCTCATCCACCGACGGATTGATAGGATTCGTCCACCTTACGGACACGCCAAGGAGTAGGAGTATCATCTCCGAACCTCGTTATATCGTCGCGTTTGAGGTTTGATCTTCTCCATTTTCGTTTCTACTTTTTATTTCCGCTGCGCTAGCTCAAATTGTAGGAAGAAACGAGAATTTGGGGTCGGCTATTCACACCCCCCTCTCTAGCCGCTATCCGAAGGTCCTAACAAAAGCATTTAAGAAATCTAATATAACCTAACGACATCCAAATGAAGAACTAGAACTTAAAGAAATTGAAAGAACAAGACAAGCAAGAATTAAGAAAAGTAAAATGCATCAAATTGAACCTAACTACTTAAAGAGACATTTCATCGAACACTTGTCATGCATGAATTAAGTTGAACCAAGTAAGTGCAAAATAAACATAGAAGATCAAATTTGCTACGAGCATTCAATAAGAAACATCAACATAAGAAAGAAAGAAACTAACTATCCAAATCATAATCCACCCTCAACTTCCAATACCAAGAACTACCCTTGGCGTCACACAAAGGCCTGACTTCGGACCCTAGAACCGGTGGATAGTACACTGCTGGTTGCTGCACGCTTCGATAATGAAGGAGATACGAATCCTCAAACAAAGAACCCCTTCGCTGGAAGTTGACTAGAAGAGTTGGATGGACTGTCACCGCTCACCTCCTTGCTCTGCCGCTTGAACCCCAGACTGTGAAACTGCCAGAAGGTAGTCGGACGGAGGAGATCACACCGGAGAAGCCCTCCGGCAAGGTGAAGTAGGTCTGATCTCGCTGCCACCACCAAACCTTGAAGGCCTAGCTTTTGTAACCCGTTGTGGCCGACCTCTAGGGTTCGAGGGAAGAAGGTACACACCGGAGAACCCCGCCAGTGAGTTGAGTTTGACCGAGGGAATCATCACCGTCGCTTGCAGCCATCGCCAAGAGATACTTGCTGTCGCTGGCCACTTGGAATTGAGAAAAAGAAGAGTAGATTGTGGATGGCCGGCCGATAGCAGTGAAGAGAAGAAAAGAAGCTGCCAGCCGGAGTTGAGAAAGAAAGGAGGAGAAGAAGTGCGGGGGTGAGAAGAAGAAGTGCGGGGGTGATCAAGCAATGGACGACCACATCTCCTCTTAATAGGGCCGACCCTATTGCTTGGTGACCAAGCATGTAGGGACCGACCACAATTATTTCAAATAGGAGGGGTGTTTTGAATTTTTAAAATCTTCTCTTTATAGAAAACTATAAGTTTTAAAAGAGAGATTTTAATTTTTAAAACTATCCTTATTTGAATTAGGTCACATGTTTTAATAAAGAGTTTTAAAACTTTTCTTTTTTAACCATCCTCATGGTTTAAGAAAAAAAGGGAGATAAGTTTTAAAATTAAAATTTTCTATCATCATGTTAAAAAAGGAAATTTTGTTAGAGAAGTTTTTAAATTTTAAAACATGGTTTTAATTTTTAGAACTTTCCATTTTTAACTCTAGGAAAGAGAGCATGTAAAATTTTATAAGAGTTTTTTCTTCTTGTAAAATTTTATAAAAAAAATTATTATTTTTCTTTCCTAAATATGGTGGCCGGCCACTTTGCTTGGTGCCCAAGCAAGGGGCCGGCCAAAACAGAATCCTAAACCAAATAGGATTGATCACAACCATTGATTGGTGATTGATTCAATCAAGAGGAAAGAAAAGGAAAAATAAAAAAAGAAAAAGGAAAAAGGAAAAACTCTTGGATGATTTTATTTTTTTAAAAGATTTTTCCTTATTTGCCTTGGGCAAGTAATATAAAAGAAGGGGTGAGGGGGCTTCATGAGAAATAATTCTTATTCTCTTGCTTGGAAATCATCAAGTGGTCGGCCCTCCATCTCTTCTCTCTTTTCCCTTTTGCTCTCTTCTCCTTGGTAGTGTTGGTGGCCGGATTTTAGAAGAAGAGGAGAAGCTCTTTTGGGTGGTGTTCATCTTGGAGGATCGTCGCCCACACGATGTCTAAGGCGAGGCGAGGAATACGGCAGAAGATCTCGAGGCCATTAGCTTACAAAGAGAAGGTATAACTAGTAGTTTTCTTTCGCATCATACTAGTTATTTTCTTTGTAAGAATTCTAAATACAAGAGACAATTAGATCTAGTCTTTTGAATTTATTTTTCGTGTCACGCCCCAGAGGAGTCCCTGTCCGAAGAAATTTTGGCAGCACCTCCCCTGTACGGCGGACAATCTGAAACAATACTACATACAAAATATACATCAGCCACACTCGGCTGGAATATATGTGCAAAATAGAAATAACATAACCACGCAGTTGATATACACAGCCTACCTGACTGGACATAAATGAATAAAAACAACCACACAGTTAACAACAACCCACACGACTGGAAACATGCACAGCGGAAGACACAAAATAATACGAACGTAAAACTAACAATGGCACTAACAAAAATACCTACAACCACCAGACTAGACTCCAACATCCATATCGAAGCATACAATACCAAGTTCACAAAACCAAAACATAAATAGCGTTAGCAACAAAAACCAAAAGAAAGGAAACTATCCTCGAGTGCGTCGTGGGACTGGCAGCTGGGACTCTCCAAGCATCCATGACTCATCTACCTGTTACCTGGCGAAAGAAAACCATTTTGTGGGGTGGTGAGTATTGGAACTCAGCGGGTAAGGAGAGAGATAGTGCATGAACATAACATATAAGTAGAAAGCGAGCCAAGAGTATACAGTCTCATAAAAGAAATAGCAGATACTACAAAGGACCAAAATAAGCACTCATACCTGAAACCATATCCTAGGCTAGGTATAGTAGGACAGAACTGGTACTAATCTGCTACAGTACTACTCATAACTACAGAGACAACAAGCAAGGTATATACAAGCAATAACAGCGTATGTATACAACAGCAGTAAATAAGCAATAACAGCATATATAAACAGCAGCAGCCAAAACAAATATAATAACAACAGCGTATGCACGGATGGTCACTCCCGCCCACCTCTCTGCACCATGACCCCTGTATGGTCGAGAGGCCGGGTCAGTGACAGACTGTACACCACTCCAGCTACCACTCACACAAATGGCCGAGGGGACAGTTGCATAGTAGCTAACTAGCTACATCTGCGACGGGGTCCCTGCTGCTCGTACTCCAGCTACCACTCACACGAGTGGCCGAGTGCGGCAGGACAGGACAAGCGGCATCAACTCCAGCTACCACTCTCTCGAGTGGCCGAGGATGCGGCATGCATGTAATGACATGATGCGAACAATGCAACCGTCATCATATATATATATATATAAGCTGAAACAGGTATGCTACATGAAGCCAGCATGCTCAACATAATATATAAATAAATAACAGCCAAAGCATACAAACATGGTATCTAGTATCTGCTACTGATCATGGACAACAAAAGAGACTGTATGGATATAAAAACGAGTAACTCAAAGATTTTGAGTGGAAGTATCAAGCATAGGAAAAATTATGAGTGGAGTCAAGGTAAGGCAGTTCTTATCCAAAAATAGCTCATGCACCAAGTTCAAAGGACTAAAGAGACAAAGCAAGAAATACCTGCCTTATAAGAAGATCGTGACCAGAAATCCTACATCGAGACGCTCGTCCCGAATCAACGTCCTGCAAATCACATAACATGCACAATATAGCTAAGATTTATTATAAACCACATAGCTAATCATAATCCTAATCCGATTAGGAATATTATCTAAGGCATACCTCGGATTAATCCATTAATCAACCTATTTACTAATTAATTAAGCAATCCATTAATTAATTAATCCATCAATCTATTCCTTAATTGATTAAGCATTACTTTTGTGTATTTCACCAATTAACCTCAATTAATCAACTAATCCATCTATTAATCTCACCTAATCAACTGTTTAATCTTATAAGTACGTAACTCATAACTAAATTATAAATAATTCAATTAACCAAACCTTCAATTAACCTTGCATAAATATCTAATTAATCTAATTAAATCAAAAGCATAAATTTGGATTTTAGTTAAAACCACTGTTTTGATAATTCCTTAATCCGTTAGATGATCCACCAATTTTAATTAACTGTATAATTACATTAATCACATCCTTACCTTAATTACTCATCGTTGTTACCTTCCGTTTCGCTTCTTCTCCGACAACATAATTACCTGCATTCCAAGGGAAGTCAGCGATGGCGCGAAGGTGCTAGGGTCGGTGGAGACCACGGCAAGAGGGATTGTGCACCAGGGTGGCGACGGCGTCGATGTACACGAGGAAAGGGAGAAAAGAGATAACGTGCATTCTTATCAACTCTTAGGGTTTGATTAAATATAAAGTTAATAAATCCAATTAATTCCAATAAAGTCCCTACACGGATTTATCTCACTTTATCTTACAATCAATTATTATGATAATAATTAATATTACTAAATTATTTCAATTTATTCTAAATGGACAAATTCAAATAATCCTATCCGATACTAATAAAAATTTAATTTTAACCCATTTACTTAATATTATAAATTTAGATATCTTTGACTAAGTCTGGATTAGTTTCTCAATCAACTTTTACTTAATTGGGATATCCAAACGAACTCTCCTATAATCTAATAATTGATCCCCTTAAAATATGTCATACGAGCTCCGAAAAATTCTCAGAAAATTTCTAAAAATTTCTAAAAATTCCGTTAAGACTATTAGCCTATTAAAACTTATTATTTAATTATTATTTAGTTCGGTATTTTACATTTCGAGTTTGTGTTTTCTTCTTTTTCAAATTTGTGATTCGATTGTTCTTTTTGGTTAACCTAGAGTTTTTTAAGGAAATAAATATTAGCTTTCCTTAAAAAGCTTTGCCTAGACGGTGGTGGTTGTTCCCATATCCAAGAAGGCCATATGCCTCGCCATGCAGTCTTGGAAGCCAATTTTAGAAATTAATATTTATGGAATTAATAACTTAGGTAGATTTGAATCAATAGTGTTAAGTTCCGCTTGCGATTCAAATCTAAACCATTAAGAACAGATAAGTTAAATTTGGAATCAATGATGTTAAGTTCCGTCTGCGATTCCTAATTTAACTTCTAAAGAACACAATAAGTTATTTAAAGAAAGGTTCGACACTTATACAAAAAAATTTTGTACAGTGGAACCGGTACGTTTTCCTAGGACTAACCAATAATTGGTATCAAAGCTAGGGTTTGCCTCTGTGTATTTTTAGAATTCAAATAGGTTATGAACATGTCATACATAATTTAGGCAGGATAATAGTAGGATGTGCTAACTCTTTGGTTGTAGGCTCCAACTATTATGACATTTAGATATTGTGTGTGATTGGACCCTTGGACATGTCAAGGGCTTTATTTGTGTGCATGATTGTATGTATCAAATACAGCAGGAGCTGTATTATTTTTAGAATTTTATTTTTTGTTCGATCTAGAATATATGTACATTCCCTCGTGGAATATAGGATCGATATATGTAAAATTCTATTTTTGTCGCAGATCGGATTCTTACGAGGTGTGGTACTTTTGGAGCACCAGAGGCGCAGCAGAATAAGAAGCAAGATGGATGCGACGACTCGACCCGATGGCGGTGGCTAAAGATGACAGTAGCTAGGGTTGGAGCACATGGAGGACAGTAACAGAAAAAAGGCCATAATAGTTGGAAAATAATTTTCATATTTATTGCTTTTATTTACTGTGATGTGTGTGTATGCATTTGATGTATGCTAGGATAGTTTAAAATTCCTCACTTTAAATAACTAAGTGGGAGAGGGATTTATTTTAGTAAATTCCACGGTCTTCATTACTGGTTTGTAAGTGATGCAAACAAACTTGCGCGTTGGCTCTGAGTGCCTTCCTTCATATCGGATGAGTTTGTTTGCGGATCACTAGATCAAACTTCCATTTTGGATGACTATAGGAAATTAATTAAGAGCGTGTGATCTTCCCCATCGGAAGGGACATAATCTTATTAATGGACTTAGTGTTAAGTAATGGTATACACTTAGGCACGTCTAATAGTATCCTCCCCATCAGAGTCACTGCTATTATTTGTGTGACCGAAGGAAACCAACTATTAATTTTATTTGTCAAAAAATTAGGTTGACAAGATAATAAAATTAATGGATTACACCCTCCTTTTACAAATGTTGAATTTGTATACATCCACACTATCGTGGCATACAAAATTCACGGTGTTTTGAGGTGTTGGTTAATTTAAAATAGTATTGTTTGAGGAATCAATATTATTCTAAATTTAGAGTCCTAACCAAAGTTATTTTTGTGATTCTTAGGATGACTTTCAACCCACTGGCTATTATACTGAAAGAGAACAAACTTACTGGACCCAACTACATAGATTGGATAAGAAACTTGGGCATTGTCCTTACTGCTGAAAGCTATAAGTTTATACTGACTGAGGCTTACCCTGATGCACCTGACGGTGACTCTACCCTAGAGGAGATTGAGTATCATAAGAAATGGGTAAAAGCTGATGAGATGACGCGGTGTTACATTTTGGCATCAATGTTAAATGTATTACAACATCAGCATCAAGATTTACCAACAGCTTATGATATAATGAACAATCTCAAAGAACTCTTTGGGCACCAGAGTTGGATTGCAGGGCAAGAGGCTATGATAAAGCTAATGGCAATCACCATTTCTGAGGGGACACCCGTAAGGGATCATATCCTCAAAATGATGGCTTATCTGAATGAAATACAAGTCCTTGGAGGAGAAATCGATGGGGAAACCCAGGTCGATATAATTCTCCAAACGCTACCCAGAAGTTTTGAGCAGTTCCGCCTGAACTATAACATGAACAAAAGAGAGTATATATTGGGGAACTTCTAACAGAACTACAGGCAGCAGAAGGAATATTTCGTCACAGTTCTCATATTCACCTTGCTGAAAATGGTTCTACTTCTAAGTCGAAAGGCAAGAAGAAGAAGAAGCAGGTCTTTTCAGCGAAGAAGGTGAATAAACCTCAAGGACAGAAAGCTGGAATGAAGAAGTCGAAGGGAAAGTGCTTCATCTGCAAGCAGTCTAGACATTGGAAAGCAGACTGTCCTCGTAGGAACCAGAACAATAAAAGTATATCTCATACTCTAGTAGTTGAAACATGTTTAGCGGTGTTATCTACCAGCACCTGGTGTGTAGATACGGGAGCCACTGATCATGTCTGTAATTCTTTGCAGGGGTTCCAGGAAACCCAGTGACTATTTGATGGAGAGATAATTGTCTACATGGGCAATGCTACTAAGGTGACGGCTGTTGCAGTGGGAGACGTCTACTTATCATTTGATAGGAATAGGAAATTGGTTTTAAGAAATTGTCTTTATGTACCCAGTTTTAGAAAGAATTTAATTTCAGTTTTTAAACTGTATTTGGATGGATATTCAGTTTCCTTTAGTAACAATGTGGTTATAAAGAGAAATAAAGTGATTATCTGTTCTGGTGCATTAGTTGGCAATTTATATACTTTAAATCCAATTTCTCTCACAAAGCAAAATATGGAAATTAATAACACATCTTCTAACTCTAATAAGAGAAAAGAACCTTTGGAAATGAACCAAACGCATCTTTGGCATCTAAGGCTTGATCATATTAACTTAAGTAGGATTCAAAGGCTTGTAGCCGATGGACTCTTGGGTCCATTAGAGTTGGAAAACTTTCCAACATGTGAATCCTGTTTGAAAGGTAAAATGACCAAGAGACCTTTTAAGGCCAAGGGGTATAGAGCCAAAGAAGCGTTAGAATTGGTTCATTCTGATTTATGTGGTCCTATGTCTATCTAGGCTAGAGGTGGTTTTGAATATTTTGTCTCTTTTATAGATGATTATTCAAGATATGGATACATTTACCTAATGCGCCGCAAGTCTGAGTGCTTTGATAAGTTCAAAGAGTATAAGGCTGATGTAGAGAAACGTCTAGGTAAAAGTATCAAGACACTACGGTCTGATCGTGGTGGCGAATACCTCTTAGGAGAGTTTAGAAATTACTTATCAGAGGCTAGGATTCAATCCCAATTGTCCACACCTGGTACACCCCAACAGAATGGTGTGGCAGAACGAAGGAATAGGACTCTTATGAAGATGGTTAGATCGATGATGAGTTATTCAGAATTACCAAATTTGTTTTGGGGATACGCTCTGGAAACAACAACACACATTCTGAACTTAGTACCTTCTAAATCAGTATCTTCTACTCCCACAAAATTATGGAATGGGCGGAAGCCCAGTCTAAGACATATTCGGATTTGGGGTAGTCCAGCACATGTGCTGAAACCAGATGCTAATAAGTTAGAATCTCGTACAGAAGTTCGTGTGTTTGTGGGCTGTCCCAGAGGAACGAAATGTGGTTTATTTTATTGTCCTAAAGACCAGAAGGTCATTGTTAGCACCAATGTCCAGTTTTTAGAAGAAGACTATATAATGGATCACAAGCCCAGTAGTAAAATTGTTCTAGAAGAACTTAGAGAGGACACGTCTACTTCAGTACCAACAGTACAAGATGAAGTACCACAAGAGACTGCAACACGTGTCACACATAATACACAACCACAGACGGTGCCTCATCGTAGTGGGAGGGTTGTAAGGCAGCCTGAGAGATTCATGTTTTTGGGAGAGTCTTCGGAATTGATCCCGGGTAAATATGAACCTGATCCCCGGACATATGATGAAGCACTCCAAGATATAGATGCAGTATCTTGGCAAAAGACAATGAATTCCAAAATAGAATCTATGTATTCTAATAAGGTCTAAGAGCTTGTAGAACCACCTGATGGTGTAAAAGACATTGGATGCAAGTGGATCTATAAAAGGAAAAGAGGAACAGATGGGAAGGTAGAAACCTTGAAAGTAAGGTTTGTTGCGAAAGGGTACACTCAGAAAGAGGGAATCGATTATGAGGAGACCTTTTCGTCGGTAGCTATGCTTAAGTCTATCCGGATACTCTTATCCATTGTCGCTCATATGGATTATGAGATTTGACAAATGGATGTCAAGACAGCTTTCCTTAACGGAAGTCTTGAAGAAAACATCCATATGAAGCAACCAGAAGGGTTCATTGAAAAGGGCAAAGAGCATCTAGTGTGTAAGCTCAATCGGTCCATTTATGGACTGAAGCAAGCTTCAAGATCTTGGAACATCCGGTTTAATAAAGTAATCCAGTCATATGGATTTATTCAGTGTCCGGATGAGTCTTGTGTATACAAGAAGTGTAACGGAAATGTGGTGGTATTTCTTGTACTATACGTAGATGATATTTTGTTAATTGGCAACAATGTCAAGGTATTATCAGACATAAGGGTATGGTTGTCCAAACAATTTGATATGAAGGACTTAGGAGAATGTGCACACATTCTTGGAATCAAAGTTATAAGGGATCGCAAGAAAAGAATGTTGTGTCTATCCCAAGCTTTATATATAGATACAATCCTTGCTCGTTTTAGCATGCAAAATTCCAAGAAAGGTTTCTTACCTTTTAGGCATGGAGTAGCCTTATCTAAAGAGATATCTCCAAAGACATCAAAGGAGATTGAGGACATGAAGGCAGTTCCTTATGCTTCGGCTGTAGGAAGCCTTATGTATGCAATGCTGTATACGAAACCTGATATCTGTTTTGCCGTGGGCATGGTTAGCAGATATCAGAGTAACCCTGGACAAGGACATTGGACTGTGGTAAAGCATATATTAAAGTATCTGAGAAGGACTAGAGACTATATGCTAGTTTACCAGGCAGATGATTTGCTCCCTGTGGGTTACACAGATTCGGATTTCCAATCAGATAGGGACAATAGTAAGTCTACGTCAGACTATGTGTTTACTCTAGGAGGTGGAGCCATTACATGGAGGAGTGTTAAGCAGAAATGCGTCTCGGACTCAACCATGGAAGCTGAGTATATGGCAGCCTCTGAGGCAGCCAAAGAAGTTGTATGGCTCAAGAACTTTCTAATGAACTTAAATGTGATTCCTGATTTGCCCAAGATCATCACAATTTATTGTGATAATAGCGGTGCAGTTGCAAACTCGAAGGAACCACGAGCCCATAAGGAAAGTAAACATATAGAGAGCAAGTACCACCTGATACGAGACATTGTCAAGCGAGGAGAAGTGTCGTCGCCAAGATTGCATCAGCAGATAACCTGGCAAATCCTTTCACTAAGGCCCTTCCGGCGAAAGCTTTTGATCGGCATGTGGAGGGGATGGGAATCAGATGTAATCCGGCGGGTAGAACAGGGGACCCCCATTTTGAGGGGTCAATGCCACGTGGGAGTCAAAGGGCCAGGTGGCCGACCGGAGAAGGATGGGTCGACCTCCCGGCCGGCCGACCGGTGAATAACCGATGGCAAAAGGCGCCCTGACAGAAGTCGGGGTTCCGGCGCTCAATTGAACAGTAGCGAAGAGCCGAGCGGAAGGCCGAAGACAAGGTGGCATACTGCTAGCAGTCCCCACAGCACCTTACTGAGGATCTATCCAGCATATCGATGCAAACGGCAGGCCGGACGTGATGTGAGTGCCGTCCGGCCGGCGCGTAAGATGAGGGCCGGACGGACGGACTCCCTGTCCAGCCGGCCGGACGGACGCCCCGGCTTGTGGTGGGTAGAGAAGGACAAGAACATCTTATGACAGCTGTCAAGTCCTATGGCTAGGACATACTCCAAGTCTGACAACGAGGTGTCCTGTTGTCCCATCGAAGGCGTGCTTGGACTGTAGCGGTAAGGCGTCAGGTAAGCTTTCTGACAGGCGCATACCGCGGTATGGGCTGCGGACACGTATGGCCTCGGTGGACGTGCGTGAGCTCTTTCACCGCTCTATATAAAGAACCTTATACTTCGCCGGAGGTACGCGTTCAACACCTTTGGAGCCACTTTTTTTGCTGCTTGCTTGCCTGACTTGAGCGTCGGAGGGTCACCGCCGGGAACCCCTTCCCGGCCCGACTTCTATGCAGGTTCGCCGGAGGTTCGTGCAACCAGTCGAAGATCCACGTCAGCAGCCGGGGAGCGCCACGTGCCCAGCGTCCGTTGATTCAGCATTCGGACAGGATCAAGATGTATGACAACAGATATGGAAGCTTAGTCTTTTAGTATAAGTGGGAGATTGTTAGAGTGTATACTGAAAGTTTAGCTTTTGTAAACATTTATTTGTTGAAATAAAAGAATCACATTGGTCAATATCTGTATTTATTTGTTAAATGTAATTGTTCAATTAATTTATATAGTAGACAACATGGAGTGTGGTGTCACACTCAGAAGATCATGTTGTCGGTTCTCTATAAATTATAAACAAATTGCTCACGACTAAAATGAAAAGGAACAAACCATCAAAATAGTCGTAGTGTAATTAAGTATTAGTTTATCTTGACTAATAAATTACACTGATACACTTTAAGTGTATTGAGTAGGATCATTTAGATAAGTTCTTTTTGTACTGACTTAGTAAAAGAACTAGACCTTAGTTATTATGGAAGTGTGTGCTCTTAATCCTAATGTAATAATAAGCACATATATTTAATATTTATTTCTTTGACTTATCAAAGGGTGAGGTTTAGCTCGATAAATCAATATGCCCGATAAGTTGGGAAATGATATTACTTATAGTGTATGTTGTTGATTATAGAAGAAATCTGTGTCCTAGTTATCTAGGTTGAGAATGTCCCCAAGAGGAGCTCATAAGGATTGTCATGTTAAACCCTACAGGTGGACTTAGTCCGACATGACAATGAAGTTGAGTGGTACTACTTTTGGAGCTAGATATTAATTAAGTGAGTTGTCAGTAACTTAATTAGTGGACATTCGTAATCTTAAACACAGAGAGACTAACACATTCATGATAAGAAGGAGCCCATAATGTAATTTGGGATTGGTGCGGTAGTGCGGTAATAACTCTCTAGTGGAATGAGTTATTATCGATGAACTTGAGTTGTGTGTTCGGGGCGAACACGGGATACTCAAGCTCATCGGAAGGCCAAAACCAATTTCTCCTCTAGGTCCCTGTCGTAGCCTCATTAAAGCCTCAAGTCCATCCAAAGAAAGGCCCGTCTTGGTGTCCAAGAAGGGGGCCGGCCCATTGCTTGGTGACCAAGCAATGGCCGGCCACATCTCCTCTTAATAGGGCCGGCCATATTGCTTGGTGACCAAGCATGTAGGGGCCGGCCACAATTATTTCAAATAGGAGGGGTGTTTTGAATTTTTAAAATCTTCTCTTTGTAGAAAACTATAAGTTTTAAAAGAGAGATTTTAATTTTTAAAACTATCCTTATTTGAATTAGGTCACATGTTTTAATAGAGAGTTTTAAAAATTTTAAAACTTTCTTTTTTTAACCATCCTCATGGTTTAAGAAAAAAAGGGAGATAAGTTTTAAAATTAAAATTTTTTATCATCATGTTAAAAAAGGAAATTTTGTTAGAGAAGTTTTTAAATTTTAAAACATGGTTTTAATTTTTAGAACTTTCCTTTTTTAACTCTAGGAAAGAGAGCATGTAAAATTTTATAAGAGTTTTCTTTTTGTAAAATTTTATAAAATTTTTTTTATTATTTTTCTTTCCTAAATATGGTGGCCGACCACCTTGCTTGGTACCCAAGCAAGGGGTCGGCCAAAACACAATCCTAAACCAAATAGGATTGATCACAACCATTGATTGGTGATTGATTCAATCAAGAGGAAAGAAAAGGAAAAATAAAAAGGAAAAACTCTTGGATGATTTTATTTTTGTAAAAGGTTTTTCCTTATTTGCCAGTAGTTTTCTTCCGCATCATACTAGTTATTTTTTTTGTAAGAATTCTAAATACAAGAGGCAATTAGATCTAGTCTTTCGAATTTATTTTTCGAGTTTGTGTTTTCTTCTTTTTCGAATTTGTGATTCGATTGTTCATTTTGGTTAACCTGGAGTTATTTAAGGAAATAAATATTAGCTTTCCTTAAAAGGCTTTGTCTAGGCGATGGTGGTTGCTCCCATATCCAAGAAGGCCATGTGCCTCGCCATGCAGTCCTGGAAGCCAATTTTGGAAATTAATATTTATGGAATTAATAACTTAGGTAGATTTGAATCAATAGTGTTAAGTTCCGCTTGCGATTCAAATCTAAACCATTAAGAACAGATAAGTTAAAATTGGAATCAATGATGTTAAGTTCCGTCTGTGATTCCTAATTTAACTTCTAAAGAACACAATAGGTTATTTAAGGAAAGGTTCGACACTTGTACAAAAAATTTTTGTACAGTGGAACCGGTACATTTTCCTAGGACTAACCAACACTCTCAACACTTAGACCCTTACCCTTACGACTCACTTGACGCTTCTTTGCAACCTTTATCTCTTGCCTTCAAGCCTACTTCCTTTGGCTCTCGTCCCTAGAATGCATCCAAGTCCACGACTCGCCCCCAATCCCATCCTTCATGTATGCCTCGAAGTCGATTCCCTCAGCCCTTGTCCTTACTGTCTTGTTTATGGTCCCTCGAATACTCCATCCTTCATCGGGCCTAAAACCATCAACCTGAGTCATATGTATTTCCTGCAAACCTGCACAAATCAAATACACATATCAAATACAAGGGTGAACCTAACTTAAACCCTTTGCCCAAACACCAAAACACATGGTCACATAGACCATTGAGATTGCTCCAACAGGTCGGTTCCTCGACAGTAGTCGGGCGCAACAACATCGTAGCAGAGTCACAACAGTAACCTGGAGTAGTTGGAACCTCAATCGAACGCGTAGAAGCTTGTATATGTGTTGTGCCTTGAATCATGCACAAATTGAGCTTATATAGGTTGTGGAAGGCACCTTCAACCTCCTCCAAGGCACCTCCATAAGCAAATATTATCCCCCTATCTTCGATAATGATAAAATCTGCAAACTGCAAGTTTTATCCATTGTAAGGCGCCTTTAAAGCACTTCAAGGTGCCTTCAAAGTAAGCTCAACGCGCCTTCAACTACTTGAATGCGCCTCCAACTGCTGGTCCGACACAACAATCTTTCGAAGACCATAACTTTTGACTTTGAACTCAGAATCAAGTTCTGTCAGTTGCTACGAGTGTAGAATTCGAAGGTCTACATTTTTCTCTACAACATAGAGTTAGAAAAATATATTCATGAATATTTTATAAAGATTTATGAGTAGATCCTGTTTTTCTGACACCAGAATCTAGTCAGGGTCTCAATTTAGGTTTCCGAAATGGACCTAAATTGGACCGACACCTACTGTCCCCTCAAATGGGACGCATCCTCACCGAGTCACTCTCCTCCTGCGACTTACCTTTACTTACCAGTTTGCCAGTTGTCCAATCTGTAGAACCAACTGGACTTCCTGCCAGATATCCGGTCAGTCCTCCAACCTATCTGGACTTCTTGTCAGATATCCAGTCGGCTCGTCGACCTATCTAAACTTTGCACTAGTTATTTGATCCTGCAGACATAGCTGGATTTAGCCTAGTGCCCGATCCTTTGGACTCATCAATTCCTGCACACTTGGTAAAGCAATTAGACAAACACCACATCTAACTTTAACCTATTTGTCATACATCAAAATAAGATTATTAGTGCAACCTGCACCAACAAAATCCAACTCCTCAATGGACACTAAGTCGTCGTAAGAAGAATCCAAGACAGAGGAAATTGTCGGAACAACTCTTACAGTCGAATACCTACTTGAAGATAATGAAAGCTCGCCCAAGATAAACATCGATGAAGGGAGAGTCTTCGGAAGAAAGCAGCGATAAAGGGGGAGCATCTACCGACGAAAATGATATGGTAAGTCAAGTATATATATATGTAAACTTCCTCCAAATCAATTGTCTGAGTGTATTAAAATGATAAGTAAATCTTTGTGCAAAACTAGATCTAGTATATAAAATCAAAGAAAAAATATGCATGCCTAAAAGAAGAAATTGATAAATTAATAGATGAAAATATAAAATTGAAATACTATAAAAAGATAATTCATGCTCAAATCTTTCACATGCTCTAAAAAGAAATTTTAAATATCATCGAAGATTTAACTGATATTCTAGATACCATAAGGGGTAAATTAGAAAATTTTTAAGAAAATATGTTTCTGAAATTTTTTTTATTAACCTAGTTCGAAGGAACCTATTTTGGATTCTAAAATCATGCATAAATTAATTTTTTTTTAACATGTCATACTTTTTATTTGCTTAGAATTATCAAATAAATTGTTTTGCATAATTTCTGTTAAAAATTACTTTAAATTTAAATTTTTCGAGAAAGAATATTTTATTACTCATCTATAGAAAAAATTTTAAAATTTTGAGTCTTTGACCATTGTATTATTTTTCTATGAATTTTTTTTTTTACAAAATTCATATTTTTTTATTTAAAAAAAATATCTTGTAGTGCAAATTTTTAAAAGTTATTTTTCATGAAATTTTATCATTTTCTCTATCTATGAAAATTTCCTTGAAATTTTTTTTTGACAGTGATGAATTTTTTATGAATTAATTTATCCAAATATAAATTTTTAATATTAAACTTTTTCTAAAAATTTAATTCTTGAAAATTTATTTTTTCTGTAACATTACATGCTTAGTTACATTTTTCATAATATTTTCATGAATTTTTTTGGAAACTATGCTTAACGTTTAAACATTTTTTTAATCAATTTCATAATTTACTGATTTTTTTTTCACAGCTTTGATTATATCTGTTAAAGTGTTATAAATTGTTTTTCAGAATTTTCCAACAAGTAAAATATTTTTTCAAATTATTATTTTTAAAATGGTTTATAGATTGGAAACAAAAAAAAAAAATCCAAATTTCAAAACTTAAAGTTTTATGGGTGATAGTATTTTAGACACTAATTCAAATTTATTTCAAGTTACTTGCATAGTTTACCCCTATTTTTAATGTGATCAAAGGGAGAGAATGAGAAGTTAAGTCTAGGGGGAGGGTACATTTTTAATTTTTGCACATTTTTTCTTAAAATGCAAACTATGTACTTTCCATCTTTTACACTTATTTATTTTTTGTTTACTCTAACTTAACTTGGGATTGCTCATATCAAAATGGGGGAGATTATAAATATCCCGTGATAGTTTGATATGATCAACCAAATCGAGTTAGGTCTTGTTATGTTTTGATGACCTGTGTCTAAGTATGCAGGAACTTAGGAGCACAGGAAGTCGAGCGAAAGACGCAGCTTGCGAGAAAGACGACGCGGGAGAGAGTTGACAGGCTCGGTGAGTCTGAGGGACGAGGTGCTGTGGAAGAGTACGCTGGCGGACGAGAAGGAAACACGCGACCTTTCCGAGGGACGACAAGTCGGAGCAGAAGGTTGCTCGAGAAGGCTGGAAAATGGGTTTAGGTGAACCCTATTCCAGATGGTCGAAATCACCCAAGTGAGCAGAGTACGCTAGTGGATGAGAAGGAAGACCACAACGGTTTCGAGGAATGAGAAGCCGGAGCTGAAGGTTGCTCGAGAAGGTCGGAAAATGGGTTTGGGTGAGCCCTATTCTGGATGACCGAAATCATCCAAGCGAGCGGAGTCAGAGTGAGAACTCGGACTGAAAAGTCAACAAGGAGGTTGACTTTGGTCCGAGCGCCCGAACCTGGTTCAAGCGCCCAGATCCCCTAAGCGC